>NC_050580.1:194994941-195294941 GCF_011100635.1 Trichosurus vulpecula | reverse complement strand
TGACAGGAACACTGTAAAGATTTTTGCCCAATATTTCCTTCTAATTTTAACTGCATTGGTTTTATTTATATAAAAACTTTATGTAATCAAAATTGTCCATTTTAGTTTTTGTGTTCCTCTCTACTCTTACTTTGGTGATGACATCCTCCCCTATCCATAAATTGTAAAGGTTGTTTCTTTTATGCTCCTCTAACTTGTTTGTGATGTGACTTTTTATATCCAAGTCATATATCCATTTGGAACTTATATGGTATGATATGTCTAAACCTATTTTCTATCAGACTACTTTACAATTTACTTAACAGTCTCTGTTGACTATTGAATCTTTGCCCTAGAGGATAAGATATTGTCCTAATGACATAAGGGTTTTGGATTTATCAAACACCATACTGTGTTTGGCTCTATGTGTTGTGTATCTACTCTGTTCTATTGATCCACCAATTTTTTAACCAGCACCAAATTGTTTTGAAGATTAGTACTTTGTAGTATCATTTAAGATCTGGTATTGCTAGTTCTGTCTTTTTTTCATTATTCCACTTGAAATTTTTGAGTTTTTTCCTCTAGGTAATTTTCTTTACTATTTTTCTATAGCTGGATAAACTAATCCTTTGGTTTTTTGATTGGTATTGGCAGTGAATAAGTAAGTTAATTTAGGTAGTATGATCAACTTAACTTAGCCTACCCATAAGCAAACATTTCTCAGATTATTTAAGGCTATATTTATTTTCATAATGTGTTGTAGTTGTATTCATGTAACTCCTGTCTCTTGGTAGGTAGATTTCCAAATATTTTATATATTTTGTGGTTATTTTGTATAGAATTTTTATTTCTATCTCTTCCTGGTGGGCTTTGCTAGTTACATACAAAAATGCTTATGACTTATATGTGGATTTATTTTATATCCTGCAACTTTTCTGAAGCTAGTTTTAATTTTTTTCTGACTTTCCAGAGATCTCTATATAAACCATCATATTTGCAAGAATGAACATTTTTGTTTTCCTTTTGCTAAGGTTATTTCCTCAATTTCCATTTGCTGTCTCATAGCTATTGCTGGCATTTCTAGTATTATATAAATATTGGAGATAATAAAAATCCTTGCTACATCCTCATTTTACAGGAAAGGCCAATAGCTTCTCTTTCTTATATGTAACACTTTTTCTGGATCTATATGCATATTACTTAACATATTAAGGAAAAAGTTTATTCTTGTTTTTTAATGTTTTTTAACAGAAATGGATCATACATATTTCATCAAAATCTTTTCTGTTATCTATTGATGCAATTATTTCATTATTTTTATTAATGTTTATTATATTGACCATTTTCCTAATTTTGAACCAACCCTGAATTCCTGATCTAAAACCAACTTGTCCACATGCATAAGGTCTTTGATATGTTCCTATAGCTTCTTTGCCAATATTTTAACACTTTTGTATCAATATTTATTAGAAATACTGTTCCACAGTTTTCTTTCTCTATTAGAGCAGAACTACATTTATAGTCGTTACCCCATCCCTCTTAAAATAAGTGATAAAATTGCTAAGCCCTTTTGACTTAACAAAGTGAGAATGTATCTCTTGACAATCTAAGATTTCAGACTAAGTGTGAAAAGTCTTTGATGAATTTAAAATGTTTTAGAAAGGCACTAGAAAAAGTGAAATGACACCAGAAAGGAATCCTATTCAGAATGGCTGAAGAAACTTGGTAAGGCCCTTGGGGGGGGGAGGATGGGGACGGTGTGCTACATAAAATGAAGGAACTAGTTCAGATCCAGAAATTCAAGCAAATGGAGAGGAAAGAGCTTTTTAGTTCCACCTCTAAGAATGATCTCATGGGAGAGTGGGGAAGGTATAAAGCCCTGGGCTTCAGCCTCTTTCCCCACCCTCAGTCAGGGGAGGACCCCATGAACTTTGGAGTTCTGGAGAATTTCCCATCTTTTCTTCAGAGTTCTAGGATTGGCTGATGGCAGTGTTTGCCTCAGGGGCCAAGGACAAACTGAATCAGGAAGAGGAACAAAACAGATTTAAGGTTCTAAAAGGAGTCCAGGCAAAAAACTACACCACAAGCAAGTGGAATATTTTGAGCATTCAAACAACAGGATATTTGGGTGGTGTGTTACCTTTTTTCCATATGGGCTCTCTAAGCTCAATGCTACTTTCCGTTGGCCTTTGTATGTACTTATGAGAGACTGTTGTAGACTTTTGGAAGGATGTTTTATACCAACTGCTCTTATTATATTTCCTTAGTATATACCTTTCTGAAAGCTAATTAAGTCTGGCTGACTAGTTTATATCAACTGATGTCAGGAAGCATACTAGTGTGGACTGATGAATTATGGCATTAGGACAAAACCCCTCAAGAACTATTTCTAGAACCTGAGAAATGTTAAAGCAGCTGTGCTCCAGGGACCCAACTTGTCAATGTGAGTGTTTAGGATAATAGCTCTCAACTGTGTGCTACATTTTTTTAAAGGTACTATGATCATATCTGTATCATAAGAAATTTAGTAAGATTCCTCCTACTCCTGCTTCTGTAAAGTTTCTATTATGGGATTGATTGTTCTTTGAATGTTTGGGAGAATTTTCTTATAAATTCATTTGGTTGTGGGTTTTTTCTTCTTTGGGAGTTTGCTTATGGCTTATTCAATTTCTTTTTTCTGAGACTGATCTAAATTCTCTTTTTTTTTTCCCCCAAGAGAAAAGTCAAAGTTTATTAGGGATTCACCATAATGGGTTGTCTTAAGAAATCCCAGTCTTTGTGACGCCTGTTTTCACAAGCAGGCCAGATTCTAGATTCAATCTACTCAGCTACATTGAATCTGAGCACCTTCATGGAGGCAAGATGGATATTATATACGCAAAGATTGTGGGAGGGATCGAGGGGTGGTCTGGGGTGACTAGAGGAGGGGTCTAGAAAGGGTCTTGAGGAGAAGTCTAAGGAGGACCTAGATGAGGTCAGACTCCAGAGACTGGGATGAGGTCAGACTCCAGGGTGGCAAAATAGCTGAAGGCTACCTGGAGATGACAAACAATGAGAGAGCCAGGGTAACTGGGCTAGGGTATAGATTTTTTGATCAGGATAAAGGGTGGGCTAGGCTAGGTGGAGATTTGGACCTAATGATAATGTAAGGCTTATGGCCTTAGGGGAAGGCTAGATCTAGTTGGAAGATTCAAGGAGAGTTCAAGGGGGCTCCCAGAGACTGTATTCCAGGTTCAAGGGGGTTCCCAGAGACTGTACCCTCATCATTCCCCCCTCAAACAAATAGGACTCAAATTCTTTTGGGGTCCAAGGGTATTCCCATAGTCTAAACCCCATCATTCCCCATTCAAACAAATGGGACCCAAATTCTTTTGGGGTCAGGGACAAAGGTCTCAGCTTCTGAAATTGCTTCCTGCTGGCAAGTGGCGTAGAGCTGTCCTTGCCTCGATGGGTCCAGTTCAAGGAGTACATAATAGTCTGAGCAGTCATCTGGAAGTTGATGGCTTGGAGCCTAGAGGAAATAAACCTGGCAAGGAGGTTAAGCAACCAAGCACCAAACAGGCAGTATAGGAGTATAGAGGAAGGACAATTTCCCTGGAGGGAATTAAGGATGACTATTTCATACCTAGCTCCCCTAACCACTTGTTCTGTGTACCACAGTGCTTCGGGGTTCAGGAGTGTATGGCACACCTGAAGAATTAGGTCAGGGGTATCTAAGAACAAGGTTTTATTTTTGGTGAGCCTGTGGCTAGCCAGCCACTGGTGGCCCTCTGCTTCTAGGATGCTCTGGGGAGTCAGAGCTTCTAGGGGCTGGTCTGCTAGAGGTTTAGAAGCTTCCTCAATTGGAATGGCTGTAGCAGCCAGAGAATCTAATTGTTTTGAAAAACAGGCAACTGGCTTGGGGCCAGGTCCTAAGGACTGGGTTAGGACTCCTAAAGCCTGTCCTCTCCTTTCAACAACATACCGAGTGAATTGTTTTTCTAGGTTAGGTAGAGCTAATGCTGGAGTGGTGGCCAGTTTAGTTTTCAAAGTCTTAAAAGCTTTTGCTTGGTAGGGGCCTCACTCTAGAAGGGGTGAATCAGGGCCCTGAGTGGCAATTAATGGTTGTAGTCTCTCCTAAGCCTTGGGCTTAATTGAATATTGAAGGTGATAGAAGGGAACTATGGCTGGGGTGGCAGAAGTAGCTTGCCCAGGAATTTCCTGATTCCAAACAATTGGCTCAACCCTCTCCCACACTTCTGGGGGAACATGGGGAGGTCTGGTAAACAGAGGGAAAAGGGAGTTATGAGGTTTAACTAGGGAAAATTGGCTTCCCAACTTCTCCATCAGGTCCTTTTCCAACAAGGGGACAGGGCCAGAGAAGGAGTGTTCAAACAACAGATCCTTGATGCTCATGACAAGATGGGTTGAGGGGCGTGTAGGGCCAAAGTAAATTAGTTAAGACAAGAGAACAGAGCAGTGATAAACTGGGTAACCTTACCTTCAGCCTCGAATTTGCCCAGGGCTCTACGAGAGAGGTGGAGAAAGTGGGAGCACTGCCAAGAAGACTGGAGGACAGGGTACTGGGAGACGGTTCTACCGTTTTTCCAACTTTGGGGACAATCCTTCCTCCAATATCCCTCCTGGTTACATGCTGGGCATAGTCCTGGAGGTGTGGATCCTGGAAGCTTCCTCCAGGGGGGTGCCCTAGAAGGGCACTCCTTGAACCAGTGACCCTTCTTGTGGCATCGAAAGCAGGTTTCTCCATTGCCCAAATCGCAGGGCTTCCTCCACGGGGATGCCATGGAGGGAGCTCCTTGGGTCTTTTCCTGGCCATGGCAGCAGTCAAGAATTGAGTGTTTTCTCTGTCTCTAGCTCTTTCCCTGTGTTTTCTTTCCTCTGCTGCAACTAGGTCTCTGTTGTTGAAAACTCTGAAGACTGTCTCCAGTAATTGTGCCTGAGGTGTTTGGGGTCCCATTGCCAATTTCTGCAGTTTCCTCCTAATATCTGGGGCAGATTGATTAATGAAATACATGTTAAGTATTGCCCTCCCTTCAATAGAATCAGGATCCAAATTTGTATACTTCTTAATAGCTTCTACTAGCCGGGCTTGGAAAAGAGCAGGGTTTTCCTTTTCTCCCTGAGTAATCTCCCTAATTTTTTGAAAATTTATTTGCTTTTGAAATGCAGTTCTTAGGCCTTCTGACAGGCAAATTATCATATGGTCTCTCTTTCCCCTATCTTCACTCTTATGGTAATCCCATCCTGGGTCACTAGTAGGAACAGCAGCTGTACCTGGGGGATACTTTCGTGGGGTTATCACTAACCAAATGATCCCCAAATTTTTGGGCTTGTTCCCAGATTCTCTTCTCCTCAGTGGTACACCAGGTAGAGAAAAGGATATACAAATCACCCCAAGTAAGTTCAAATTGCAGGGACAGATCCCTAAAACCCTCAGTAAACTTAGTGGGATCTTCTAAATATCTTCCCAGTTTTTCTTTGATTTGAATGAGACCCGAAAATGGAGAATGGCACATACACTCGGAGGAAAAAGTCCTGAAGGTGTTGTGGGAACACAAGCTAGGGGAGGGATATAGGAAGTCCCACTTATGGGGAGGGAAGGGCTGGGAGGGGGCAGCTGAACTAGATCAGACTGCAAGGCCAGGACATCTGGCTGGCAAGGGAGAAGATAGGCTGGTACCTGAGGAAGGGTAGGGGTCAGAGAGGGAGATACTAAAGAGACCTGAATGGGTGCCACCTCAGAGAGAAGGGCTAGGGGAGGCATGGGGGCAAGCCTCAAGGCTGGAACCTGAGTAGGGGTTACCTCAGGGGTAGGGCCCATGGTGGTAGATATGGCAGGCCATGAGGCCAGAACCTGAGTAGGGGTTCCTTCAGGGGAAGGGGCCACAGAGGGAGGCACCTCAACCAGACCCTTGGCTGGGACCTGAGTAGGGGGTCGCCAAGGTGGGGAGGGGCCATGGGAAGAGATGCAGAGTAGGAGACTTGGACCGTGAAGGAGGCAGGAAAAGAGAGGAGTTGTACTACGAGAAACCAAGGGAAAGAGGGGATGCCCACAGAAGGGGAAGCACAGGAAACAAGGGTGCTTCGGGGAGCTTGGGGAACAGGAGGAGGGGCTGGGGCTGAAGCCCTGGGAGCCATAAGGAGGGGGTTATCCAAAATGTCCTATTGACCCCCCATCGCCCCTTTTTGGGGAGGGGGGCTCTAGCTATGAGCATCTTACAATCTTTTCTGAGAATGGGGTTCCGAGAGAGCTCGAGGAAGGCCATTATGTAGGAAATATCTCTCCATTTTTCCTTCTCACCAGCAGTATAGCTCTAGCTTCCAGTCTTGGCTGGAGAAGAACTTGAGATAAGCAGTATTCCCGGTCTCAGGGAATCAACAAAATGAAGAGGTTTAAGAAAAATGATGATAGGTAGGGAACCCACAGGTTTCTAGGGGTGTTCAAGACCCCAAAATACCTTTACTCCGCGTCCTACTGAAATAATTCGACTCAAGCCTTCTCAGCCAAGGGAAAAGACAAAGTTTATTAGGGATTCACCATAAAGGGTTGTCTTAAGAAATCCCACCCTTTGTGACACCTGTTTTCACAAGGGGGCCAGATTCATACTGAGCTAGACTGAATCTGAGCTAAGTTCTCTATTTCTTATTCAGTTAATCAGAAAATTCATAATTTTGTAAACATTCCTCCATTTAAATTATTAGTTTCATTGGTATATAACTGTACAAAATAGTCTCTAATTTCCTTTTTCTTTATAGTTGTGAATTCTTTTTTTTTTTTAAAAAAGAAACTTTAGATACTGGCTGGTAATAGTGATTGGGCTAATACTTTAAGTTAGTCAATGATTAACCTATCTCCACCCCACCCTGCCAATAGCTCTTAGTTTTATTAATTCAATGGGCTTTTTGCTTTCAATTTTGTTAATTTCTTCTTTGTTTTTGTTTCTTTTGTTTAGTCGAGGATTTAAAACTTTGTTGCCTTTTTAAAAAATAGCATGCCCATCTCCTTCATCTGTTCATTCTCTCTTTTCTTGATTAAAGTGCTTAGAGATGGAAATGCTCCCCTAAGGACTGCTTTGGTGACATCTCAGAAGTTTTGGAATTACTCCATTTTCATCATTATCTTTGATGACATTATCTTGTTTCTGTGATTTGTTCATTAAGCTACCAATTCTTTCAGATTTGAGTGAAATATCCAATTAATTTTAATGCTTTTTTTCAATGACTGTTTACTGAATGATTTTTATTACACTGTGGTCAGTAAAATATGTAATACTGCTTTTCTGCATTTATAAAGTTTTTCATTCTCTAGTACATGATCAATTTTTAAAAGGGATCAGGCACATCTGAAATATATATATATATATATATGTATATACATATGTGTATGTATATACATATATATATGCATATACATATTCCTATTCCTCATTACTTGCCAGAGATCTATTGTCTCTACTTTTATAAAATTGTATTCAGGTTGACAGCTTTGTTAATTTGTCTACTTCTGAAAGGGGTACTCTGAGATCCTCTGCTGTAATACTGTTAAATATTTATTTCTCCCTGTAACTCATTTAACTTTTCCTTTAAGTATTTAGATACTATGCCATTTGGTGCATATATGTTAAGTACTGATATTAATCCATTGTCCATTACCTTTAAGCATAATATAATTTCCCTGTTTATCTCTTAATCAAGTCAATTTTTGCTTTTGTTTTGTCCAAGTCCATGATTCCTGACTTTTTGACTTCAGCTGAAGTAGTTTTTGCTTCAGCCCCTAATTTTAATTCTGTATGCATATTTGTTTTAAGTGTTTTGTGTAAACAACAAACTATCAAGATTCAGCTTTCTATTCTACACCTTAATTTTCTTCCATTTTGTGTGTGTGCATGTTTTTCACATTGAGAGTTATTATTGTTAATTGTGTGTTTCCCTCCATCCTATTCTCTAATATTTTTTCCTTCTTTGCTCTTTTCCCCGCTGTGGACAAAGAAGAACGTGGTGAGAGAGAAGCACGCTCAGTACTATGACGTATACTTGATACGCTCCTTCAGCTACCCTACCTCTTTCCTCTTGCCCACACAACAATCCCAGGCTCTTCTTTTTTTTTTTTTTCCTTTCTTTTCAAACCCTGCTTCATAATATATCCATCAAAAGCTGGAGTTTGTTTTACTTATAACTTAATTCCTCTTTGAGTCTATCTTCTCTTATTCACCCCCCTCCCAGTTCCATTTCCCCAAGGAGTTAAATATATTTCTAGACCATACTTTGTGTTTGTCCCCATTTTCTCTTCCTTTGTTCTTATTTTAGTGAATGAGTTGGCCCTCCCCTTTGCTAATTCCAAGTGTCCCTGATCTTGTCCCTCTTGGTCAGCTAAAGATCTGATTTTGAATATCAGGAGCACTAACCATAACATGGTATCAAAAATAACTTCAGTAAAGGTAATAAGGATTAAATGAAGAGCTAATTTCCAGCAGTGGTAGAAAGCCCCAACAACATCCCCCAGATGGCCGTTATCCGCACAAGAAATTTCCAGTGCCACTGGCTTAATTCAAATGAAAGCTTTATAGAGCCAACCACGGAAGTACCTTTTGTTTAGACTACCCATAGGTATGGAACCTAATTATAAATAAAATTCTGCTGGCTGAGTTCAGGCAGCAGTCACTATTTGGCTTCGTTGCATATAGTTTCACTAGCCTGGTTCAGACGGCAACAACTAATAGTTAGAACCCTGAGAGGTTCTTTTGTTCAACCTTTCAATAGAAACACTTTTATAAATCCCTCATCTCTGTTTCCTCCCATCCCCATCAGGAACTTGCCCCTTTGATCATACCTTCTCTCTAATTGCCAAACTCTCCATTATCCACTGACTCCTCTCTTGTTGCCCTCAGACTTTTCCAGATCTCCATCAACTTTAAAAACCTTCCCTCAGCCCTACTGTATTTTGAAATTATTACTATTAATTTCTCCTTCCTTTTGCATCTTTTTTTCAGAAAAAGCTGTCTACTCTGCCTCTATTTTCACATTTCCCACCTTTTAGTCCTTTTTAATGTCTTTTATCTCCATCCCTTGACTGAAATTTCTTTCTCCAAGTTCATCCATGATCTCTTTACTGCTAAATCCAATAGACTTTTCTCAGTTCTCTGAAGCCTCTGACACTGATTGACCATTTTCTCCCTCAATTTTCTTTACACTGTCCTTTCACAAGTTTCCTTTTTCCGGAAACTAATCATTCTCAGTCTCCCTTGCTGGATTGATATTCATGTCCTACCTGTTCTGTCTTGACCTCTTGCCTCTTCTTTCTCTCTAATCTCATTCCTATCAGTCTATTCTGCTGGGGGTGGAAAGTCTTCCCATGCTTGGGGTAGACATCCTCCAATTCACCAAAGGGTTTGAGGCCTTTGGGTTACCCTCAATTTGGGTTAGCCCATCTGCTGAGATAGTTTTACCAGGGTGGTGGCCGCTGCGCATACTACAGCTTTTTGGAACCACAGGTGATAGCTGGGTGAAAGGAGGACACCAAAGGTGAATGAGCAACCCTGAAAAGGGTTTGGCCAGCCCTCCCACCAGAGGTGTTAACCCTCCCTGAACACTCCATACAAACAGGTGCTGTGGAGTGCTTAGAGCTTGGTCAGACATGGAAGACAACAAGGCCATTCACTGCATCCTGGGCCTTCACCAGTCATCCTGACTTTTGTCTTGCCAGTGGACTTTGGTGACTCTGGAAGAGTGAGGCTAATGACTTTGTGCAATTCTTTATCATTTAAATCCAATTCACAAGCAAGTCAAGACATCACTCCATCATGTCACTGGTCCTTTTCGAAATAAGGGACAAACAACAATCTCATTGAATGTCTACATGTCTAGAACTCACTTCTTCCCTGAGCTCTAGTCCTGCTTTTCCAACTGCTTATTGGACATTTCATTCTGAATCTTCTACAGGCATCTCAAACTTAACATGTCCAAAACTAAACTCATTACCTTTCTCCCTAAACACATACCTCTTCCTAACTTCTCGATTTCTGGTGAAGTGACCATCATTCTTTGTCATGCAGGTTTGCAAATCAGAAGTCAATCCTCAACACATCACTCTCACCTACGTCCCACTCACATAACTCATCAGTGGCCAAGTGTCATTGATTCTTCCAATTGTTACCTTCTCTCAACTCACACCCTAACTACCCTGGTTCAGGCCCTCATTGGCTATTACCTAACCTATTTTTGTTGTTGTTCAGTCCTTCAGATGTTTTTCAGATGACCTGCTCTTTCACCATGCCTCTCATATACTGTACTTTTAAAGTGTTATTTTTTTTTAATCTAAGAAACTGTACTTCTCCCAATTAAATGTCATCTTATTTGGTTCAGACAAATGTTCTAGTTTGTTAAAGTGTGTCAGTTACCTCTTCTAATTTTGTTTAATAATTATACCATCTATGCCTTTTTCCAAGTCATTGAGAAAAATGTTAAACAGCACAAGGCCAATCATAGATTCCTAGAGTACTCTACTGGAGAAGTACTTTCAAGGTTAAATTGAACCACTGGTTACTCTGGAGATTACTACCTATGGTATTATCTGGAATAGTCATCTCCAATTTTTTTTATTGCATCTCCCACTAGTAAAAACTTTTTGAATAAACATTTCCAATATAGCTATATTTATTTATAAATTATACACATTAATTATGCACATTATAAAATTTACACAAAAATAGAAATTTTAAAAAGGATGAGATAAAGATGAAATATTTGATCCTAGAGTCAAGAGGGAGCCATAGGAGTTTATGGAGTAAGGAAGTGACCTACATTTTACGAATACCAATTTGGCAGCTGTATCAGGAAAGAATGAAGTGTTATTACGGGGAACTAATTGGGAGGCTATTCCAAAAGTCCAGGTGAGAGATGATGAATGAGGGTGGTGAACGAAGTTGAAGAATGAGAGATAGATATGACAAGATACAGCAAATAATTTGACTCCTAGTTGGAGTGAAAAGTTGGGGATGATACTGGTTATGAACCTGGGTGACTAGAAAGACGGTAATGCTCTCAATAGAATCAAGTTAATGTGGAAGAATGGGTCTGGAGGGAAAGATAACGTAACGAGATCTGCTCTGCAGAGCACAACCCATCCTTCCTTATCCTGTGCAAACCATTGTCTGACCCCAAACTAAAATGGTACAAGTGCTTATTGCAGTCATGAAGTGATCTTAGAAGGAGGGTGTAGGGACACTATGGAGGAGCAGTGGTGATGGTGGTGAAGGAATTTTACCTGCATAGTTACTGCGGTGTATAGGTCATGGTTAGGTTATAACCACCCAGAGGAACCATTTGCACAGCCATCGGAGACTTAGGGGTAGGAGATGGTGCTGGAGAGTGTTAAGTGATAATAGATATAGGAGGTGGTGCAGTTATGTTGGAGATAAGCCATCACAGGAAAGGTGAGATGCAACCCATTTTCTCATCCCTTACCTGGGTGATCACATATTCCTTTGGGGTCATGCCTTGACCCTCCATCAAACCGTTGGTCAGCCTATACAGCCTTTCATTCTCTCCACAAGGTTTGCATAAGAAACTTTTACAAATGCTTTGTGACAGTCTAGGAAAGTCTTATCCACAGTTTACAGCACTTTCCTGATCTGCCCATTTAGTAATTCTATCAAATAAAGACATAGGGGTAAGTATGGGATTATCTTGATGCTGCTATGCTGTTATCATGCCTTCCTTTTTCAGATGTTCATTAGCCACTTCTATTGTTTAAATTTAGTTTGATTCTGTTTGATTGGCAAGAATCTGTTTTCTCTTCCTCCCATTCCCACCTACCATTAGAAAAATACAAAAACAAAAAGCCCATAATAAATATAAATAGTCCAGCAAAATAAATTCCCACATTAGCTAGCTAGCTCTTTAATAACGTGTTCTAGAACAGTGGTATCAAACTCCCTTAGAAACATAGTGACCGAGAAAACTACAAATTCACATTATTTATATTATGTTGCATATTTTTACTTAAGCATTTCAAAATTACTTTTTAATCTTATTCGACCCACCTAGGAGTTTTGTGGGCTGCTTGCAGCCAGCAGCATCAAGTTTAATACCTCTGTTCTAGAATGTTTCCAGGGATTGAAGTCAAACTTTTTGGTTTACACTTCACAGATTTCCTTCTTTTCTCTCTTTTGAAAATGGGATATTTGCCCTGCTCCGAAACTTCTGTTCTCCAGGATCATTTTTTTTTTTGACGGGGGAAGGCAGGGTAATTGGGGCTAAGTGACTTGCCCAAGGTCATATAGCTAGTAAGTGTGTTAAGTGTCTGGGGCCACATTTGAACTCAGGTCCTCCTAACTTCAGGGCCAATGCTCTACTCACTATGCCACCTAGCTGCCCCTCTCCATGATCTTCTTAAGATCACTGACCATTACTCTTTGCTGTTTTGAAAGAAGTCATAATGGTTGGCAAGAATCAGTGGCTGAATAAAGGTAATATTTTTTTTCAAAAAGAGGTCAATAATAGAAGTAGTTGATTCACTTTTGAAGATTGTTGTGTTTGTCCTTTGTTTTCGAAGAGGACAATGACATCAGGGAAATGATGACATGACTCATATATGAAACGGCCAGGATCAGTTTTGAAGAAGGATGGGTATGATGTCAGGGCACCACTTACATTCAAATACACAATATTGGCAAGATCACAATATTGGCAAGTCACAAAAACTCATGGAACAAAAATAGTTTCTGATGATCTCAAGTGTTTGGTTTTTGAAATGATATATGCTGGTGCACAGAATGATAATGGGGCTTTTCTTAAATTTTAGTACATTACTGAAGATGCTCAGGGTAAAAACCATTTGACTGACACCCATGGAATGACCCTTACCCCCAACAAGTTATGCTCCATGTTCAAAAAATGGGAGGCCATGAATAAAGTTTATGTTGATGTAAAAACTTCTAATGGTTTACTTGTTCCATCTTTTCTGTGTTGGTTTTTACCAAAAGGTTCAACAACCAAAACTCAAAGGTCCAGAATCAACAGGTCTGTCAAATTCACAAGATGAGGGAAATCATGATTCAAGTACAGATAAATTACTTAGAAGAAACTGTCAATAAACTAATTTCAAGCAGCACCAGAAAAGATGGAATGAAAACTTGTAAGGTCATTTATTCTCTCCATTATATTTGTTTGGAAAATCAAGCTACTCAAGAAACCCAAATTTGAATTGAACTATATTGTGAAAGTAGTGACTCTAGAAAAACAATTGGGGATGAAACAGACATTAAAGTAGAAAAAAATGATAAACAGGAGGCACCAATTCAAGGATGCATCTAAAATAAGAATTGTTAAAGGTTGGAAATAAAAAATTATATTATAAAAAATCTCTGACAGTGGCTAAGCAATTGTAGCTGACACTCCTTTTGGTACCCAATAACATAGTTCAACTAGATTAGATAAACTGAAAAGAACAAGGGCAGTTTAGGTTGCAAGGGCAAGGTGCCATCTTACTGTCTTATTTATTTATCTTAGGTATCAACAAACCATTAGCCATTTTTGTTCTCTCAGACTTACTCAGCCACTTTTCAGTCACTTCCTCGAGTGCCTAGTTGTCTATTAAAGTGTTTCAGTTACTTTGTTTTTGTTCTTCGGTCTAAATGTAACATTGAATAATTTGACCATTTCAGCAAAGTCTTTGTATCTGAATCTCTATCTAGTCTGCATTTTCCTTAGAAGTCTCAGTTTAAAAATTGCTTAGTCCCATTTTAAAATGTTTAATGAAACCTGGTGCCATTTTCTTTCATGTGGTATTTATACCTTACTTTTCTTGTATCCATGAATGAAGGAAGCATTTATTAAGTGCTTACTACATAAAAAACACTGTGCTAATCACTGCAGATAGAAACAGAAAAATTAGTCTTTCCTTTCAAGAAGCTGCAATAACAATTTAGAGTTGAAGATCTTTCCTATCCATTAACAGGCCAAGTGACCTGCTTACGTCACAGGAAGCCTAAGTCACGTGGTGGGAGCTCACATTTTAATGGGGGAGATAATACACATGGACAGTTTCAGCTGCAAGCTCAAAGTTCACATCGTCCTTGGGGTCCAAGGACAAAGCAGATAGTAACTGTTGTTTAGTCATTTTTCAGTTGTGTCCAACTCTTCATGACCCCATTTGGGGTCTTCTTGGCAAAGATACTGGAGCAGCTCGCCATTTCCTTCTCCAGCTCATTTTACAGACGATGAAACTGAGGCAAACAGAGTTAAGTGACTTGCCCAGAGTCACACAGCTAGTAAGTATCTGAGGATGGATTTGAACTAAGCAAGAGCAATCTTCCTGACTCTAAGCCTGGAGCTCTATTCACTGCGCCACCTAGCTGCCCCAGAGACAGTAATATCTATTCTTTAATCTCATTTCCGCTAACAAAATCCTATCAGTTTCCAATGCTGAACCATTTGATGATGCCAAGGATTATGGTGACAATAACTTTCATTTCTGACTACAGTACTCTGGCTGCAACACCTGCAGGAGCAGTGGCCAGGCTGCATCTACGCAGGGTTTGCTTCCTAGGATGCCTGAGGACACTGAGCTGGTTCTTCAGTTCAGGGTCCTAGGTGGTTTCTATTATGGTTTTTGAGGAGATACTGATCAAGGTGATGGTGGTTTGACTTGCCTGGTGCATGCTGCCTCCTGTCTCTCCCTGAAGGTGTTGCTTTAGCTAGGCTACCTTGCCTGCTCTGTGGGGAGCAGTTGGTAAGGATGGCCAACCCCTCCTCCACAGAAGCCACCTCCTTTGATGACTGAGGACTGGGCTGGAAGTAGGGCCAGTAGCCTGGAGACGGTTAGGGGGAGTACAGCCTCTCCCAAGGCTCTTGTTCCTATCTCCCTGTTAATGGCAGTTAGTCAGAGGTTGCTCTTGGTGAAGTGGTACTCAGTTTCCTTCTCTACAATGATTTCTCCCCTCAATGTTGTCTACAGAGGCTGAGCTAGAGGCAGGTCTGGTGGTTTGGTAGATCCTGTTATTCCCAAGGCTCTTGGGTTCACAGTCCTGGGCTATCTCAGAGTTTCAGGGGGAAGACAGAGGAGTAATGTATATTAAGTCTGGAAAGGTAGGCTGAGGCCAAACAATGAAGTGCTCCAAATGGCAAAAAGTAGTATGTATTTTATCCTAGAGAAGCTGGAACTTTTTTTTAGCAGGGTAGTGGCATAGACAAAGCTATATTTTAGGAATAGCACTTAGGCAGCTGTGTGAAATATGGACTGGAGGAGGGCAGAGTTGAAGCAAGGAGACCAATTAGATGGTGATTTCAATAGCGGGCGAAAAGTGATAACGATCTGAACTGGGGCAGTTGTGAAACATGTGGGAAGAAGATTATGGATAGGAGAGACATTTTAGACAATTTTTCATTCCCAAGTATAAGCTGCAGAAGTTGTACCTACATGAATTTTCTTCTTCATACCTAAAGAACACTAAGAAAGAAGGTCCTGTGATTCTTTCTGGTGCTGTTATTTCATCCACACATAAAACTTCTAAGCTCCATCTGCCTCAAGTTCTTGGCATGGCCAAGCAGTAGTTCAAAGAACCTTATCATAAAGGTCCTGGATTTCAGTTTTCAGTTCAGCAATCTAAATTTAGTACATTCCTGCTATACTTACTTCTGTGTCTTTTATACCCATATGTATCATAACCACAAACTCCCCTACATTTTCACATAGTCTTTCTCTTAAGAGCCACCTTTAAAAATTAAAATTTTTTTTGTTTGTAATTAACAAAAATCTATTTTCTCTCCTTTCCCCCTCACAAGAAAAAGAAAAACAAAACCCTTGCAACAAATATTCATAGTGAAGCAAAGCAACTTAGATACACTATCTATGCAACCAGCAAGTTCTCTTAGACATAAAGCACCTTGTAATGTACATACCCACTGGCTGAATCAAAACCTCCACCTGCTTCAGTCTGTCCTTCTATGCTCAGATGTCCAAAGCTCTCAGGCTTCTCTTTAGTTATCTAAATGATGTATCCCTCATCATATAGATAATCAATGTCCTCTTCTGTAAAAACTTTCCTTTTGTTTAGTAGCCCACCACAGGCTGCCCTTCTTAGAAATGTATTTTCTAAAAAAGCATGCTGATATTCTCTAGAAGCATAATAATGATCCTTTATTTAACCATCTCTGCCCCTACAGAACAAATCTATTCTCTGAGGATCCTTGGGAACTCTTCAAACTGAGAACACACACTGGGAATCCTGTCCTAGGGACAGCTATTTATAAATTCTGTACTTATAGCCAATAAACAAGGCAACTCCTACTCTGTTGTTGTTAGGCTTTAATTTGCATTTTACAATAAATAGTTTTTTTTATGCATAAGTCTAACAGGCTTGTGTACTACTGATCTGGAATATACTTAAATGGATTTGTGATCTCATCCATGTGGATACTTCTTCCATAGGTGAACACAATCTATGCATGTCTTCTCAGCATGTGCAGTTACTGTCTATGTCTTTCAGATCCACTGAAAATTTACCCAATGCCCTGGAGAACTTCCTCCGACTCTTTTCAAATTTCAGGGAGAGCAGTGCAGCACCTGGGCTATCCATCATCCCTTATTCTCACTACACAATTGGCCTACTTCTTTTTCTAGTCATGAATATCCTTGGTGAAATTTTAAGGCCAATTCCTGCATACACGCCATTGTTGCTAACAAGTTGAGCTCTCATGCTCATCTTTTGTCTTTCCAAGTAGAATTTTTAGAATTACAAAATCTTGAAGTTAAAAGGGCTCTCAGAGGCTTTCTTATCCAACCAGAATCTGTGCAGGCATTCAATCAATAACATTAAAAATAAGGAGCAGTCCAGCTTTCATTTGGAGAACCACTACCTCTGAAGGCAGCCCACTCTGCTTTTGGATGGCCTTAATTTTTAGCAAGCTTTCCCTTACATCTGCAGTTACTTCTACCCACATTACTCCTAGAGTTCTGGGTCCAAGGACAAATTTTTTCCCCCTTTTCCACATGACAGCCATTTAAATACCTCAAGTCAGCTATCATACCTGCTCCAGTCTTCTCCAGGCCAACAGCCCCGGTTCCTTCAACTGATCTATGTCAAGATCTTGATGTTCTTCTCTCTCCTTTCCCTTGGATGGTCTCTGCTTCTCAGTTTTCTAGAATTCTGTATCCAGAATTGAACTCCGTAATGATCTTACCAGGAAAGAGAACAGTGAGATTATCGGCTCCTTAGTCCTGGAGGCTATGCCTCTTTTAATGCAGTCTAAAACTGCAAGCACTTTTTTTGTGCCATCACATCCTAGTGCTGACTTGTACTGAACTGTTAAATAGTTAAGACCTTCCCCATTTTGTGCTGGTAAAACTGATTTTTTAAACACCATGTATAATACCTTAAATTATACTTGTCAATTTTCATCTTACCTTTAGCTGCCCGACAGCCTATGCTTCCTGTATCTTTTTGGATCTTGCATCTGTCATCCCATGAATTTGCTAGAGCTATCTGTTCCTGCTTTGTGTCATCTCCAGCCTTTCTCTCTCATTCCTTGGTCCCTCCTTCAGGCTTATGAATTCACTCATAACAAAGAGCCAATAATAAATAATTATTAGAACATCTCTTCTTTGAGCACAGAAACATCATGCCCAGAATGGTCAAAGGAAAGCAATTACTCACCTGAGTTTCTTATACACCATTCTCCATTGAGTATAGCAGATATGGGTAGAGAAATTCCAACACAGGCAAGGCCCCTCCAAATTATTTGTTCAATTAAATTCCATCCCACTAATTTCAATTAAACATAAATTCAATAAAAGCTGGTTGAGGTAAAAAGTTAGGATAACAGGTCCTTGTACTCATGGAGTTTACAGTGCAGTAAGAGAATATGACATAATGTAATACAAAATTATACATGCTAAGTATATAATAATTTCAGACAAAGCATTTTGTGACATGCAAGAGAAGAAAGGTCACTACTAATTAGAGGAGGTGGTATTTGAGATGAGCTCAAAGAGGTAGAGGATCCTAGGCCTAGGACCAGTATTGCCAAAGATACAAAAATAAGAAAATATTCAGCATGTATGGAGGATAAAGTGTGATCCAATTTGGCTGGCACTTAGAAAAACTGAGTGAAAGGAAACTGGAAAGACAGGACGGCACTAGTTATGTAGTAAGTCTGAAAGGCCAGGAGAATGCTTTTCAGTAAAAAAAAAATTATTTAGCACCTCTCAGCAGAGCAAGAGATACAAAACTGAGCTTAGATGTCATCCCTAACCACATGGAACTTAGTCTGAAAAAGGCAAAAACACACTAACAGATAGCTATAATGTATAATTATATGTAATAAAAGCATTTAATAATTGCAAATCTAAACACCATGAGTCCAAGAGAGAAGGCAGTCACTGATGGGGGAAGGGAGAATCAATGAAGTCATCATGGAGGAGGTGGCATTGAAGATGGACTTTTTAAAGGATGGATTATTGGGTAATAGATGTGTATCTGGATGGGACATTTGAAGATATAGAATCCAACCTCATCATTTTACAGATTAAGGGAACTCAGAGAATAGAGCTTAAGTGACTTACCCAGGGTCAGACAGCTAGTAAACAAAGGCAAGACTCGAACTCAGGTTTTCCTGATTCCAAATCTAAGGTTCTGTCCACTATACCAACTGAAGCAGCACATTCTGAGCATTACAAGCAGCTTGAGGAAAGACTGGGAAAAATGGGGTAGTACTTGTAGATTGCATGAACTTCCTTCACTAGGCAATAGAAAACCACTTGGAATCTCGTCAGAGCACTGACATGATCTACCAGTTCAATATCTCTACCCATAAGGATGACTAGTGTGGCTGGAAGAGAAAGAATGGTTTGGAGAGAGCAGAAGACTACTACAGTAGTCCAGGGACACAGTTAACCTATGATGCCAGTGAGTCTAGAATTAAGGGGATGGATGTGAAAAAAATTATGGAGGACTTTCTAAGTATTTATACAGGTAAAAAAGAAGAGTAAAAAAACAAACCACTATTGCAAACATAGCACACTGGGTGACGGATGATGAAACTGGCGGAAAGTGAAGCTAGGAAGACTATCTGGGAGAAAGTGACAAGTTTAACTTTGGTCACCTGATGTCTACGATGCTAGTGACATACACGAGTGCAGAAATTCTGCAGGCAGTGAGACATGAGGTCTGGGGCACAACAAAGATCATGGCTAGACATGGAGATATGAGACTTCAGGAAGGTCTCCCCAAAATAATTATTAGATTCCAGAACAGGGTCTCTGGTGGGACAGAGTGTTATAAGGGACAGAATGGAAGAGAGTGAAACGGAACAAAAGTCTCCTCACAGGCTGGGGCTGGACCATGTTATTTGCACTGCTTTTGTTTCTGTTTTTGGTCAGTCATTTTTCAAACCTACTGGTTAGAAGAGAGGTGTCAAACTCCCAGCATAAAGCCCTCAAAACATCCCAGTGCAGTCAGAACCAGATTAAAATGTAATGGGGAAATGTTTAACAAAATAAAAATTCAACATAGATAATGTCAATTTGTGGTTTTATAAGTCACTGTGCAGCCTGCAGGGATCTCTTCCTATTTGAGTTTGACATCACTGGGTTAAAATACTAATAGAAAATGAAGGAAAATAGTTACCCAAAATGGAAACCAAAAAAGAAAGAAAGAAAAGAAAAATACTCCGGTGTTTTCAGCCTTTCCCAGAAGTACCATGTTTCAGCTGAGCCAAGCTGCTCTTTCATCACCATATGGTTCACTATCACAAGCAAAGAAATAATTCTAACTGGTCCATGAATAAGAGTGAAGAAATAGCAACCTGATGCAACCTATTAGACCTACTCTACTTGACCTGGTCTAGCAAGAGCTCTGTTCTGAGATATTGAGCAGGCACAAGAAAATATAAGAGTAGAAGAGGTGGGAGTGATATTGAAATAAAGTAGATTGTGTTTTGGTTAAACTTTTGTTTTAAAACTTTATTGGGAAACTCCTCTAGTTTAGAGCTCACAAGTAATTTCTTCAACTATGCCTTTGTTGCATCACTTAAAGTATTCCCCAGGCATATAGTACTAGGTAGTAAAGAAAAGAGCAAATAAAGTCATTCTCTTCATCCTAGATATCTGAATAACCCTGGGCCAAACTCTGGTGTGCAATCTAGACTGGGAAAGCCCTGACAACTGCTATGGTCTGTAGTTATATTAGAAGGAAGGAAGTGATATGCCTTTGGTCCTAGCTCTTAATTAGAAATCAGATTAATTTAAGAAATAGAGCACAGCATAATGGATTGTTAGACTTGGAAGTAAGGAAGACCTAAGTTCAAATCCTACCTCAGACCTTTATTATTTGTAATAATGGGCAAATCACTTAACCTCTCTCAGGGTCAGTGTCCTTATCTGTAAAACAGAAATGATACATATATATATAAATGTATAAATGATGATGTAACTTTTACCTTACAGGGTTGTTATAAGGACCGTACAAGAGGTAGACAGACTAAATAAAAGTAAATTGCTAACCTTAAAAAGATACAAAGTGTTGACTATTTTTTGGCATCAAGAGTCTTAGACTGAGGGGTAGGTGGGTGGTACAGTGGGCAGAGCATCAGCCCTGTAATCAGGAGGACCTGAGTTCAAAACTAGCCCCACACACTTACTGGCTGTGTGACCTTGAGCAAGTCATTTAACATTGAATGCCTTCCAAAAAAAAACCCCAAAATAAAAACAAAACAAAAAGAGTCTAAGATTGAAATGGACCCCTGGGCAAACCTAGAAGGGGCTTACTAGGTCAATTCTGAAAATTATCTGTCCTTTATGGGTGTGGATGATCAAGAATTACTATTGCCTGAAGCAGACCCTCTCAGTCAAAAGCAGAGCAGATTGCATCCAAAGATATGAACTAAAACTTGATTGGAATCTGGGGATAGTGGGAGAACAGGACATAATGACGTTAACTTTTTATTTAGCTTACCAGCTTATGGCCACTGATGCATCGGATGTGTCATGGAAGCTTATATTATTAAAATAAAGAATTGAGGTAGCTAGCAGACTAAGTCAGGAAAAACAGTTCCCTTGGCTAGTTTCATAAAGCTTACAACCTGGTAGACAAATATAACTATAAATACAGGTAGAATCTGTTAGTCATAAGAGAAGAACAAAGTGGTATTCTGGTTCTAAGAAATGAAAGATCATTTCTGAAAAGATTACGAAAGGCTTCATGAGGAGGTGACATATGAACTAAATCTTGAAGGATGTACAGAATTTCTACTGGTGGAAGAGGAGCAGTAGAGCATTTCAGCCTGAAGTTTCGATTTGATCTATAGGCAAAAGACAGGACTTATAGGTTCTGGAGTAAGAGTTTAATGTCATGGAAATGGTATTTTAAAAAGACTAATCTGGTAGCTGTCTGTAGGATGGATTTGAGGAAAGGGAAACTGAAATCAGGAAGATTAGCTAAAAGATCATTGCAGTAAATCAGATATAAGCTGATTTTCCATTATAATCTTTAACTGGCCAATGAAGTTTGTGAAACACCTAAAAGAGTGAGAAAACAAGTAGTACTTAATTTTGAAAAATCAAATGTCCATTATTAAAACTAAACAAAAAGCAGCTCTTTTACCTTTAAACTGTGAAGCTTATATTCCAAGTCCATTGTTCCCCCATTGCGTCCTGCAATTCCCAGGAGCCCAGTAGGAATTTAAGACAGCCACCCCAAAGGCTGCCTCTGCTAGTCAAATGATTAGTTGTTACACCTTTGGGGCTCAGTTGTAGATATTAAAAGTAGGAAGGAGTCTGTCCTAGGTCCAGTCTCTATTCCAGGTAGAGAATGGTGCCACAGAGTGATGGGGAGTTAAAAATGGGCATCTTTTTTGGACTGGATCATTGGAAGAAGAGAATGAGTTCTATTTTGGACACAGTAAATTTCAGCTAATATTGATACACTAAAATGGATGTCCCATTAGGAACTAGAAATGAAGGTATGGAAAACTATTCTCTGTAATAAGACTAACCTTATTTAAGGATGACCTGTGCTGTACAAGAAAGGCTAGCTTGTGACCCATCATGGCTATAGAAATGGATGTTTTTCACATCCTAACTTTTTTCTCACCAAAGGCCTCTGAAGTTGGTTCGGATGTTCTACTGATAAGAGGAAGAGCTGGCTACCACTTTCAGTAGTAAACTGAGGTTCTGGCACTTGTTGGGATTACCTTTCATAGTTCTACCTATCTCACAGGGCTTTTGTGAAGATAAATTAAATAATGGCGGTAAAGCACCAAACAGCAGTTATGTGTAATTTATTATCTGACCCACTGACACCTGTATTATAGAACCTTCTGTCCACAGGGATGGTCCCAAGGGCTCTGGGGCACCTGAAGCAACTGGAGCTATTGTCAGAACTGATAGAAATCCTTTTCATTACCAAATGACATATGCAATACGTAGGATACATGTACTGGAATTGGGACTAGAACTGTGATTTCATTAGTACTGGAAACTTCTAGGTGAGAAAATTCCCTCTACCAGCGCAGATTTGCACCTTCTCTGCAAGTAACAATCTTACGTAGCTGCTTTATGAATTGCCTTACCCAGGGTCATATGGCCAGCCTTCAACAGAGGTAGAACTTGAACCCTGGTCTTCCTGGCTTTGAGACCAGTTCTACTATGCTAGGTAGTAAAGTAGGTAGAGTATCAGGTCTTTAGTTGAGAAAACTCATCTTCCTGAGTCAAGGAAGCCTTGGGCAAGCCATTTCACCCAGTTTGCCTCAGTTTCCTCATCTGTAAAATTAGCCGGAGAAGGAAATGGCAAAACACTCCAGTATCTCTGCCAAGAAAATCCCAAATAGGGTGACGGAGAGTATGAGAGGGCTTATACTTGAGCAACAACTATTATCTGATATCTCATGTTGTTTCAGATTAATGTACGTAAGGCCTTTTAAACACCTTAAGCATTATCTAAGCGGCATATAGTTTTATTATTATTATCCTGGCAAAGAGAATGAATTACGGAGTGTGCAACGTTGAGGAGCCCACCTTATTAGATGTATGACCATGGGCGAGTCACTTAACTTCTCTGAGGTGCCGTTTCCCCTTCTAAAATGGGGATAATACCCCCTACTACCTACCTCTGGGTATCTGTAAGGAACAAATTAAATAATGGAGGTAAGGCACTAAACAGGTAGCAGTTACGTGTTCTTATTACCTGACTGACCCCTGCGTTATGAAATCCAAAGGGATGGCCCCAAGGGCTCTGGGGCCTAAACGTCGCTTAAGGCAACTGGGAGCAAACAGACCGGAAGCCCTTCTCACCTTCCCAAGAAGTTGTTTATAGCTCACAGAATCAAAAGGGGTGGAGGACAGAGGGGAAAGGTGGAGGTATCTCGGTCGATCTAATATTCCAAAGACCTTTTGCCTCCAGCTGACATCACTTCCGGTCACAGGACTCCTCCCTCGGCAGTTGCCGGAGACGTGAACTCTCGCGACAACTGCTAGCGCGAGATCTGCTGGCTCACCCTGGCTACGTCCTCCTCCTCCCCGCAGCCTTTCGGCAATCTCCGCCAGTCCCAGCCCCAACCAATCTGCAAACCGATAACATTGATCAGGATCACCTCGAACCCCGATCTGCGAGGGGCGTCAGGCGGCGGTAGTGGAGCGCGAGCTGTGCGAAGCGGATAGTCGTGGCCGTGACGGCAGTCGCGGAGCGAGTGGCGGGCAGGGGGCGCGGGAGGGGCGAAGACGTGCCGGCCGAGCGGCGGCTCGATTGTTCAGGCCTGGCCATGGCGCCTCTCCTCCCCCCCGCCATGGCTCCCCGTGTCCCTGCTCCGCTCCTCTCAGTGAGTGAAAGTGGCCGCCGCCGCCGCCGGCCCAGCGCCCGCAGCCGCCTCAGCGCCGCCGCCATCTTGGGGTCCCAGGAGCCGCTGAGCGAGGGAGCGAGGAGCGTCCGCGCCCAGCGTAATCACCGAGCCGCGGCCCCAGCGAGCGAGCGGCGGCGCCACCATCGGCGGGGCGACCCCCCCCTCGGCCCCCGCCCGCACTCCACTCACTCCCCCCCCTCCTCCGCCGCCGCGGTCGCGGCGGCGGGGCCCGGCGGCCGGAGGTGAGTCCGCTAGGCGTGGGAGGGCGGCCTGGGGGGTGTAGGCCGCACTGCACCCCCCTCCGCGGGCGGCTACAGGGCCGCGTCTTAAAGGGGCCGTCGCCCCCAACCCTGGGATTTGGGGAAGGGGGGAGAAGGTGGGAGGTTAGGGAGGAGGGGCGTGGGCACTTATGCTCTCTGGGAGACTTCTACACCCCAGACTTTGCCCTTTCCTTCCTTTCCCCTCCCGGGACCCGAGGGTCACGCGGTGACCCTGGCGACCGCGAAGGCCCGTGGGGCGCCCACACGTGGGGAGTGTGTTGGATCAAGCGCACGTGGGACCCGGTGGGGCGGTGTCGGGCTAACACGTGTGTGGGCGCCGGGGCTGGGGGTGGGGGGCGGCGAGTCGGGCTGGGATAGAGGGAGTGGGGAACTCGGGGTGGGGGGGAGAGGCGAGCGAAGGTCTTGGATGCCGTCCCAATTTAAAGACGATTTTTTTTTCCAGGCCTTGTCATGTGTCACTCTGTGAGGGCCCATCGGGACCTGAGCGAGCGCAGATGGTTGGGGCATCGGGTGGGGGGTGGGCGCTGGGCTCCCACGTGTGCAGGTTTAGTCGCGTGTGACGCCCCCTCACGTCGCTTAGCCCTATTCGGGGTATCTCTGCAAGTGTCATTGTATTTTGACATTCCTTCCTGTGTTGGCTGGTGAAAACTAAAACTACTTCCGTTGTCACAGAGGGTGGAAGCCCCCTACAGTTTAGAAAGCATAGGAGCCCTAGGAGGGGCCCGCTTGCTCGGAGCTGTGCTGGCGTTTCCACCTCGTGGCTAGTTTCTAAGTTTGTTTCCTCGTTAACCTTAGGAGTGTTGGAAGGGAAGTTTTAATGTTGACCTTATTGATAGAGACAACACAGTGAATGACTTTTATGATTTCTTTCCTCCAGGGAATTTAACCTCCCTTTGACTTGGCAGCTTGTTCTTTCGATTGGAAGTCGTGATCTCTCAAATAACAAGCTAATAATAGCATTTATATAGTGCTCTGGAGTTTGCAAAGAGATTTACATAAGTTAACTCATTTTATCCTCACAACCTGGTGAGGTAGGGGCTCTGTAATCATTCCCATTTTACAGATTAGGAAATTGAGTCACGGAGAAATTAAGTGGCTTCCTAAGGGACATACAGCTGGTCCTAGATAGGACTTGAATTCAGTTCTTAAAGACTCCAAGCCTCAACCTCATCTGCTTGGCAATCTAGCTATTTCTCAGACCTTTCCCCCATGACCCAAATAATAAACACAATAGAATTCAAGATCCTATTTATGTGTTTATTTTTGAGATTCCAAGCATTAAGCCCCTCCCATGTGCATGACACTAAATGAGTTATCTGATATTTGGAGCTTTCAGTAAGTTTTGTTCTAACACTTGAACTCTGGTTGTACTTTACCATGTACCTTTCATAGAACCTTCATTTTTGCAACTCCTGCAGGATTGTAGCCAACATGAAACACTTATTTAGTTCTGTAAAGAACTTCTGGTTGGGAAACTTCTCAGTGAAATGTTAGGACTGACTAGAAATACTCAGAACTACTAGATTATTTTGGATAGAGCCAGGTGAAAATGTGACTAACAGACACAGACTGCAAACATGAAATTGTGAACTCATCCTAACCTGCAGCTGTTTTGTTGGGTACTGAATACTGTTTAGGATACTGATGGTGCATAGGGTCAGATAGAGAGCTGGAGGGGACCTAAGAAGTCATTGATTCCAACTCTTTGAAACTGAGATCCAGGAAGAGTAAGGGCTTCCCCCATGTGGAACAGCTAGTCATTGCCTGAGACTTGATTTGGACCCAAATCTTCCTAACTGGAGTCTTAAAGAGGCAGCTGGTTATGGATAGAGTATTAGAGTTGGAAACAGAAAGATTTGAGTCTCTCCCTCAGACACTTATTAGTTAAGTGACCCTGGGCATCTCCTAACCTTTCTCTGTCTCAGTTTGCTCATTTGCAGGATGGGGATAATAATAGCACCTATTCCACAGGGTTGTTGTAAGGATCAAATGAGATAACATGTAAAGTGCTTTTCAAGCTGTAAAAAGTCACAGGACTAGCTAGACATATTCACAATGAATAGAGTATTTTGGGAAATACTCACCATTAATAGATTATTAAAATAAATACTGGCTGTTATGATTATCATACCCCATCATTGAAGGGCCACAAAAATCTATAATCCAGTTGAATACAGAACGTATGTGGATCCCAGCCCACACATGATTTTTAAACAAAACTTAGATGTGGAGTGGATGCCCAGTACAGAATGATGAGAATAGGCCAGGGTTTTCACACCAGTGTCTCATGGAGAGTAATGAAAAATGGTAATGTGGAGAAATATTTTAATTTGGGACAGGAGCTTAGGTTTAACATTACATAAAAAAGAAATTAGGAGGCCAAAAAATAATTTAGAAAACATTTTCCAAGGGATTCCAGTTTAACAAGAGGCTCTTCAGATGCTGCCCAATTTACTGGTTTACTTGATGATTGCTTGGAGTGACCAATAGGGAAACATTTGTGGCAGGTTAAATTATTTGTCTCCTTTTTAATAGAAAAAGGCAGTGGGGATCATAGATACCTGGAAGGAGACTCAGAGGCCATCCAGTCCATGTTCCTGCTTAAGAAAATTGTTGCTGTGGAAAGGGGACAAGTGACTTGCCAGTGTCAGACAAGCAGTAAACATCAGAGGTGGGGTGTGAACTTAGTCCTCTGTTTTGGAGCCAACTTTACCATGTTGTCCATGTTGTCTTCTAAAGTAGACAGGCTAGAGGTGTTAGATATTGATAAATAACAGGGTCTTCTGTAGCCAGTTGATAAAGGTAAATAAGTCATTGTAACAACAGGGTATGGGCACTAAGTTGTGAAGGAACATAAGAGTGAGATGTAGAACCATTGTCATTTACGGTGCATGGGATGGTGGATTGTCATTATACTAGGATCCATGGGAGGACCACAGGGGACTTACAAAGGCTGTAGACAATAGTGTTTCGGACTATTGTTATAGCTTGCTGGTTGGTCTCCTTGCCTCAACTCTCTCTCTCTCTCTCTGTCTCTCTTTCTCTCTCTCTTTCTCTCTTTCTCTCTGTCCCTCTCTCTCTGTCTCTCTCTCTTTCTCTCTCTCCCTCCCTCTCTCCCCCCCTCCCCCCCTCCCTCTCTCCCTCCCTCCCCATCTCTCCCCCCCCTCCCCGTCTCTGCCACCCCTTCCAGTCTGTCAAATTGATTTTGCTAAAAATGTAAGACCTGCCATGTTTCTTTCTCTCTCTCTCTCTCACTCTCACTTTCTCACACACCACTCTAGTATCAAACATAAAATCTACTATTCAGTATTCAAAACCCTTCATAACTGAATCCTATCGTTACAGTCTTCTTACACCAGACTCAATGCCATGTACTCAGTGATAACATTGGCCTCCTTGCTCTTCCTGACACAAGGCAATCTATCTATTGATTCCTAAGTGTTTTCACTGCCTGTCCACCCTGAAATTCTCATCCTCCTGATCTCCCTGGCTTCCTTCAAGTCCCAGCTAAAATCCTACCTTTTACAGGAAGCATTTCCTGGTCGTCCTTAATTCTGGTGTCTTCCCTTTGTTGGTTATCTCCAATTTATCCTGTCTATATCTAGTTTGTCCCTAGTTGTTTATATGTTTTTAGATAGTGTACTTCTTGAGAGGAGACCTTTTCTTTGTATCTCCAGCAACTTAGCACAGTACTTGGCACATAGTAGGTGTCAAGTATTGGCAAATACTTGTTACTGTACATCATATACATTTCTGGATGTTTCCACCCACAGAATTTGAATCCTTTCCTGTAACAAAGGAAAACAGTTAAGAAAACCTCTACAATGACTTAATTGGATAATGCTACACAGTGTTGAACACACCTTTCTTGCCAAGAGAAGATAGGCAGATTTCATTATTTGTTTTCTGAGACCAAAATTGGTTAATAGTTGCTCAGAGATCTACTACTTTTTGGTATTCTTTTTATTTAGAGTATTGTAATTATTATGTAGATTGTTCTTTTAGTTGGGCTGATTTTACTCTGCATCACTTTATGTAAATCTGATATTTCTCTGAATTTCTAATTCATCATTTCTTACTGAATAATATTTCAATTCATATTCCACATTTTGTTCATGCAGTCTTCCAATCATAGGTACCTAATTTGTTTCTACATCTTTGCTACTACTGTGAATATTTTGATATATTATGAAACTTTTCTTTATCTTCCTTGAGGTGTAAAGACATTTCTTTGTGAAAAGATGTTAATTTAGACAGTTTATTCTTGAATAATTCTAAAACATTTTCCAAAATGGTTAGAGCAGTTCATAGCTTCACCAACAGTGTATTAGCGTGTCTTTTTCCACCGTTTCTCCAGCATAATTTCCATTTTTTCTTATTTTTGCCAGTTTGCTCAGTCTGAGATGAAATCTTAGAGTTCTTGTAATTTGGCGTGTGTTTTCCTATAGTCATTAATAGTTTGTAGTTCTTGTTTTGAAAACTTTCTATTTCTTTTACTGCTTGTCTGGATATAGCTTTTGGTCTTTTATATTTTAGTAGATTTCTTATGAATCCTGGATATCAGACTTCTATTAGTGATACTTGCTACAGTGATTTTGTTTCTCTCATTCTATATGCACTCACTTACCTCTGGAGCTTATTGCCTATGTGATTTGGGGCAAGTGACTTAACTTCCCAGGTCTCAATTTCTTCATGAAAAATTATAGGCTTGAAGTATTTGAACCCTGAGGTCCGGATTAAGGTGTAGATGGATGATACTGTGTATTCAAATTGTTTTTTGTCTTTCATAAGTACTTTCCCTTGTTGGGCTAGGGGGAGAATTCTTTTTTTTAGGTCTGTTTTTTATATCACTTAATTTCCTAATGTAATACTTCACACCCCCACCTAGAAATTCCTGTCTTATAACAAAGAATAAAAAGTGGAGGGGCATAATTAACCAACACATCATTCCACCTTGAAAATACACAGTACTTCACAGCCATAGCCCTGTGCTTCTGAAAAGATAGAAAGTTCTTAATACGTAGCTGAGAAAGATGCCACTGAAATCCATTATTCTTCCTCCTCTACCAGACAACCTCTATAGACAACACCAAGCTCCTCTGGTAATCCTAGGTCAGTAGGAATAACCGTTGAAAGGTCATGTGCAGCTAACTAACTGACAGAACAGTATAAAATAAGCGTTAATAGTATTCAGAAAGTATAATGGTACATTTAGGAACTATTCTTCAATCAGTTAATAAACATTGATTATGTGCCAGTCTTTGTGCTGAGCATTAGGAATATAAAAAGAGGCAAAAGACAGTCCCTGCCTTTCAGGACCTCACAGTTTAATGGGGGAGACCAACATTGAAACATATATCCAAAGTAAGCTATATGTAGGATAAATAGAAAGTAATTAATGGAGGAAAGGCATTGGAATTAAGAGAGGTTAAGGAAGGCTTCCTGTAGAAGGTGGGATTTTGGTTGGCACTTAAAGGAAGCCAGGGAGGAGTTGTCAGAACAGAGGAGAGTGTTCCAGGCACACGGGGCAGCCAGAGAAAATGCCCAGTCAGGAGATGAAGTGCTTCATAGAAGCTTCATGTTCATGGAAAAGGCCGGTGTCACTAGATCGAAGAGCATGTGTTGGAGAACAAGGTGTAAGATGACTGGAAAGGTAGGAGGGGGCTAGATTATGAAGGGCTTTGAATGCTAAATAGAGCATTTGTATTTGATCCTGGAGGCAATAGGGAGCCACTAGATTTATTGAGTAGAGGAGTGAAATAAGACCATAAGTTAGGAAAATCACTTTAGTGACTGAATGCAGCCTGCATTGGATGTGGAGAGACTTGAGACAAGGCAGATACCTCCTCTCTCCACCAAAGCAGGCTATTGCTGTGTGAGATGATGAGAGCCTGCACTAGAGGAATGGCAGTGTCAGAAGAAGAAAGAGGATGTATTCAAAAGATGTTGCAAGGGTGAAATGACAGGCCTTAGCAACAGATAGGTTATGGGGTGGGTTATGTATGGGGTGTGAAAAATAGTGATGAGGCTGGGAAGGGAGTTCTAATTTAGACATATTGCGTTTTAAGGTATCTTTTGAATTTCCAATTTGAGATTTCTAAAAGGCACTTGGAGATGTGAGATTGGGGGCCAAGAGAGATTGGGACACAGTAGTTAGATCTGAGAATCATTGTTACAGAGATGGTAATTCAATCCATGGGAGCTGATGAAATCACGAAGTGAAGTAGTGTAGAGAGAGAAGAGAAGAGGGCCCAGGCCAGAATCCTAAGGGACACCTATGATTAGAAGGCATGATCTGGAGGAGGATCCAGCAAAGGAGACAGGAGGAACCTTTGTCAGGTAGTCCAGAAAACCTAGAGAGAACAGAGTATCAAGGAGGAGAGAGTTTTCAATAGTGTTAAAGGCTGCAGAGAGGTCAAGGAGAATGAAGATTGCGAAAAGGACTTTGGATTTCACAACTAAGAGAAAGCAGGAGGTTTTTTTTTTTATTTTTTTGAGGGGGGAAGGCAGGGCAATTGGGGTTAAATGAGTTGCCCAAGGTCACACTGCTAGTAAATGTCAAGTGTCTGAGGTCATATTTGAACTCAGGTCCTCCTGACTCCAGGGCAGGTGTTCTATTCACTGCGCCATCTAGCTGCCCTGAAGGCAGGAGTTTTTAGTGGAATGCTTTGGTCAGAAGAGATTATAAGGGATTAAGAGGAGTGAGAGGAGAGAAAGTGAAGGCACCTATTCTAAGTGCCTTAGAAAAATGATGGTCCCTAGCTATCAGATGTCATCTTGAAGACACTGGTGTGTAGTATATCTGGTAAGCATTGTGAGAAATAGGAATTGGAAAAGCATAATTGGGCAAACTAGTACTACATCTGTACCTGGACCTACTTCACCTCAGTAAAAATATAATGAAGCTGGAGAAATTGCAAAGAGTAGTAGCTGAATTTATGAGGCCCTTTACAAAGATTTGCAAAACACTTATTGCGAGATATGTTCTACATATAGGTAATAGCCTCCCTATTTTACAGATGGAGAAACAGGGTCAGAAACAAGTACAAAAAGTTTATGAGATGCCTACTGTGTGCAAAGAACTGTGGTAGGCATTGTCCACATAGTGCCAGAAACAAAAACGGTACCTGGCCTGAAAGAGTTTATTCTGTCAGCATTATCCAATATGTGTCCAATCAGTCTAACAAGCATCTACTGTGTGGTAGACACTGCTGAGTGGAAGGATACAGACACAAAACATGACACAAAGCATGCTCAGAAGGAGCATACGTTCTATCACAGGAAACATTTTGTACATACGTAAGCATATAGAGAATAATCACTAAATACAAGGTAAGGAGAAAGGACTTTGGTAGGGACATAAAGGCAGCCAGGTGACACTGGAGTAGTTGACTTGGAACCAGGAAGACTTGAGTTCAAATATTGTTTTAAGCACTGGCTTTTTGACCCTGTTGTAGAAGCATATTTAAAAATCTCCTTTTTTAGTGAAACCGAAAGTATTAATATTTTACTCTAAAGCCCTTTCCAGACCCCTGGGAAAATCCCTTTTGGAAAGGTGGGTGATGGGTCTGGACAAGAGATTTGGTTAGTGACCAAATATTAAAGCCTTCTCTTCTTCGAAGACCTGCCCACTTGTAATGATTGGCTTGCTAGCACCCACCCTTCTCTGGTAGTTATTCCGAGGAATGCTGTGGTAATTTGCTTGCTCAGCTAACCTGAATGTTAACTCTGAGCTGCATTGTTACATATTGTGATTAAATGTTAACCAAAAATTTTCTTGGACCTTGTCTGAGTCATGTTAGAGGGTATAAGGGACTATGCCAGATTGGACATCTCTCTCCAAGCTAGAAATGGGTTGGATATAGATCAGTGTTAAGTTAAATAAAACCGTGTCTGTTAGACTAGAGCCTACAAACGGTATTAGAGTACAAACAGTTTTGGAATACCATATTAGTATTAATATCTTTTTTTTCAACATTGGGCAAATTATCTATCCTCTCTCAGACTTAGTTAACAAGCCTTTATTAAGTGCCTACTATGTGGCAGTCACTGTGACAAGCTCTGGGAATACAAAGAAAAGCAAAAAATAGTGCCTGCTCTCAAAAAGCTCACAGCTCAATGGGGGAGACAACATGCAAATTACTGTGTACAAACAAGATATACCACAGGATAGATTCCTCAGAGGAAAGGCACTAGGATCGAGGAATACTGGGAAAGGCATCTTGCACGAGGTAAGACTTTAGCTGGGACTTGAAGGAAGCCAGGAGGCAGAGATAAGGAGGGAGACCATTCTAGGAATTGGGGACAGCCAATGAAAAAACCTATTGTCAGGAAATAGAGTGCCTTGTGGGAAGAAGAGGAAGGAAACCAGCGTTACTAGATTGCAGAGGATTTTGAGGGAGAGGGGAGTAATGTGAAAGAAGCCTGAAAAGATAGGAAGGGGCCAGGTTATAAAGGGCTTAAAGACCAAACCGGAATTTATGTCCTGAAGGTAATGGAAAGATACTGGAATTTATTGAATGGGGCAAGGGCGATGTGGTCAGACTTATACTTTTAGGAAGATCAGTGGTGTGAAAAGATGGCATATATGAGATATGTAAGGGGTGAGAGTGAGGAGTTGAGGATGAAACCTCAGCTGATTAGAGGGTGGGTTACTGGTAGGATGGTGGTACCCTCAACTGTAATAGAAAGGTTAAGGAGAAGGGAAGGTTTGGCGGCGGGGTAATGAGTTCAGTTTTGAATATGTTGATTTTAAGATGTCTCATAGATACTTTTATTTCCTGGTTTTTCTACCAAGGTAAACATTCCTTCAGAGTTTCTTTTGCTGGATTTTCATCCAGGACACTCCAATTAATTTCGGATATTCTTGAGCTTCTCTCCTCCCTCTATACTATTTTACTTGGTGACCTGATCAGCTTCCCTGTTTGCAATTAGCATCTCTATGCAGATGACTCTCAGATCTACTTGTCCAGCCCTAATGTTTCTGCTGACCTCCAGTCTTGCATCTTTATCTGCCTGCTGGACACCTCAAACTGGATGATCGGACAAGTACATCTGGTGGAAGAACCGGGATAGAAAAGTGTCATGAAATCCTAGAGAGAAAAGAGCATCAAGAAGAGAGTGTTCAGTAATGCCAAAGACTGAAGAGAAGTCAAGAAGGCTGAGGATTGAAAAAAAAAACCCTTAGATTTGGCAATTAGATCATTAGTGACTTACCAAAAAAAAACCCACAAAGTTAAATTGTAAAGAGTTTAAAAAGTGAGAGAAAAGAAAGTGGAGGTACTTATCATAGAGGTTTTCACAAGGAGTTTAGTGTACAAAGGGAAGGAAAATTTTAGTATGATAATTAATGGTGATGGATGGCTGAAGTGAAGGTTTTTTTGAGGATGGAGAGACATGGGCATGTTTGCAGGCAATAAGAAAATAGCCAGTAAACAGGAAGTAATTGACAATTAGTGAGAAATTTAGAATGATAGAGGAGGTGTTTTGCTGGAGAAGACAGATTAGAATGAGAACACTTGTGCATGTAGAGGGGTTTGCTAGACAGGGAGAAGGGCTACCTCCTCTTGTGAGACTGGAATGAAAGAGGATGTTAGGGGAAGACCTGATTGATGTGAGATATGCCGAAAGGAGGGAGCCAGGAAATGGCCTCAGTTTTTTTTTTAAGATGTTTTTATTTTTAGTTTACAATGCTCAGTTCCACAGGTTTTTAAGTTCCAAATTTTCTTCTCCTCCCCCTAAAATGGTATGGAATCCCATATATGTTCTACATGTACTTTGCATTAAACATAGTTAAACAGTAGTCAAGTCATAAAGAAGAACCATGATCAATGGAGTGAATCATGAGAAAGAAGAAACAAAACCAATCAAACAAAATCAATCCGCGTTCAGATTCCATAGTTCTTTATCTGGATGTAGATAGCTCTTTTCATCATGAGACCTTTGGGGCTGTCTTTGCAACTTGTATTGCTGAGAAGAGCCAAGTCTATCAAAGTTAGTCGTCACAGAATCAGTATGTCTGTGGTTGTGTATAATGTTCTCCTGGTTCTACTCCCCTCACTCAGCATTATATCATGTAGGTCTTATGAAGTCCGTATCTTCCCCATTTCTTATAGCACGATAGTATTCCATTATATTCATATACCACAACTTGTTTAGCCATTCCCCAATTGATGGGCATCCCCTTGATTTCCAATTCTTTGCTACCACAAAAAGAGCTGCTATAAATATTTTTGTACATTTCCCCATTGTGTGATCTCTTTAGGATACAGCCCTAGAAGTGGTATTGCTGGGTCAAAGGGTATATGGCGTCAGTTTTTAAAAAAAATTTATTTATTTTTAGTTTTCAACATTCACTTCCGTAAGATTTTAAGTTCTAAATTTTCTCTCTCTCCCCTCCCCCAGCCCCAAGATGGCATGCAATCTGATGTAGGCTCTACATATACAGTCATATTAAACATTTTCACATTAGTCATGTTGTAAAGAAGAATTAGAACCAATGGGAGGAACAGTGAGAAAGAAGAAACAAACAACAACAACCAAAAAAGAGATCAATAGTATGCTTTGATCTGCATTCAGATGCCATAGTTCTTTCTCTGGATGTGGACAGCATTTTTCATCATGAGTCTTTCCGACTTGTCTTAGATCCTTGCATAGCTGAGAAGAGTTAAGTCTGTGAAAATTAGTCATCGTACAATGTTGCTGTTATTGTGTACAGTGTACTCCTGGTTCTGCTCATTCACTCAGCATCAGTTCATGTAAGTCTTCCCAGGTTTTTCTGAAGTCTGCTTGCTCTTCATTTCTTTTTTTTTTTTTAAGACAGAAACTTGTTTCCATTTTAAAAGAAAGCAGTATATAAGTCCACTTCATTCAAAGACCTTTATAACTGTAATAAGCTAAGTATAACATCATCCTATATAAAAACAAAGTAACATATGTCAGTTATTTGTTACCGCCTACCCACGCTGTCCAAAATAACTGTCCAACATTACCAAAAACTGTTCATTATAAGTGATATTGCTTGAGTTACAAAATGCTTTCCCAGGGAAATTTAAAGGTGGCTATGTGGGTACTCAAATATTACTAAGCAAAATATGACATTTTCCATTCTTGCCATTACTGAGAACTTGGCTTGCCCAAATGTTAAATTATGAAACCACACTGTGCAGAATGCACTCATTACGTTTAAAAAAGTTAAACCCATATTTATTTACTAGCACTGTTAAAACATTACACAAAACGTTTAAGTGGCAGATAATTATAATGTAAGCCCTTGCCTGGCAATCCAAATTTATTGAACTACTGATGCTAAGTTATACAAAATTGCACCACTTTAATTAAGGCTTTTAGTTTACATTTGGCCACCTCAAAGTAGTTGTAACATTAGGTTGGTCAATTTAAATACTGTGGCTCCCTGTTGGTTATACACCCAATCTTTACACCCAAACGTTAAATGCGTACAAAGCAACAAGGCATTGTTAAATAAATCAGCAAAAAGTTAGTTACTGCAACTTAGGCCCTGTGACCAATTACACATGATTAAAATTACTTTCCACATTCACATCCACAGTACTCTTCCACCATTTAACATCTCAACCAAAATGTTACACATGTGAAACAATCACTAACAGGCAAAAGTACTAAACCTGCATGTTTGGTATTGCAAATACACTTATGCATGAGCAAGCAGGGGATTCACAGTGAGAATCTACAGCTGCAGAAGCCTGGAAATGATTTACCAAATTGTTAAATCATTAAAAAATTATCTGAAAATATACACTTCTTGTTGTAGACCCCCACTGTACACACAACTATAAACATTGTTCCCTATGTAAACAAAAAGGAAACATACGATAAAAGATTGAAAAGTCTGGACGTTTCCTTCCCAACGGATATTAAAGGCAACGTCTTTTATCTAAGACATATTGAGAGGACTATCTTATTTTTAAAGACAAGATCACTGTCTCCACAGGTTTTTCAAAAAATTAAAAAAACTGTGTAGCTGTGTTAATCAAAGTACTTTTGTACCACGATGATGAACTTGTATTTCTTTAAAAAAAATTATAATAAGCTACAATATCAAAGAAGCAAAGTTATCTGGAGTAGTCTGTATAGGAGCTCTTTGGACTTCCTTTTATTATGCTAAAATAGTGGTGCTTTTAGGATTTACATTATTGTACTCTCCAGAAGAAAGGATGGGGCATGTTAAAGTATACAGTACAACATCAGTGGATGAACAATGTCTCTTAGCAATAATACTGGATGTAGCCTCTGGTTTTACTAGTTGCATACTCAGACTGTTTTAAGTAAAAATCTCTTGTGACACTGCAAAGTGATTAGAATGTGCAAACTGATATAGTAGCTTTCATCCACTTCTTAAAGGGTACCACCACAGGAAAGTCCGCTTAAGATGTTGGTAGGTTTAATAAAGTTGGAATGCTGCTGGCACTGTTGAGTTGGGCAACAGTTCTTCAGACCTGGCTCAGAGCTACAGTGTTTCATGTTGACATGATGACTTTTTCCGGGCCTTCCCAGGCACTGGAGTTTTTCTGTTGATTTGCCGGACTAGGTCATAAAAGATCTCATTAACATTTATCTTTGATTTAGCAGAAGATTCTAAGAATGCACAGTTGTTCCATTGTCTTGCTAGGTTCTGTCCTTGCTCTTTTCCTATGACTCTTTCATCTTCCAAGTCACACTTGTTACCAACAAGAATCATTGGCACATCATCAGTGTCTTTAACTCGAAGTATCTATTCTTGAAGATCCCGTAAATCATTAAATGTGGACTGTGCTGGGATGGTGTAGACTTAATGCAAAGCCTTGTCCATTTTTCATGTACAAATCTCTCATTGCCGTAAATTGTTCTGTTCCTGCAGTGTCCAAGATCTCGAGCGTGCATTGTTGGGCATCTACTTCACCTTGCCTTCTTTATGAATCTTCTATCGTAGGATCATATTTTTCAACAAATGTTCCTTGAACAAACTGTACAGTCAGGGCAGACTTTCTAACACCTCCTGAGCCAAGAACAACTAGCTTGTATTCATGCATGGTGGAAGGCTGTACTAAACACTTCAGTATTCAGGGCACTGCCACCGAGTCCCCCGGAGGGTCCCCTCCGCAGAGCCGGACTCTCTTTTGGCGTCTCCGTCTCCGCTGTCCGGCCACCAAGGCAGGTGGGTCGCTGGGCTGCCGCTGCCGCCGCTGCCACCACCTCCCTCCTCCTCCTCTTCCTCCTCTGCCTGCTCTTCATTTCTTATAGCACAATAGTATTCCATTGTATTCATATACCGCAACTTGTTCAGCCATTCTCCAATTGGTGGGCATCCCCTCAATTTCCAATTCTTGGCCGCTGCAAAAAGAGCTGCTTATAAATATTTTTGTACATGTGGGTCCTTTTCCCATTTTTATGATCTCTTTGGGATACAGACCTAGAAGTGGTATTTCTGGGTCAGAGGGTGTGCACAGTTTTATAGCCCTTTGAGCGTAGTTCCAAATTGTTCTCCAGAATGGTTGGATCAGTTAACAACTCCACCAACAATGCATTAGTGTTCCAATTTAATGGCCTCAGTTTTTCCAGTGAAATATGAAGTAAGGTTCTCAGTTGAGAAGGTGGGGGAAGGGAGAGCTACAGGAAGTTTGAGAAGATTTGGAAAAGCTGTTTGTGGTGAGTAGAACAGTGAGTCAGTTAGAGAGATGTAAAAAGATAGCCTTGCCACAGTGAGAGCCCAGTTGAGATTATATAACATAATCTTGTAGTGGATCCAGGAAGTGTGTAAGAGAGAATGGCCTAATACAAGCTTGGGGCAAGATATTCGATAGACCAAAGGAAAAAGGGACTGAGTGAAGCAAACAATGTAAAGTTGTACTAGTTCATCAAGGAGTTAGGATGAGGAAGAGAAGAGAGTGTAAGCCAGTACATGGGTGTTGGCCTGGGAAAGAACAGAGGGATAGAGGGATTAGAGGTTGTGGTGAAGACTAAGAACAATTTGGAATTTCAAGGGAGTTGACAGGGTTGGAATTGTAACTTCAGAGTTCAGGGACATGATTGTGGAACACTTGTGGGTGATGTCAAGCTATTGGGTATGGCCTTCTCTGTGTGTAGCTGTGGCCAAGTGAAAGAGTAAGTCCTAGGAAGAGCAAATCGAGGAATTTGGAGGATAGGGTGTTTGAGGGTATATCATTATGTATGGTGAAGCCCCCTGATATTGGGGCAAGAGAGAAAGACTATGGGTCAGGTCCTGAACATATTGAAGAAGGAGTGTCCTGGAGGTCTGTAGGCTATAACTACCAGATTCTCCACTGGGTGATAAGTATGGATTGAATGAACTTTAGGGGAGGAGAAGTTAAACAGTGACTGTACTAGTGGAAAAGCCTGGAAGTGGCAGTGGGGAACAAGGAGTAAACAAGTCAACCAGTGCTAGAAAGAGTAGTTAGGTAAGTTTTGTTATCAGAAGGGAACCAAGGCTCAGTGAGTTCAAGAAGATGAGGGAGTGAGAATGGATAAGGGTTGAAAATAAATCTAATTTATTACTTATGGATCAGGCATTCCAGAGAGCATAGTCAAAGGATTTGGTTATCTTTAGGGTGGGTGGTGGAGGATGGAGAATGAGGTTTGAATCCCCAGTGGCAACTGGAGATTTAGAGTCATTGGGATGGAGTTGGAAGTGCCTTAATCATTGAGGAATCAATTCGTTCAGGTAGGTTATTATTGTCCACAGGGCTTTGGATATAGTCATCAGCCAATAAACATTCATTAAGCATCTATTTTATGACAGAAACTGGGCTAAGCTCTGGGGATACAAAGAAAAGCAAACAACTGTACAAATAAGTTATAGACAGGATAGATTGGAAATAATCAACAGAAGAGGGGAACTAGAATTAAGGGGGAATCAGGAAAATGCTTCCTGTTGTGTGGGACAAACCACAGGCTCAAAATAAACAAAAACAGAGGTGTCTCGGTTTTCTCAAGGTAGAAACAAAACAAGCTTTATTTGATCAAGTTTCGCGAGAATTGGGCATCTCCCACTACCAGGGTGGGATGGTAGTGCAGAGAGGCAAGGGGGAGAAGGCAAGCAAGGGGATATATACCTTGTACAAACAATTCTAAGAAATTCCACCCCTAGAGGCTGGACCCCTGTCCCTATTTGCTGGGACAGGTGGCCTCACAATCTATCCCAGAATAAGTTTATCCAATACTAGCACAGAAACTACAGAATTACCTTATAGGGAAATCTCAATGTTAAGATGACGGCATGGAAGTGGGCTAGGGGAGGGGGAGAGGGGGAGACTATCTGATTTCCCCGAAATCATATGATTTACAGGAAAACGAAACTTAGGCCTAGTGAGGTCTACATCCTAACTAAATTTGTACTATCTGAGTATTACCTTGCTTGATTTATTCATGGGAAGCTTTCACAAACAATCTTATATCCCACACAAAATCCCCCCTCTTATTCCATAGTTGAAAGCTTCCCACGCCAATTCATATACACTGCTTCAACTGCACGATCCAACTCGTTGGTCTGCTTTAGCGGGTCTTCCTGCTCAACTGGTTCCCATTCCCCCCTTTAAGGATCATCAGTCTGATAGATCCACTGGCTGTACCTTCTAACTTAATCATCTTTGATAGAGTCCTTATTATCATTCTGGTAATCAATTGCAGCATACACGGGAGGCAAATTGGAAGGAGCACAGCTCCACTTATAGCTATTAGCAATCTTATGGATCAAGTAGGGGTTCAGGGTTCATGCATTCAGTCAGTGGGAGGCTTACGCCCCAGATGTATTTTTAGTGGGTCCCCCTGGGATGAGGGTTCAACAGTCCATTCGCCAGGCGGCTTAGTAGATGTCTTCACTCGGGAGTGATGGGTCCAGCCTCGCTCTGTGGTCCACACCGCAGTGTCCGATGTCAACAGGACTTGGAAAGGCCCCTCCCAGGTCGGGGCAAGCTTTTCCTCCTTCCACATCTGGATCAGGATCCAGTCTCCTAGTTGGTACTTATGCACCGGAAAGCCTAAAGGTGGGGTCTGAGCGATCAACCCCTTAGTCTGTAAAATAAGGAGGTGTTTTGCCAAGGCAGATACATATTTCCTTAAAAAAAACTATCTTCCTGTTCATATATAGGATCCCAAGTTTCTCCTCTTCCTAGATAAGGGTGACCAAATAGGAGTTCATAAGGAGACAACCCCACATCCCTTCGAGGTTTAGTACGTATTCTGAGTAGGGCCAGGGGGAGACACTTAGTCCAAGGTAACTGCGTTTCTAACATCAACCTCATAAGCAGTCTCTTGGTCTCCCGATTCATCCTTTCTACCTTGCCTGATGAGGGAGGATGCCAAGGAGTATGAAACTCCCATGTAATATACAAGGCTTGCATAAGGAGCTGCAGGATCTTACCCGCAAAATGAGTCCCCTGGTCCGAGTCAATTCGTTCCACCATCCCATACCGTGGGATTATTTGTTCCAGCAAAATCTTACATACCATAGGGGCAGTAGCCCGGGGCAAGGGAAAAGCCTCCACCCAAGATGTCAGATGGTCCACTACGACCAGCAGGTATTTGAGACGGCCTATGGGGGGCAGCTCAGTAAAGTCCACCTGTATGCTTTGAAACGGCCGAAGACCTGGTGGCCTTCCACCCATCGGGGTTCGGCACAAAGCAGTCCTGTTCGTCCTTCGACAAAAAAGGCAACCCTGTACCAACTGTCTTGCTAGGGTGTAAAGGCCGGTTGACACATACCACGTGAGAACAGCATCGCACAGGTTCTGGACGTCCCAGTGACTGCCCTGGTGTAAATGGTGAAGGACCTGCCTCATACCTGACTTGGTCAGTACCTCTCTTCCATCTGGGAGATACCATCGGCCTTCCCGCTCCTCGGCCCCTAAAGATGACACCTTCTTCTGTTCTTCTGTAGTAAAGGTTGGGGAAGGAAGACTCGGAGGAAAAGAGGGAATTAGTACCAGCAAATGGTCGGGTAGTTCAGATTCTATAGCTCCTATTTTCCGTGCTTCCTCATCTGCCAGGCGGATACCTCTAACCTCAAAGGATTGTCTGGATTGATGACTATTCACATGGATTATTGATATATTTTTTTGGTAATAATAAGTTTTCTAACACTTGAGAGACTAAGGCGATGTGGGCCAGGTCTCGTCCTTTATTATTTATCATCCCCCCTTTCCTCCCATATTTTCCAAAAATTTTAAGAATGCATGATAGTAATCAAATAACAAAATAACATTCTCACATTGCTTAGGGAACATCTACAAAGTGAGTTCTAAGTGGCTTGTATGCATTTCTACTCTTCTTCCTAAAGCTTTACTAAGTTGGTGCAAAAGTCCATAAGTAACACTAATTTCAAAGCATCATAACAAACAAAGTTTCTAGTTATAGCAGAATTCCTAAATATTACAAAGTTTCTTAGTCAAAGAGGTGTTGTAATAGAATCTCACATTGATAGCAGTAAGAGAGTGATCATAGGAAAATACTACTGCTCTTAGATTCCTTTTAGACAAAGGGAACATCTTAAAGTGAGCCTTAAGCAGTTTGTTTAAATTTCTGTACCTGCCCTAGTTCTAGATAAAATTATATTAGATTGCCCAGTAAGATAACACAAAAAGAGCTCATATCTTTTAATGACTACTTGCTCTGATCACAGAAATTTGCTATAGAACGAAAAAAAGGCAGGGACACGTGATATGTCAAATATTACAGGATAAAACATCCTTGGCTCTTGTTTATAATCCAGATATAGTTTTGATTCCTCAGTTATGTAGCATCTCTGCCACCGCATTGCTACACTCAGAAATAGGTGAGAAACTTCCTTTTCAAAGGAACACAGGGGGAAACTGAGGCCAGGAGGATCCCATCCTAGACTGAGGCTAAGATTGTCCCCCCGGCTTTTGTCCCAAATGCAGATCTCCACCGTTAACAGTATGAATCACATTCTTTCTGAGTAGCTTGTGGCATTTCTCTCAGATACTGATGTAATGTAGACAACTATACCCAGATTCAAACTCAAAAGAAAAGTAGTTATAGTCCCAAGTGCCTTTTAACCTTAAACAGCAAGTCCCAGCAGTCACAGCTTAGAGTCAGATACGGAGCTGCAATAAGCAGTAAAGATTTACCAGGACTCATATACATAAGGGATTTAATTAAATATTCTCGTTCTCAACTTTAAATTTGTCGTGGTGTAAAAGCCAAATATTAGAATCCTTTCTATCTATTGTACATAAAATTTTAATTTCTCAGCAAGCTAAGTTCAGTGTTTAGGACCTACATAACTCAAAGAAGTTCTTTGTCTGGGGCTGATGACCTTGCCCATGCAGATAGTTTTCCAGGTGCCTTGGCAATTTTACAAAATAAGGAGAAGTAACATGGACCCCAAGAAGGGGTTAAATAGAAAAACCTTGGGTCTGTTTGCTATCTTTTGCTGTTTCTCTGAGCACACTTATTCAAGGTCGAGGCTTTCTAAAAATCATACAAAGGATTTTACAAAACCTTTTTTTATAAAAAAATCTCTCCTTCTCAGAAACAGCTCATAATTTATCCTGATATTATTATTATTCCTAAGTGCTAAACAATTCCCAAATTTTGATCACCAAACCTTTTCCACATAATTGAGAAAAAAACCAAAACTAAACGTACTCTGGTAAATACTATCTCTAAGCAATAACATCAACAGCTTAATTAATGATCTCACAAATTTTCCAAATGATAGCAAAACAATTAAAGACAAAATTTGATAATTTAAGATTTCTTAAATTACAATTCTTAACCTAATAACATTTAGATTGTAAAAGAAATTGCTTCTCTAACAACACAGATGATACAGCTGCTTACCAAGTTATGCAATAAGAAAAATTTTAGACATATAACAATATCATAAACAATTATCATCTATTTAAACTTGAAAACCAAAACCAATTAGTTTCCATTGTGGTGGCTTTACCTCAGTCAGATATGGCCCCGAACTGCCTGATACAGAGAATCATTCATCTCATCACCAAAACTTCACAGTGAAGAAAATTCACATAAGGTTAATAAATATGAAGCAATTATTTTTAACTTAAAACAGTGTACATTCAAATAGCATTTATTCTACGCCAAGCATTGTGCCAAGCACCTTTACAATCATGCGATCTTTGTAATACCCCTGGGAATGGATTCCACCACCATCCCCTTATTGAACAGTGAACTACAGTAAATGGAATTTTCTTGGGGCTATATAGTTAATAAATTTCTCAATGCCAAATAACAATATGCACTTTTCCTAGAAAATTATTCAAATATGCATTTCTAAGTTCCATTCACATTACAAATAGTTTGCAATCACCTGTTATAATTAGATCAGTTTAAAATGTGCTGGGCCAGTAACTACTTCTTTTTCCCCCAGGTAAAAAGGAAGCCTAAGAAATTTGAATCATTGTCAACAAGGTATAGTCAGCCTCCCTTCCAGGCGGAGGGGGTTGATAATTAATTGAACAGCAACAATAATAACTCACAACAATCAATATCTTTACCCTAATTAATATCCATATAAGATTTAATAGAACCCACCCACAAATCTAGCCCAAAAGATGGATGGACATAATTTCTTTTATCTCTTCAGAACTGTCTTGGTCTTTAACATTAAAACAGTAATCCCAAATAACCTAGTTAACAATCTTACAGGTAAGTGCTGGCTGAATTGTTTTAGCTGTGACCTTCCATTAACTACAGGTAAAGTAGAAAATACCTGGTCTTCTAAACGGCAATTAAGGCTGAGAAAGTAACTTAACCAGTTTTACACAATTGTTTTCATATCATTTTTTTGTCTTTCTTCAACAAAATTCAGATTAATAATTGCTTTGTCTAACACTATTTTCGGTTACTTAAGTTTTGCAATATAGGACATTTTACTACAATTTAGAAGTACACTAATAGTACAAATAGAAAGATTTTCAGATGACATTAATTGCATTCCCAAATCATTACATAGTTTAGGCTTACCAAGCATAGAGGCTTTTCTTCTCTCCTCATAGTTGCAGAGCCTAGCTGTGGACTGAAAGGGGGGGGGGTGCAAAGGGGGGGAAGGTGCTGGGAAGCTGCGGAGTCCAGCACCTGAATTAAAGGTCTAAGGAGTCATTTAGGAAGGTCTCTGAGAGATCTTTACTTTCTAACAGGGATTGTCAGGTTTGGAAGACTAGGAGCAAAAATTCCAGGTTCCAGTAGGGGGGGAGGACAATTGCCTAGAAGTGTGGGCTTCAGGGTGCCTGGGGTCCAGGGCTGTTGTCAGTGGGGTAATTATTTTTGAAAAGGAGCCAACTCTCTATTGTATATTCGCAGCCGAATCACTTTTTAAACTTTTCAAGTCACAAACTTAGGAAAATCACAGCAAGTTAGAAATATCTATATCTATTGAGCTAATTCCTATTCTAGGAAGTATTTCTGTTTCTCAGGAATGTAATAAGCAACAGTCTTTTGGGTAAAATATGTTCAGATTGGCTCTCATTCTCTGGTCATATTTCTCTATTTTGGAAGCTTTAAGCCATTTTTAAATTCAAATAGGAACAAGGGTCACTAAATTGCACATAAGGATCTCTGTAGTTGTATGTTAAAAAAAGTACTTACTAACTATAGATTTATTTAATACCTTTACGTTATTAAATATTTTCCAATTCTATTTGTAGGATCATTACTTAAAGTTCGTAAGTCTGAAAATTGGGAAACCATAATTACAATGCATCGTAGTACACATTCTAGATTTTTCCTTTTGTCCTCATACTAGGGAGCTCAAAGTGTCTCTTTTTCATATCTATGCATTTTCCGAATTTGCCTTAGTACCAAATAGCATAATAAATTCTGAGCATCAAATTAGAAGTAACACATTTCACTTAAATTTAAGGGAGAAGTTCCCGCTTTCTTTCTTATCTCTCCACATTACAAATTGGCCAGATCTGGGATGGAGGGAGACAGAAAGAGCATATATATATATAATATATATATATCATTTTTTTTTTTAAAACAACTTCCCAAAAGTTTCCACCTTGCACTCTCAAAACCTCTATTCACACTATTTGTGCAAATAGATTATGCCTTTTTTAAACTTCCTTCACACGTCTCTTCCCTACATGGTTAAACTTTCTTGCCTTTCCTTTCTGGTGGACTTTGATGAAAGCCCCTGTAAAACTGCACATACTTTATTTCTTTCTAATTCTGACCTGACACTCCTCTTTACCTTGCCTTTTCCATCACATAACTTAAACAAGAAAACATTTTTCTCTCTCTTTCTCTCTCCCCCGCCCTCCCGCTCCTCTGCATGCCAGGAGGAGTCAGGGAGGGAGAGAAAGCCAGATAGTGGACATTACAGGGTGTCAGATTACACACACACAGAAGCACAGATACAGACAGACACAGGCACAAAGATACAGAAATCCAAAAGCTTTTTGTTTTTCGTTTTCCCTGGGAGAGCTTTCCTCAAAACACCAGGAAAAATCCATTCCACCCACCTAGGTCAAATATTTTAAGAGCTCTTGTCTATGGCCATTTTCCTTTCTACTTTTGTTGTTCATTCCAATTTTGCAATCGATTGCCTAAAGGTACCTCACATTTGTGCTCCGACTGCACAGACTTAGATTGGTTTTCCCCATAATTTGGTCGGGAGCCGTCGCCGCACTCCCCGAGTCCGAGACTCAACAGAACTTAGCTGAACGGGGAGGGCACACATGCCTCAACTCCCCAGGGGGCAGCTACTCCCCCGAAGTCCCCCGCGAAGCGTTCTCGAGAGCGTCCTTGTGTTGGGGTCATATCCCACCCTAATTTGGTCGGGAGCTGTCGCCGCACTCCCCGAGTCAGAGACTCAACAGACTCACCCCCAGACCTCTGAGTGCTTACCTTCGGAGAGTACGCGTACTTGTTTATGACTTCAACACACACCACACCGGCCGGCCGGACTTTTATCTCTTACTTTTTGGAATGTCGGAACCTAGCACAGCTTCTGTTCCTCCGAGTCCCTCTCTTCGGGATTTTCCCCCAACTGGGTGGAGCCCCACACCAGGACCCCCCAATAAATCTTTGTGGTGCGCGCTGGATCCTGCTCCCTGGTGAGGAGAACCCCCCCCAATCGAGGGGGTCCCGGCCGAGCCCCCAACTGTGTGGGACAAACCACAGGCTCAAAATAAACAAAAACAGAGGTGTCTCGGTTTTCTCAAGGTAGAAACAAAACAGAAGCTTTATTTGATCAAGTCTCGCGAGAATTGGGCATCTCCCACTACCAGGGTGGGATGGTAGTGCAGAGAGGCAAGGGGGAGAAGGCAAGCAAGGGGATATATACCTTGTACAAACAATTCTAAGAAATTCCACCCCTAGAGGCTGGACCCCTGTCCCTATTTGCTGGGACAGGTGGCCTCACAATCCCAGAATAAGTTTATCCAATACTAGCACAGAAACTACAGAATTACCTTATAAGGAAATCTCAATGTTAAGATGACGGCATGGGAGTGGGCTAGGGGAGGGGAAGAGGGGGAGACCATCTGATTTCCCCGAAATCATATGATTTACAGGAAAACGAAACTTAGGCCTAGTGAGGTCTACATCCTAACTAAATTTGTACTATCTGAGTATTACCTTGCTTGATTTATTCATGGGAAGCTTTCACAAACAATCTTGTATCCCACACACTGTGAAAGGTGTAATGTTAGCTTAGACTTGTAGGAAGCCAAGAAACAAAGATGGGGAAGGGGAGAATTTCAGGTGTGGGGGCAACCAGTGAACATATGTGAAGTTGGGAGATGGAGCTCTTGTGGGTGGAACATCAAGTGTACCTTTTGTCATTGGATTGCAGAGTCCAAGGGAGAAGGGAGTACAAGATGTAAAAAGACTGGAAAAGTATGGAGGAGGAGGGTGTATGAAGGTCTTTGCATGACAGGCTTTCATATTTGATCTTGGAAGGGACGGGGGCTACTGGAATTTATTGAGTAGGGAAGGGAGAGGCAGCCAGCAGGCTGTTGGAGTAGTAGTTTAGTCATGAGTTGGTGAGCGTTTGTAGCATAGTGGTAGCTGTGTCAGAAGAGAGAAGGGGGTGTATTCAGGAGATATATTATGAAGCCAAATTCATTTGAAAACTGAACATGAATGTTATTAGTAGAATGGTTTTATGAATTTTGTCTATGAGACTCATGATGGGAAGAGTACAGAAAGCCTGCTTCAATGGGTTGATCATTATTACTAGTTGGTTCCCTTGTTGGTGCAGATTAAATTTATTTAAAAAGAATTTTCTCTTTTTAATATGAACCTCAAAATTTACAAACAACATTTTCATATACTAAGAAGATTGCATATGAAATTGTGAATACATTAAATAATAAATTAAATATTTAAAAAAAGTATATTAGATGTAACATGATAGTACCAGCACTGCCCTGCGTCATTGACATGCTTTTCTTCTTTTTGTATCCCTGTCATTGCCTTCTTTCAAAACAAGCATATGTAGTCAAACAAGACAGATTCACATATTTTCCATGGCTGAAAATGCTTGTTTCATTTCCTGTGTCAAGTCTTTTCCCTCTCACAGGCTGAAGGCATAATTCATCATCAGCCTTCTGGAGTAATGACTTGTACTAATCAGAGTTCTTAAGTCTTTCATTGTTGTAGCCATTGTGTTGATTATTTTCCTGGTTCTGCTCACTTCACTCTACTTTATCAGTTTATACCAGGGCTGTCCATAAATGCTTTAGTAAACAAAGCCGAGCTACAACAGAGTTCTCGCTAAAACAGCAAATCAAAATATATCGTTTATTGTTTCAGTAAAAACCTAAGGTTGGACAACCCTGGTTTATACAGTACTTCCCAGGTTTATGTGAATCCATTCCTTGTGTCATTTCTTATAATAGCATAACATTCTGTTATATTTGTATACCATGATTTATTCAGCCATTATCCAATTGACAAGTACCTACTTTGTTTCCCATTCTTTCTACAACAAAAATGCCATTATAAATATTTTTATATACTTTTGAGCCCTGTTCCTCTATCTTTGACCTCTTGAGAGGTGGGCCATATTGCTAGTAGTGGTATCTCTGGGTCAAAGGGTATGATTTACTTTGGGGGTAGTTTCAAATTGCTTTCCAGAATGGTTGGACCAATTCACAACTCCTAACTGTGTATTTGTGTGCCTATCTTCCAGCAGCCTCTCCAACAATTGTCATTTTCTTTTTTCGTTACCTTTGCTAATCTGATTGTTATTGTGTGGGTCAAGATCATTGACTCAAGTAAAAAAAAACAGAGGTATCTCGGTTTCTCAAGGCAGAAAAAAAAACCCCAGAAGCTTTATTTGATCAAATCTCGAGAATTGGGCATCTCTCACTACCAGGGCTGAGATAGCAGTGAAGAGAGGCGAAGGGGAGAAGACAAGCAGGGAGATATATACGCTTGTACAAACAATTCTAAGAATTCCCACCCCAGAGGCTGGACCCCCGTCCCCATCTGCGGAGACAAGTGGCCTCACAATCTAACCAGGAATAAGTTTTTACGCAGTACAAGCACAGAAACTACAGAATTACCTCATAGGGAAACTTTAATGCTAAGATGGCCATTTGTAAGTAGGCCAGGGGAGGGGGAGAGGGGAATATCATCTGGTTTCCCTGAAATCATGTGATTTGCTAGAAAACGAAACTTAGGCCTGGTGAGGTTTACATCCTAACTAAATTTGTAGTATCTCTATTTGAATATTGCCTTGCCTGAGTTATTCATAGGGAAGCTTTCACAATCTTGTATTCCATTCACAACTGAGGTGAGAAGGAGGGAGAGAAAGACATTCCTAAAGGCTAAATAATCAGATTCCCACAGACTCAAATTTATCCCATTTCCCTTTTCTCTAAATACTGATTCTCAATCATCATATAAATAAATAAATACACACACACACACACACACACACACTCTCCCTGTGAAGCCTTCACACTTTATTCTTTCACTGCCTCACACGTTATGAAGTTTCAGAGTTTTTTAATTTGCATTTTCTTATTTGATTTGGAGCATTTTTTCATGTGATCATCGATAGCTTGTATTTCTCTTGAATATTTGTCTGCTCGTATCCTTTGACTTAGAGAGTGAACATTATTAACTTGTATCAATTCTCTACATATTTTGAATATCAGATCTTTGTTAAGAGAAATTCACTGCTATAGGTTAGGTTTCATTGTGACAATACAGTTAACATAAAAATTTCAGCATAATAGAAATAATTCTAAATTAAAAGTACTGACCTCCATAATTCTATCTTAGGCTGCATTGAGAAATTTCAGTGTCTAAGGCCAAGGAAGTTCTATTTCTGCTATATGGACATACTTCATTTTATTGAGCTTCATTTTATTGTGCCTTGCAGATAGTGCATTTTTTTACACGTTGAAGATTTGTGGCAATGCTGTAATAAGCAAATCTACTGGCGCCATTTTTTCCAACAACATGTGCTCACATTGTGTCTCTGTCACATTTTGGTAATTTTCACAGTATTTCAAATTTTTCATCATTATTATATCTGTTGTGGTAATCTATGATCAGAGAGGGTACCATGAACCAGTCCCATGTAAGACATGGAACTTAATTGATAAATGTTGAGTGTGTTCTGATTGTTCCACCCACTGAGCAATTCTCTTCTCTTACTGTCTCCTCAGGACAACAGTATTGAAATTAGGCCAGTTAGTAACCCTACAGTGGCCTCTAAGTGTTCAGGTAAAAGGAAGATTCAGTGGATGTGGCAGATGTCATTGTCGTCTTATTTTAAGAAATTGTCACCCCAACTTTCAGCAACCATCACCCTCATCAGTCAGCACCCATCAGAATTGAGGCAAGACCCTCCAGCAAAAAGATTTTGACTCACTGAAGGTGATGGTTAGCTTTTTTTTTAGTAATAAAGTATTACATTAAGTTTTGTACATTGATTTTTTTTTTTTAGACATAATACTATTGCATACTTAATAGACTACAGTACAGTGATAAACATAACGTTTATATGCACTGGGAAACCAAAAAATTCATGTGACTCAAACTTTATTTCAATATTTGCTTTATTGCTGTGGTCTGGAATTGAACTTGTAATATCTCTGAGGTATGCCTGTACTAGCCCTGGTCAGACCACATCTGTAGTGTTGGTGTTTTTATGTTTCTTTGGCTTTGTTTGGATTTTGCCTTTCTTTGTATCTCCATTGCCTATTGATTTGTTTAGTTTGGGTGTCACTTTTTACGAAGGACACTGATACAAGATGAAGTGCATCTAGCAAAAGATAAATCTGATGGTGGTGGTCCTCAAGTTAATGGCAGAGGATAATGGGTTGAAACTAGAGATGTTTAGCTGGAAGAAGAGAAATTCTCTTCCCACCAGCCTAATCCTGTTTCTACATTCTTAAGTAGATTGAAGATTATTCAGAAAAAAAACTAATGCATACTTTATTACAATTAATTCCAAGGAGGCAAATTCTTTATAAAAATACAGATTTTTAAGTGTTGGAAAGGACTTTGAGAACCATCTGGTCCAAACTCCACCTGAAAAAGTTCCCCTACAATTAAGTTATCTACATTCTGCCTACAGTGAGGAAGAACCTCCTAAGGCAGCCCTTTCACTTTAGAGATAGCTCTAATTCTAAAGTTTTTCCTTTAAGCCAAGTCTGAAGTTGTCGTTTTGCAACATCTAGACCTCCTCCCTTCTCTTCCCCTCTCCTCACCATCTGAGAGGACTTGTTTCTGGAAGGCCAGGCCATGTCCCTGCAGGTGGATAAGCTGCTTTACTAGCAACACTCCTACTATTAGGAGATCCTGGTCTTCTGCAGTAAGACAAGGTAACATTCTGAGGCTGGATGGAATCAACTACTTCACATGTAGATGAGTTTTTGTACAAGGAGGTTATGGGCAGTCTGACCTTCTGCAGCCAAAAAAAGGTCCTGATTATGCATGATGAGGATGAGGGTGTCCTCCAAGACGTCTTGAAATATTCATCTTAAAATGTGATTGTGAGATTGACAAAAATATGATCCTGGTCTTTAATAAGGATTTGTGGGGCCTAACAGTGGGCTGTTCCATGTCAAAGATGACCTTGGATGTGAGACAGTTTTAGGTTCATGCAGCAGAACCAGGATAACTTTGATGCTATCATTATTGACTCCTCAGACCCCATGGATTCTGCCAGGAGCTAGTTCAAAGAGAATTATCAGCAGGTGAAGACAATGCTAAAGTGATCCTATCTTCTGCTAGCAGGGTAAGCGCCAATGGCTGCATCTGAAGCTCACCCCTTAGTGAGGGAATTCCCAATTCTCTGTCCTAGTTGGTAGAATATTCATCCCCGCCTACCCCAGTGGCTGTATTGTCTTTGTGCTCTGCAGTGAGATCCCAAGCACTAATCTCTAGGAGCCAGTGTAGCAGCTGACACAGGAACAAGTTAAGATGAATCTGAAATATTATAACTTGGACATTCATTGTACAGCCTTTGTTCTGCCAGAATTTGCCTGCGAGGCCCTGAACAGTATCTGAGAAGACCAGAATGCTCCCCTCAGCCGCTCTCAAGAACTTTAAGCCATAAGCACTCACTCTGGGATGACTCTATCCATTCCTCAGAAGGCATTGCCTGGCACTTGCTCTTTTGCCTCCCCTCAAACCAAGGAACATCCCCTCTTTATTATTCCTGTTTATCAGATGTGACCAAACCTACGATGTTCTGATGCACTCCCCATGCCATGCTCTGCTGGCCTTGCCAAAGCATGGTGCAAGATCTCTTGTCTCTGTCCTGTCGATTAGAATTGATTGCCCATCTACTGAATGCTCCTTTCTTCTAACTGACCTCACTGAACAGTGTATTTATAACTGAAAAACAAAACAAACAAAAAAGTATTTATTGAACACATAAATCTATGCTGGGGTGGTCTCTTAATTTTCAGTTTTGCTTAAATTGACTAAGATTAGGCAGGGCTATGCTGGTAAATGTTTTAATAACTGACTGAGGGTGGGTGATATGTATAGCAGGGCACACTTTTAAGTAATCTTCATCATTAATATTTTCTCCATTTTATTAAGTCTAGACAAGCAACAAAATAATAAATCAATCCCTTAATTGTAGTTAGCTGATTTTGGAAGTGTAAATGCTTACAATGAAAAATTTAACTGGCTCCTCCCTAAATATAGGCAGGTAGTTTTTAAAGGGATGAGTCAAGAGGAATGTTCCTAGTATCGATAATAGATAATAGTTTTCCCTAATAGAAACGTCATCAAGGGATATAAACAATTCTAAAAAAAAAAAAAAGAAAAGAATTACAGACTGTTAACAATCATATAAAAGAATTCTCATCCCTAAAAAAGTACGTATCAGAACAACCTCATGGTTTTACTTCATGTCTGTCTTTGTCATTGTTGATGAGATTCTAGAAAGACAGGCACATATGGTTGAGTGGAATGATGAATTAGTGTAGCCATTCAAAAAAAGTTTAGAATTATGCAAATAAAATGGATATGGTTTCCATCCATACCCTTTGACCCAGAGATTCTACTCTTATTCATATCTTCAAGGTGGTCATTGTTAAAATATTTATAGTGGCACTTTTTTTGTAGTAGCAAAGGACTGGAAACAAAGATTCCATCAATTGGACAATGGCCAAAGAAATTGTGGTATATGAATGTAATTGAATATTACTGGACTGTAAGAAAGATGGATACAAAGAAACATGGTAAGATTTACACGAACTGATTTCAAGGTGAAGTAGACAGTCAAGAAAGAATTTTATACAGTGAAAACAACTGTGGTAGCAGAAAAAAACAAATGAATGTTGAAAGCTACAACTAACTGAATGTTGTAAAACTATAAAGAACAAACCTGGCCCTACCGAAGAGATGTGAGAAAGACCCCTCACCCTCTCTCCTTTGGAGGGGGTAGGGACCACTCAGGTGTGGTTTTTGCTGATTTTTCCCCCCTCTTTCCTATTTTACTATTTTTAAAAAATTATTTGATATAAGGCATGGCTCTTTGGGAGGCGAGGAGATAGGGAGGAGAATTTTAGGCAATATAAAAAGGAATGATATTTAAATTATTTTTTAAAAACTATATGATGCGTTACACTATTTACAACATTTTTACCTGTGCTCTCTCTTGATCCTCAAAACATTATCATCATCATTACACAGCATTTGGTTTTGTAGTTCTTTCTTATGTTGTTATAGCCCAGAAAGGTTAGAGGATCATAGGTTTATGGCTGGAAGGGACCATAGGAAATCACTTAGTCAACTCACCTCATTTAACATACAAACAAATGAAGCCCTAGAGAAGTGAAGTGACTTGTCTGAGGCTGTTAATGTAGTAAATGGTGCTCATGGCTTGCGTGGGATTTCTCTCTGGTCCCTTATCTAGGTGATTAAAAGCTGAGGATTTTTTTTAATACAGTCAACTTCAAATATTTGTATGTGGTATATGTGTATCCTTGGAGTAGATATTCCCAGAACATTTCTTTCCACTACCAATTAAACTCATGTGTGTATTTGTCAGAAAGAAAGTTGATTTCAGTATTGCACTAAAAATATAATTAGGAGAATAGGTATTTAATGTGCCCCCAAATATACGACCACTAGATGATCCACTGGTTTTGAATGTCAGTATTACTACTATTCCATCCCAGTTAACACTAATAGAGGGGTCATTGTATCGGCATTGATAAGATATGTTTATACAATATTAATGTTTTTTGTGGGTAATAATCAGTACAATACAATAAACATTAGGAGCCCATTATGTGCTAGGCACTGTACTAAGTGCTGGGGATAGAAATAAGAAAAAGAAATACAATCTCTGCCTTCAAGCAGCTTGCAATCTACTGAGAGGAATTAAAATATACCACAGAAGAAAGTATTCAGAGTGGTGTGATGATGGAGTTCAGTCTGAGGGGTGCAGCTGGTGGGAAATGAGCAATAGCTCTTCAGTTTAAATCAATATTTCTGTACTTTGCTGAAGAGAATACTATGACAAATAGATGTGATCTGAGTGGCTAAGTGTTATATAATGTTAATTTACTTATAAAAACTTTTATTGATGTTTTTATTTTTAACTTCACCTTAATTTCCAAAATAATTCTCCCTTTTTTATGCAATGAGCCATCTTTTTTACAAAAAAATTTTTTAAAAAAGGAAGTGATCTCTTTTAACAAAAATGAAAAAGAAAGAAGGAGGGTGGGGGGAGGGGAAGGCATTTCAGCAAAACTAAACCAGCACGCCAATTGAGTCTGGCAAGGATATTGTTCTGCTCTTTTTTTAGATGTCTACTCTCCCTCTCCACCCCACCCCCCCGAGATGCATTTTCTAAGTGTTAACATGCTTCTCAGAATTGTTCATATTCGTTGTTTTTTAAAGCACAGTAATATTCTGTTACATTCTTGTACCAGAATCTGTTTAGCCATTCCCCAGTCGATGGATATCTGCTTTATTTCCAGTTCTTTACTACCACAACTGCTGTTACAATTATTTTGGTGTATGTGGGGTTTTTGATGTTTAGCTGTCTTGAGGCACATGTCTAGCAATTTGATCTCATAGTTAAAGGCTTTGAGCATTTTTGTCACTTTTAAAGCAAATTTGCAAAATCCTTTCCAGATTGGCGGCGGAACAAATTCACAGCTCGAACATCAGTGTGTTATTACTGTTCCCGTCCAACATGTATTATTTCCATTTTTTGTCATCTTTTGCAGTTGGTGAATGCAAAGTGAAATTTCAATTGTTTTGATTTTTATTTCTCTAATTATTGTTAGTCATTTGGGGCAGTCTTTCATATTATTATCTGTAGTATGCAGTTGTTCTTTGGAGACCTACTTGTTCTATCTTTTGATCATTTATCCATGGGAATAGCACTTGGTTATATATTTCTGTTAGTTCTATATATAACTTGGAGATCTCTGGAAATCAGAGATTATTTGTTGTAGAGACTTTTTTCCCCCCAACAAGCAGGTCACCTTCTGCTTTCTTCCTGAAAGGGGTGGCAAAACTATGAGGGGCTGATTCCATGTCTTTTAGACTTAGTTCATTTGTTGGTTAGTTTTACTAAAGTACATTTTCCCCCTTTTTAAAATTCTTGGTTATAAGTGAGAGCTGAATGGGAGGAAGGATTGAAAGCTATATTCAAAAATAAAACTAATGTAAAAACAAAAGATAGTAACTTTTTGAAAAGACAAAAGGTGTATAAGGTTAAAAAAATGCAAATGGTTAAAATCACAAAAAATTAAAACATGAGTTTCCCTCATACCCATCAAAGTAGGAAAGAAAAAAGATCAATAAAATGTGAAAGGTGGTGGAGCCTTGGAAAAATAGATACATTAATTCACTGTTGGTGGATCAATGAATTGGTTTTATAGTTTTTATGGGAAAAAGTTGGAATTGTGGAAGAAAAATTAATAAATTTTTCATGTTCTCTGAGCCAGATATCTCACCATGATAATCCAAGGTAGTTAGTGGCAGCAAGGAAAAAACCACTTATGTATCTGTATATTCATAGTACTGTTATTTGTGATGAAATGATATTGTGTAATAGCAAAACAATGGTATATAAATGAAATCATATATTGTTATGTAGTCATTTTTCGGTCATGTCTGATTTTGTGACCCCATTTGGAGTTTTCTTGACAAAGATGATGGAGTGGGTTGCCATTTCCCTTTGCAGCTCATTTTACAGATGAGAAAACCGAGGCAAACAGTTAAGTGACTTCCCCAGGGTCATAAAACTAGTAAATATCTGAGGCTGGATTTGAACTCACAAAGATAAGTCTTTCTCACTCCAGGTCCAGCATCCTATCTACTGCCACCTTGCTGCCCTGTGAATGGAATATTATTATTATGTAGTAAGGAGTGGTTAATAATAATTTAGAGAAACATAGGAAGACTTAATTTGTATCGAATTATTTTGCGATTGTGGTTGGGAATTCTCTATATCAAACCAAAATATATTAAGAAAAATAAACAATTTTTAAGAAGGACATAAAAATGGCCTTCTGACTTTGTTCATTTAATTTTAGCATTCACTTTTAGTATTTTCCCTGCACTCACTTCCTTTCCCCAAGACGCTGAAATGGTGATTTTGAGCTCACCAGCAGTTTTTCTCACCTCTCTCACCCCCTTAAAAAAATTTAATCTGTCCCTCCTACAACCTTCTCCTTCCCCCAAAACAAACAAACAACAAAAATAAAGCCTTCAATACATAGCTGCATAGTCTGACAAAATAAATTTCCACATTAGTTGTGTTCAAAAATTTATCTTCCATCATGTGTTTCCAGATAAAGTATAATAATATGTTGACCCAAGGCTACTACACAGTGTGCTTTATTTTTAATTTTTACTGTTAAGTAGTAATTTATAATCTCAGAATATTTAAGTCCTAAATCTCTCAAGGATAATAGAGTATATAAGCTTGGCAGGGGTTAAAAATGACAAGTACAGCTTCTGAGAAGTTTATAGTTTTATAATATGATATAATAATCATAATGTAACAGTGTAACAGAACAAAGTCCAAACCTACAAGATACTGCTTTTGTGGCAAGATGTAGGCAAGGATTTCTTGGATTGTGGCTTACGCTTTTTTTGGTAAGTATTAGAAAATGAAGAAATTTGAACTGCCCCATATCTGAAAAATTCTAGATCCCATAACCATGTGAGACCAGTTCACCTGTCTTTTCTAACCTATTAAATCAAAATCAGGGAGATGATATGCGTACTATTGCCTGTCAAGGAACTTCTATTATTTACAGTACTTTCACTGAGAATGTGTTGGGCAATTCTGCACATGTTCCAGGATGAACACAAAAATGCTGCAAGTATTGATTTTGGAATTACAAATACATTTTAGTGAGTAGGTAGATTTGTAAATATGGAATTTTTGAAGTATCAACTGTATATAAAAATGTACATAGCATAAATATGAAGTGAATAAATATAGATATGTAAAACAAATTTTGAGTACAAAATAGTTTGGAAAGGAGTACTTAATGTAGTGGAAGATTGGGATTGAGCTTGGTTTTAAAGGAAGAGGAGTCTATGAGGCAGAAGTAGGGAGGGAGTCCATTCCAGGTGTAGAAGGCAGCCAGTTCAGAGGCACAGTGTTAGCAATAAGTCCATTAAAAAAACCAAGTCAGAGAACTTTCTGATCTATACTGGAAAGTGATTGCTATGCGATAATATCTAAAGTAGAAGTCTGATAATAACACTAGAAAAACTATGGACAACAAGGAACATACAAAATTAAGTTCCTATTAGAAAAAATTGGTATGGTGTTTTTTATATAATTTTTGGTTTGAACACTCCTGTGGATGAACAGTTAGTCTAATTACTGTTTCTTGATAACAGGCTGTTTTCATTGTCTATGCAGCATACCTTCACTGACCATATCCCTTTTTTAAGATCCATTGTCCTGGACAGAGGGACTAGAGGCCACATTATCCAAGTTCTCAATTTCAAGGGGGGGTGGGGTCGGGCGGGAGGAGAGGAATCTCTTCAGAAAAAATAAAGCTACTGCTGTTATTACATTAGCACAAAGATAAAAACATTTTCATACTAGAAAATTTTGATGCTGATTATCTGAATATAACTTTTTTCCTCCCCTCAACCCCGTAACCCCAAGCTAATATCCAGATCATTGGTTCCCATTTAGTTGTTTGTACACACTAAGCAGTTAACCACAGTGATCTAAAGCGTTCATACTAAAGATTGTTGATAATTTATAAACAGTAAATAAATAATGAATAGTGTTTTTTAAATTATTCTGATAGTTCACAACATATTTTTAAAATATGCTGGGAACCATTGATCTAGATTAGGGAGAATAAATATTGAGAACAAAATACTCTTTTCCATAATTCTAGGATCACTCTCACCCTTTTAATCCATGGTGCATGCCACTTCTTACTTTAATTTTAAAAGGATCTGTAATTTAGTCCATGTAAGTGTCCTTCTCTCTACTGATAACACAACTTGATGCCTTTAAAGAGGGTCTTTCTCAGGCTAACCCTGTGAAGAATTTTTTTGCACTTAGGACCATGGATGATAGGTACATAATATATAACATCGGGTCTAAGCTTTTCTAATTGGAAGGATCTACCAGAACTTGTACTCCGTTCATATAGCCTTCTCAAGGATCTAGGTCAGATAAGGCACCAGAGGATTTTTACTGGAAGCCAATACCATTCACTGTCAAGACAAAAATTCCTCAAAACACAGCTTTCTTCACATCACTCTTATACTCAGAAGCTCTCAGCAGTAGCACCTTTTCTTTTTTTAGATCTTGATTTCTTTTTTCATCTATCCTTTGCACAATAAACCCCCCCCCCCGTTGAGAAATTTAAAGACGACAAAAAAAGTAGAAAAATAAAGTCCTCAATACATAGATACATAGTGCAGCAAATTAAGTTCCCATATTAGCCATGGCCAAAAATATGTTTCTTCATTTGAAGTGACATGTTTAAGCTACATTTTTTTAGATGTTTGTCATTGCATTGATCAGAGTTCTGAAGTCTTGCAAAGTTATTTTTCTTTGTGTTGTTATCATTGTATAAATTTTTCTCCTAGTTCTGCTCACTTTTGTCTGCATCAGTTCATAAACATTTATTAAGCCAATCAAGTATTTATTAAGCACCTACTAAGTACTACACACTGTGTTAGGCACTGGTGATATAAGTGTAGAGAATGAGACCACAAGAATAGCCAATTCTCATCATTCACGGTAATTATTATCTATAAAGCTGTGGCAAATGTTGAATTAGTGAATACTGAACCATTGCTCCTAAGGAAAATAAGAGGGCAGGTTTATTTGAGGCTCTGGTCACAACACTTACTTTAGCAATTTCTAGAGCAGCCTCACATACAGATTGGTAAATTTCCTCTTCCTTTTTGTATGTTTGATTTCATTAACATTGAACTCAGCCAACAGCACTATACCGCATGCTTGAATGAAGCTTATCTAACAGACATATTTCCTCAGTGAGTCACGTTACAACCTTCTTGTGCTTAGGAACATTAGACAACACTTCAGCCCTGTGCTTGGGGGTCATTTTAAAAAGCAAAATCATCAGCAAAAATACAAAAAAGTGGTACTAAACAGACCGTAAAAGACATTTTGTTTAAAGTATGAGAGCTGAAACAAGAAGGCAGAGCATTGCCTTGTTCTACTTTCACTGGGAATGTGTTGGACAACCGCACGTAATCCCTGAATGAACACAAAAGTGCCACTAGTATTGATTTTGGAATTGCAAATAAATTTTAGTGAGTAGGCAGATTTGTAAACATGGAATTTTTGAATAATAAGGATCAGCTATGTATATAAAAATATACATAACATAAATATGAAGCAAATAAATACAGAGAGGTAAAACAAATTTTAAATACAAAATAGTTTGGAAAGGAGTACATAATATAGAAGTTTGTGATTGAGCCTGGTCTTAATGGAAGAGAAAGTCTGTGAGGCAGAGGTAGGAAGGGAGTTCATTCCAGGTGTGGAGGGCAGCCACTTCAAAGGCACAGTGGGGGGTGTGTGTGTGTGTGTGTGTAGCTAGAGAGAAGAGCAGTTCGGCTAGATCACAGAGTGACAAAGGAGGAGTAATATACAATGGAAAGTTAGGTTGGGAAGATCTTTTAAAGTTAGAGGAATTTATATTTGATTCTAGGGACAAAAGGAATACACTGGAATTAATTAGGGGAGTGATATAGTCAGATCTTTACCTAAGGAAAAAAAAATTTCTTTTGCTGCAATGTGTAGGATAGACTGGAATAATAAGAGCCTTGAGGCAGGTAGAACAGTTAGGATGCTTTTGCAATAAGCTATACAAGAGGTAATGAGGGCCTAAACTAGGGGTGGGGAACCTGTGGCCACATGTGGCCCTCTAAATCCTCAAGTGCAACCCTTTGACTGAATCCAAATATCATAGAACAAATCCCCTTAAATTGAAGAATTTATTCTGTAAAACTTAGACTCAGTCAAAAGCCTGCACCCAGGGACCTAGAAGGCCACATGTGGTCTCCAGGTCGAAGGTTTCCCATCCCTGGCCTCAACCTGTAGGTGCTGTAGGAATGGAAATAATGGATACGGTATAAGAGATGGGAAGAGAGAGACTTCCTTTCACCTGAACACTTAGAAGCCACTGCAGGCTTTTTAAATGGCCTAATTTGAATATTGTTGTGTCTCAGGGAATGATAGAAGTCTGAGGAGATGGTGAGAGAGAACAGTCAGAACACGCTCAGCATTTGTCCATTAAGTTTCCTATCTTATATGGGTCTGGTTCATAGTTCCTCAAAACGATGGCAGTAGTAACATCAAAGAACACTGATCTCCCCGATTGATAAATGGTCAAAGGATATGAACAGGCAGTTTTCAGAGGAAGAAATTAAAGATACCTCTAGTCATTTGAAAAAATTCTCTAAATCACTATTGATTAGAGAAATGCAATTCAAAACAACTCTTAGGTACCACATCTCTCCTGTCAGATTGGCTAACATGACAAAACAGGAAAATGTTAAATGCTGGAGAGGATGTGGGAAAATTGGAACACTGTTACATTGTTGGTGGAGTTGTGAACTGATCCAGCCATTTTGGAGAGCAATTAGGAACTATGCCCAAAGGGCTATAAAAGTGCGCATACCCTTTGACTCAGCAATACCACTTCTAGGGCTGTATCCCAAAGAGATCACAGAAGTGGGAAAGTGACCCATATGTACAAAAAATATATTAGCTGTTTTTATGGTGGCAAAGAATTGGAAATCAAGGGGATGCCCATCAGTTGGGGAAGGGCTAAACAAGTAGTATATGAACATGATGGAATACTATTGTGCTATCAGAAATGAGGAGAAGACAGACTTCGTAAGAACCTCAAAAGACTTACGTGATCTGATGCTGAGTGAGGGGAGCAGAACTAGGAGAATATTATACACGATAACCGACACATGGTATCTGTAAGGACTAACTTTGATAGACTTGGCTCTTTTCAGCAATGCAAGGTTCAAAGACAGCTCCAAAAGACTCATGATGGGAAAAGCTGTCCACATCTAAAGAAAGAATTACGGAGTCTGAATGCAGATTGAGGCAAACTTTTTGCTCTTTTTTTCCTTCTTTTTTGGTTTTGTTTCTTCTTTCTCATGATTTATTCTGTTGGTTTTAATTCTTCTTTACAACTTGACTGTTGTGTAAATAAGTTTAATGCGAAGGTACATGTAGAACCTATGTCAGATTACATGCTGTTGAGGGGGAGGGGGAGAATTTGGAGCTCAAAAACTTGTGGAACTAAGTATTGTAAATTAAAAATAAAAAATAAATTTAAAATAAAGACCACTGATCACAGATCACCACAACAGATATAATGATAATGAAAAGATTGAAACATTATGAGAATTACCACAATGTGAGCACATAGTATTGGAAAAATGGCATCAGCAGGCTTACTTAACACAGCGTTGCCACAAATCTTCAATTGTACTATCTGCAAAGCACAAAAAAGTGAAGCACAGTAAAATGAGGTATGCCTGTATTGCAGGGGGAAAAATCAACACCTGTCAAGTGGGAATGATGTGAATGTGAAAAGGAAGAATTGTTTAGTTGGCATGCTTCATCTTTTACTTATCTTCATTTTATAGCTGTGCAATCAGAGATCTCTGTGCATGAAGAGAGATTTGTTCTATGGCCTCGGAGCTGGGTGCCGGGGATGATGGCGGCTGCTCAGAGCTGGCGAAGCCCCTCTATCTTCAGTACCTGGAGAGGGCCCTGCGATTGGACCAGTTCTTGCGACAGACATCAGCCATCTTCAACAGAAATATTTCTAGGTATGCTTATCTAGTTTAGTAGGATGGTTTGCCATCGTATCCCAAGTTTTCTTTCAGACTATGGTTTATTAGTTGTGTTGTAAAATGCACAAATTTTGTTTTAAGCCCCAAACACTTCTAAGCTATAGTGGCATTTTTAAAGTGAATGTGTGACAGAAAAACAACATATCTGAAGGAAGAATCTTTGTGTGCTGGTCGAAGCTGCAAAGCAGTTATTTTACGTCATCCTTTAGAGACTGAAGAAGAAATGATCCTACAGGACCCAATTGGTTGGATGGCAGGAGAGTGTTCCATTGAAGACCTTTTCTGTGCTTCTAACTTCATTTAACTTCTTGGCTCCTGCTCACCTCCCTTCTGAAAGGACACAGCAGATTAACATATTTTCTTGTTTCTTATCTAATATATTCATTTTTGGCATTATTTATGATAAAATCGCTACTTTTCGATTTGTAAAATATTATGGCATAATAGAGAGCTAGCCTTGAAGCCAAGAAGATCTAGATTCTAGTTCTGCCTCTGACAGATCCTGGCTGTGTGACCCTAGTAAGTCACTCAGTCTCTCAGTGCTCTTGGCAAACAGGGCTCTGAGCTGAGATAAGATGCTCATCTGCGTTAGTAGAAGGTGCTTCCTCACCCAGGAGTTCAATGTACCAATGAAATTACAGGTCCAGTCTCCATCTGATTATTAAGTAAAATACCATTCAACTGACTGTTTGGGGGGGGGGGGGGCAGGACAATTGAGGTTAAGTGACTTGCCCAAGGTCACACACGTGTTTGAGGTCAGATTTGAACTCAGGTCCTCCTGACTTCAGGGCTGGTGCTCTACTCACTGTGCCACCTAGCTGCCCCTCAGCTGACTTTAAATTAATTTATTGTGTGAAAAACTTTCACTTTTCTGTAAATTGGCCAGTGGCTTGCCCTGCTAGTATCTAATTATTAACATTTCTCAGCTCTGATTGTGGACTCAGCATTCTTCATCTTCTTAACAGTGATGACAGTGAAGATGGACTGGATGATAACCCTTTGTTGCCTCAATCTGGGGATCCCTTAATGCAAGTTAAAGAAGAACCCCCGAACTCTTTGCTTGGGGAAACCTCTGGAGCAAGCAATTCTGGAATGTTAAACACATATTCACTGAATGGAGTCCTGCAGTCAGGTCAGTCTGTGGCCTAATGTCCTTTCTGGGTGTAGAACTTTGTTATTAAGTCCATTTATTATTTCATTCTGTTGATCTTTGTGTTTTTTTACATAGAGCCAAAATCTGAGAAAGGAAATTTATATAACTTCTCTAAGCTGAAGAAAAGCAGAAAGTGGCTGAAGGTAAGGGATGAGATGATAGATACAAATAGGGAGAACTGATTTTGACTATTAAAAAAAAGAATTAAAAGACCTAAGAGATGGGATCTGCTCAGTTGGGTCAGTTTTCCAAGATAAGGTCTTCTTTAAGCCATGCATTACATTTTGGAAGAAAGTATAATGGGGGCAATGATCTTCTGCTATTGGCCAGATTGAAATAATTTGTCATGTTATTACTAGTGGTGATCATTTCTTCATTTCATGTAATACCTTTCTTCTCTAGAGTTTGGCATTATCTGATGTATATTAATAGGCTCGTGGCTCATAGACTTAGAGCAGGTAGGGATTGTAGAGGTCATTGAGTCCAACTCCTTCCATTTTGTAAATGAAGAAACTGTGGCCTAGAGAGGGCAGGTAACTTGCCCAAAGTCATAGGCTCTGGATCACACTCCTCTTCCTAAGTTTATTTATTTTTATGTGACCTTAACAAATTCCAAATAAAGTTAGTATTTCCATATACATAATGGAGCAGAGAAAGAGTATTGTATAGTTTTCATTTATTTTCACAGTGTCCTTATAAAATTAGTGCTACTAAACATGTAACATTCCTCCTCAATAACCAAATTCTGTAGCTTCTTGGAAATACAGATATTTTTGTACTAGCCAGCACACATTGCTTTGTGGTTTGTTTCCTAATTCTGTTACTCTTCTTGTTGAGGTGATAGGTTTTGGGGATTTTTTTTTTAGTGTCCTGGTACATTGAGGTTTAATTATCATACTTTTTTTTCCTTTTTTTTACTGCTAAACTTAACAAACCTCAAATAAACTTAGCATTTCCATATATGTTATAGAACAGAAAGGAGAGGATTGCAAATGAAACTGAATTTCCATTACATAGGGTTTGCTTTTTTAAAGTATATAACAAATTAAACCTCTATCTCAAAGGTATCTTGCTTATCTATTGTCTTCCCACTTTCTGTTTGTTACTCTTTTGGGAGGTGAGGAAACCTAGTCCATCTCTTCACTTATGCCCTTCCTTTGCACTTTGAAAAACAAAACACTTGTAAGGAATACGTGTAGTTAAGGAAAACAAATTGTCACATTAGCCAGATTCAAAAATATGTTTCATTCTATACCCATCACCTCTGTCATAAGTGGATAGCATGCTTCTGCATCAGTCTTCTAGAGTCATGGTTGTTAATTTCATTAATCAGAATTTTTAAGTCCTTCAGAGTTATTTTTCTTTACATTAGTATTATTATATACATTATTCTCTTAATTCTGCTCTCAGTTCATATGAGTCTTCCCAGCTTCCTTTAAAACTCCCTTTGTCTTATTTCTTATGGTATAATAATAACAGTGTTATTACATAGTTATAAATTGCTTCTTAGAGTGACTGGGTCAATTCATAGTACAGTAAAAAGACTTGAAATTTGTTTGCTGCCTTCAACACTAAACTTGTTAGGCTATCAGTCAACAAACATATATTGACCCACTATGTCCCTGGCATTGTGCCAAGTGCTAGAGTCCCGGAGACAAAAATGCAATTGTCCTTTCCCTCAAAGATTTTACGTTTGTTCAGAGGAGCTAACATATACTTATGTAAGATTAAATACAGGGTTATTTGGCGATGGAAGGTAGCTGAAGGTATAAAGAGAAGCTTCACGTAGAAGTGGCACTCGAGCTGAACTTTGAAGGCACTAAGCCAAGAGATTGTGTTATGTGTGAGGGGCAGCAAGGACCGTAATGTATTTATGGTGCTGGAAAGAGAGGTTGGGGCCAGGAAAACTGGAATGATGTGTGTGGTTGCCTCACATTGCCAGTATGAAATCCCCAATTCATATCCACATCTATTTATTTACTAAGTGTCTGCTATATGAAGTCTCTGGGGTTTGCCCCAGGGATACAGACACCCAGCATTTCTTGCTCTCTAGCAGAATATGCAAAAATATTGGAGCTACATCGATATGTAAGTGCTTCTCATTCCAAGTCATATGCTCCTCTCCTATCCCAGGGCATTTTGCTAAGCGACGAGTCCAGTGACACAGATTCTCCAAGTGAAGAAGATGGGGATGATGAGATCAACCTCACCAGAGAAGAGCTCCACAACATGCTTAGGTTGCATAAATATAAGAAACTACATCAGAATAAGTACAGCAAGGACAAGGAGGTAAGATTGAAGTAGAATCCTCTGCTCTGAGCAGGCAGCCTCTCATCTGCATTGTACCTTGCGTATGAAAATACATTGTTTTAACATTTTAAAATGATTAAAAAAAACTTCAAGCATTACAGCTCATAAAGTATGTTACCATCCTTCAGTATGTTTCCTTTTTCCTTCATACATTTGCCAGCTATGAAGCATCTCATCTGAATAAGGTACTCGTACTGTGGGTCACATTTTTTACTTTTATTAGAATTGGTTTAATACATCCTCAGTGGCAAGATAGAGGTGGAGGCCTGAACAATATACTCACAATCACTCTTAAGGGGTAACTCCCGTCAAAAGATTCAGAGAACACTGAAAAACCCATTGAAGTTTGCAGAGGTATTAGGGAGGTATTGAGACTTTTTATTTATTCACTGTGCTTCAGACTTTGGCTATACTCTTTGTGAAATGCTACTTCCAAAGTAATTTTTGAAAGTTTTCACCGGCATATCCGTGCTGGGGCTCTTAGTTTTTGAAATAGAAAGTTTTCATTATTGATTATTTGCTAAATAAAAAAGGCATCTTGTGGCAAATTAGCTTTGTTATTTATTAGGTCTGAATCTTTGATCGTGGGTAGCTAATTAGGATTTGAAAAAAACACAAAATCAGATTGCCCAATTGCATCTGACATATCCTCTTCATGGGTTAAAGGAATATTTCTGCATTATAACCAGTAAGGCAAAATTAGTGATTTCCTATTACTGAGATTCTGTAGAAGCATGTGATCAGTAAAATTTAATGCTCAGCTATTCCTAACCTAGCAAAAATACTGGTGTCTCTAGGTTAGATGGTATGATGGCAGCTTGTGCTGCTTCATCTCTTTTATTAAAAGAACACTTAGAGACAGTGATGTGAAGAGAAACAGGAAATAAGGGGTTATAGGACGTGAGGACTTAAGGTGCCAACTACCAGCATGGTAGAAACTTGTCTCATTTTCTACAAATGGAACTTTTCTTCTGCAAATGGCAAAATCACAACTTCACAAAACGTTATATGAAAACTAGGTTTATTACAAGCGAACAAGTGGAACTCAAAGACTTCACAATCCTTAGAGCAGTTTGCATATTTATGACAGCTGGACAAAGGAAGTAGGAGATACCAGAATCTCCACACAAAGGGGAGTGGCAAGGGAGGGAAAAGGTGCAGTAAAAGGTGGGAAAAGATTAAAACCCCTCCCAAAGGGGAGGAGCAAGGTGAGGCCAAAACCATATTCTTTTCCCTTGGGAAGTGGTAGACCATAAAGATATGATGGTCTCCTTATCTACAAGGGTCCCAGCTGCATAAGCCTAGTGCAGACTGTCTGGTGCCTGTCTTGACTCCCAAGGATACGCAGAGAGTCCAGTTTGGGATGCCAACAACAAATTCTGTCAGCTGGGGATGCCGGGTGGGAATTGCTTTGTCCTTGTCATGTTCAGGGTCTCCTTGGCAACTCAAAAAGACAAGGGGATCCCTTAACTAACACTTCTACTGTTAAGATACTAAGGAAGAAGCTACAGTTCTCACACTGAAGCACCAGGATTGAGCCAAACATTTCTGATTCTGATCCAGTAGCAATAAGAGTTTTCCTCGCCTAGATTGTTTCTAGCATTCTGATGTAAATTTACCTTCTTTCTCCATATTAACCTAAATTATGCATAGTTGAGCTACTCCAAACAATAGTAGAAGACAGTTGTCTGTAAGATATTGAGCATTATGTTGATAGCATTCTACATTGAAGAGTATAGGCTTTTTTAACTAAAGGTTTAATTGAGTGGAGGCAATAGCCAAATATATCTCACTGACTCTTTTCAGTTGCAGCAGTACCAGTACTATAGTGCAGGGCTACTTTCCACATATGACCCTTTTTATGAACAGCAGCGGCATGTACTTGGGCCCAAGAAAAAGAAATTCAAAGAGGAAAAAAAGCTGAAAGGCAAGTATTCATACTGATTTTTCGATTTTCATCCTGTACTCTTAGCTTTAGAACCTTGAGGAAGAAAATTAAACTAAATACTTGCCCTCCCCACAAGTTTTCTACAGTCTACACTCTACCCGTTGAAGCATATCAGTTATTCTAGCCTTGGTAAATCACTTTGTGTTCAGCTTTCTAATCTTGTCCTGTGGTTTAGTTCAGCTTTAAACATCATAAATGTGTTGAAAATGTGCTCTCATATTATCTTTTAGTCTTCTGTGTGAGTGGTTTATGGAATATGCATTGTTATTTTATGTTGTATTATTACAAAACCTGTATGTTCAACAATTGAGGAAGAGCTGAGGAAACTGTAGTATATCAGTACAGTTGTCCCTTATGCATGGCAGGGGCTAAGGATGCAGCACCCCCACAATCTGGAAAATCCACATAAAATTTTTTGACCCTCCCTTTGTAGCAGAGAAGTCTGAAGTATTATGGTATTAAAAGATAAAATATCTTGATTTTATACAATACTATGTAGGTTTTTTATGTATTTCTGAATTTCTAAATGTTTTCTGTGCTGGCCTTCATGAGTTGTCTGTGGCTTCAGCAAAACTCAAAAAATTCCCATTTACCTTTTTATGCCAACCTGCAATATGTTGAAACTGCGATGGGAAAAGTTGCAGTGTGTAAGGGATAACTGTTTAGTGATAACTATTGTGTCAGGAATTGGCAAATATAAAGAATGCAAAGAAATAATGAAAAGGCTTAAATGAAATGATGGAAATCAAGGTTAGAGAATTAACAACATTGCAGTAGTTGTTTGTATTTATTTTAACTCAAATTGTAAACAGTTTAGATCCATTTAATTTGGGGAATCAACATCATATTCTATTATTTTATATGTTGAATTGTTAAATTTCTTGTGGTGTAAAGTCCCACGCTGAGTCCTCCCTTATCCGAGAATAGTGATCTCCCTGGCCTCTAAGTCTGTGTTTAACAAAGCACAAGTTTTTCCACTGGCTTCTACCCCACTAGGAAGCATTCACGTGGGGCTGGGGGGGCCAAACTGTGCCTTTCTTCCAAGGGCCATTGTGCCCCAAGAGAAGACTGATCTTAGTGAGTGACTACATTACCTACCCATGCAACACATCCACAGGCTTGTAGCAGTTGTGATACGTGTTAGTGGAAGGTGGGTGAAGTCATGTATCCTTAAAGTATTAAAATGAGAGTTTCCATGCTTCTAGCTGTATAAGAGAATACCAAAAATGAAAAAAAAAAAAAGTTGGTTGCAAGTGGGCAAGTATTTTACCATTTTACTTTGAGGGCAATAATACTTGGTAAAAGTGGGCAGGGTCCAGAACATTTAGCCCATTGCTTAGAGCAGTTAGTTACCTTCTTATTATCATTCTCTACCTTTTGTTGTACATCTGTACTTTGTGAATGTTGAAAATGGATGACGAGAGGAAGAAGTTGATTATTCACACAAGTCTGTAGGGTGAAGAGAAGTTTCGGGAGTGTGTTATAATTGCTGCTCTCTGAGATGATTTACGATACATCACCTTCTGATGATCCTCATTGGGAAGGTTGTGGTTGTGTATTTGCCAGGAAATATGGTTTCCTTTCTTAATTGAACTCTCAACAGCTGGAAATCTGGAAGGAAACAGGAAGAAAAGGTTATGAACTATCTATGTGAAGCAGCTTTCATTTCACTAAAAGTCTGAACTCCAGTTATGAAGGCTATTTTCAGACATTTTCTCCTCTTTATTCTTTTCCACATCCCTTTTGTTTATCTCCTCACTTTTCCTCATCCTTTTCCATTACTCATACTTTTGTTTCTAACCCTTAAGTGTTTCTACTGAAGTGTTTCTACTGGTTTATTGCCAGTCTCTTTTTTTTTTCCTCTTATGCCTGTCAATTCCAGTTATTCACCTGATGTTTCCACCAGGTTGGAATAAATCCTCTTTCCTGATGACTGTCATTTGACACTAATGTCCCTCAAGCTTCCTTTTTTAGTATGCTTCTTTAAGAATTCCTAGTTCTCTAGCATGTAGTCTGTATTTTTTGTTCACTGAAGCAGAGGGCAGATGAATTTTTATTTTCTATGTTACTCAGTTCTTTCTCTTGGAATTACCATGATGAGCATGAACAAAAATGTTAGTCACTATTGGAAAAAACTTTGAAACCTCCCTGAGATGGAAAAGTAATGCTTTGAATCTCACCTGTGTGTAAGTGAGAGAGGAAAAAAACTATAGCCTTGTGATAATATCTACCCTTCATAGCCAAGTTGAAAAAAGTGAAGAAAAAGAGACGGCGTGATGAAGAACTTTCTTCTGAGGAATCTCCACGGCGCCACCATCACCAGACCAAAGTCTTTGCCAAGTTCTCCCATGATGCGCCTCTCCCTGGCTCCAAGAAGAAACACTTGTCCATCGAGCAGCTTAATGCGCGTCGACGGAAAGTGTGGCTTAGCATTGTGAAAAAAGAGCTCCCAAAGGTGAGTGGTCCCAATCTCCTGCACATGAGGTGAGGAGACAAGTGAGAGCATGTTAAGGCAGTGTGGGTACAGCAGAAAGAGGCAAGAAAGTTAGACTTTCCCACAAGGAAGGGGAAATTTTGCTTTTTGGATTAAGAAAATTATGGAAGAATTATCAGCTTTCCCTTCTCGTTTTGGATCTGAAGAGATTCAGTATTTACTCTCATGTGTTGTCCCCTTTTCTGTCATGGGAGGGAGACTTCACTGAGGAAGACCTATGCAGTATGTTGAGATATATATATATATATCTCCACCATCTTGACAGTAATTTCAAAGGGACAGGGAGAAAGCCAGGTGGTGGTTTTTGTAGAGAACTTAAAAATTATCTTGATGGTCTTGATTAATAACAAATCAGGGTAGAAGAGTATTGAAAATTAAAACAGTGATGTTGAGTGATCTTTTGAAATTGGATTGTGCAGCCTTTTCAGCTTGAGAGAGGGGCAATATAGTATTTTGAGAAGGAGCAATTGGCATTTTAAAAGAAGCCAAACATCCCTTAACAAATAGGAGGTGAGAATAGCTTAAGGGACTCCAGGTTGGATTCTGTTCTGGCATATCTGGATGTGTGGGGACAGCTGTATCGTGACTTACGTATGCCATTCAACCATTCTTTTTTCCTTTTGTTCTTCCATACCATATGCACACTCTATATGAAATCAAACCTTATTGTGAGACTAGTAAGACTTCTCAACTGAGGGGGAATGTTTGTGGTGAGGTGGCCTACAACAGGAAATAAGGCCTAGAAACTCTAGAATAAACCACAAGGTAGGAAAGGGGTGCCAAACTTCCAAGCCACATTACTGGTTCATCATCATCATACTGGCTCTGCCTCTCAAATTTTAGATGTGGATAATTGAAGCTAGACGATGGCAGGCACAAACTGGAAACCCAGGGCAGCACTCGATGAATACTTCTAGCAAATTTGTCCCCACCTATCCCTTACAAAGTGAACTTGAAAAGAATATGTTCTGATCAAGATTAGAAAAAAGGCACAAATAAGAGTTGAGGATAAAGGGAGAAATCAGTCTCTTTTTTTTTCTTTATTTTTTTAGGCTGTGCATATACTATAACTTAGGTTCTTTCCACAGATATACCAAAGACTTTATAAAAAAAGCTAAAATTTTGGCTTCTCTCTCTTGTCTTGATGGTAGCTTAATGTTTATTAACAGCTTCAGGTGTGATGCTGAAATTGAAGCTTTCTATTAATTTTTACAAGTAGTCTTTCCCTGGGGATTAGCTACGTCACTTTCTGTTTTGCAGGATAATTTTTTAAATTGAATAATAACTTGATTGCCAGACTATATCATCAGGGAAGAAGTTGATCCTAAGTGATGTATTCTTCATTTAAATTTTAGGCCAACAAGCAGAAAGCTTCAGCTCGTAACCTATTTCTTACCAATAGCCGAAAGGTAAGCTTGAAGTTTTGTCCTTTTGGCATGTTCTATGTTATGATTAAAATCTGAAGTAAAATCCTCTTGATCTTTTCCCAATGCACTGGTCTGTTACCTTCCCTTTGCTGATTAGTCAGCAAACTCAAGAGAGTCTCCATTCTCTCCAAAGCCTTTTATTTTTTCCCTTTAAGAATTTGTCTTCATTTGGTAAATAAAGTTTTCCTGGGATTTTGATTTGTGGGACAGCTATTAGCCTCTTAAGTTAAAGCCTTGGCCCTAGTACAAGGATCAGCAACCCTTTTAGACTCCTTAACATTGTTCAGAGCCCCTTTCTTTGAAAGGGAGATTAAGAGATTCAACTCAGATCAGCAAATATTTCTTTAATGTTTTAAGATTAGTATTTCAAAGAACCAAGCTGTATCAATTGATGGAGTACATTTTTTATTATCCATGAGGCAAAGAAAATAGGATAAAATTTTTGTTTCCAAGAAAATTATAATAATTTTTTCATTAATTGACTTATCTGGTCCTTCTAGTGTTAAAAATGAAAAAGAGTTTATGGTCATCATTCTTTTTAATCCTTGCAGACCTAGTATGGCTTGAGTCAGTTTTCCCTTTGTGATGAGGTAATTTAGTCAGTACGGTTTCAGTGTTATGCCTCAGTTCAACGGCAATACACCTAACTCTGACTTTCCTCAGTCTCATCCCTTATGGATAACTAGTTCAGCCCTATGTTGTCTTTTCCTATGGAAACCTTTGCCTCTCGACCTATTGCTGCTCATCCCTTGCCAAATCTCAGCTCTGGATTATTTCTGTCATCCACTGCCTTAACTTGTGCTCACATGCTGGTGAATGGAGCTTCCAGAAGTCACAATCATGCAAACTAGATACCCAGCAAATTCATGTTATCTGATTTCAGCTAGGCCCTTATATCAACAAGGCAATCCTCTCATTACTCCCTAAATAATTCCTTATCTTACTCTCCCCAGAGAAGCTATTCCAGACTTTCTCTTGGCTTCCCACATCTCTCCCCCCACCCCCTCCCTAATTGTCTCAGCTGAGGCCTTATTTTACTGAGAAAGTTAAGGCCACTTGTAGTACGCTCTCTTCTTCTACCCTTTTCTTCATCTGAAAACCCCTTGATAACCCCGTAGCCTCCTTGTTTCCCTCAGTGTCTGATAATGAGGTAACCCTTTCTCTTGCCACAGCCAGCCCCTTTCCAGGAGCCCTCCATTCTGCCTTCTCCTGTCTTCTCTAGCAGACAGCCCCCTCAGTCAACCTTTCTCTTGCTTTTTGTGTATCTAGTCTGTCTATAGTTTGTGTGCCCTTAGGCATATAGGAAGCACTTAGTAATTTTTTTAACTCACTTGTTTTCTCTAATCTTTACTCTCTATCAACTTATCTGTCTCCTCCTTCCTTAAAAAACGTTCACTAGATAACTCTCAAACTATCAGCCTCCTTGCTTCCTGCCTTCCTTGATGATACTACTAGAAAAAGCTTAACTTCCTATTCTGTCCCTCAACCCTTTGCACACTGGCTTCTACCCCTCTCACTCGAAACTGTTCTCTCTAAAGTTACCAATGACCTCTTAACTAATAAATCTCATTTCTCCTTTTCCTTCTTGTCCCCTCTTTTACATTTGACCCTGTTGACCACCTTTCTAGATGTCTTCTCTCTGGCTTTTCATGATACTACTGTCCTATTTCTTTTCCTCCTTGTATGCTTTACTTTCCATTCCTTCCAATTCAGAGTTTCCTACCTGTTCTGAAGGTCTTTCACTTTCTCACTCTCCTCTTAATACTTCATTGGCCCTCTTTGACCAAGAAGAGGCCTCATTGTCAGAAGATGGTAGGGCTATAGGGAAGGGATATGGTGGTAAGGAAGGCCAATCACCTGAGAGGCCAGCTTTAACATAGTGGCACTTATTAAAAGCTTTGGCTCAGGGGTGGGAGGTGGGGTTGGGGAACCAAGGCCCTAGTGATCCCTGTTCTCTTCTCTCTTATCAGCTTCCAGGGATTTAATTATCTCTTTGCAGAAGAATCACCCATGTACCTATTCAGCTCCAATCTCTTCTTTATGCTTTAGCCCTACTTCCCATCAGCTGCCTATTGAACATTTCAGACTGGATGACCTGAATTTCTTTGGAAGGCACCACCATTTTTCCATTCTCCCATGTTCATAAGCTATAGGCATTATCCTTGACTACTCATTCTTCCTCATCCTGCATATCCATTCAGTTGGCAAATCTTATTGTTACTATCTCTATAAACCCAACCCTTTTTCTCTTTTTATACAAGTGCCACCTTAATTCAGGTCTTAAATTGTCCCTCACTTCACCTATACCAGTGGCCTCCTGATTGGTCTCCCTGCTATTAAGTCTTTTTCTACTCCTTTCTATCCTACATACTTCTGCGAAAGTGACAGTCTCTTTCTTCTAAATTGCCTTGTATGTAACTACCTTGTACTTATCCTCTACATAATTTCCTTTGAGTCATCATAGTTTTATACTTAGTGCTCGTATCTCCAGGTCAAACACCTAACAACTCGACCTGGAACGGGCAGGTGATTAGTAAGTGCTTGTTGATGGATGGATCAATTGATACGGCTCTCCGTATTCTGTATATACCATTTCCTCTCTTGGATTGACTGCCTTGCCACGTGTTATATACTTTCTATTGAGTACTTAAATTCTGCTTCATTTGTAGGCCCTAACCTCCCAGTAGCAAGATGTTGCCCATAATATACCATTAAGTGCTACATCCCCTCAGTGCTTATCAGTAAAAGGTTCACCACATTATCACTAAGAGCTATCATTTATTATGTTACTAAGACAAGTCCTTCCTTACAAGTATACAAGTGAACTTCTATCTACTTCAGTCCTATAACATTTTAATCCCTTGTGGTTGCTTATTTTTTAAGTATTCCAGAGTATCTTGTCTGATAATGGAGTAATCCAAATTGACCAAACTAATATTTAAGTGATGTTATTTATAATGAATATGGATAGAAGGGTTGTGTTTGTCAAAAAAGACTAATATTGATGTTTAGAATCCAGGAAGAACTGAAATGTAGTATTTTGTTTTTTCCCCTGTTTTGATTCTGTCTTTTGCAGCTTGCCCACCAATGTATGAGGGAAGTACGACGTGCTGCCATCCAAGCTCAGAAGAATTGTAAAGAAACCCTACCCCGAGCTCGCCGTCTCACAAAGGAAATGCTTCTGTACTGGAAGAAATATGAAAAGGTGGAGAAGGAACACCGTAAACGTGCTGAGAAGGAGGCCCTGGAGCAGCGTAAGCTAGACGAAGAGATGAGGGAGGTAGGATGAAGGCACAAGTCTTAGCAAGCTGTATTTGTAGTACCTGGGTCAAAATTGGTCATATTATTTCATGGGTTCTATATTGAACTTGCCATATTTTCATATTTTCCTTTGTGTGAAGCATGACTTTTCTTTAGATCTTGTTAGTTGTGTATATTGGGATATGTTGTGAGACAAAGCCCAGTTAGATGTTTTTGTGCTTTTAATTAGGCTCCTCATTCTAACTCTTGTTTCCTTTACCACCACCCTCATGCTCACAACCTAAATGTGGGTTGGCTTGATTCAAGCATTACTGTGCTATCAGCTGTTATTTGGATCTACTAGAGAGGCAGAGTGCCAAGTTAAACTAGCCTGGAACCAGACCAGGTCAGGTGCCTTTTGTCCCAGCTTGTCTATTATCCAAGCTGTAGGCTACACAGTTAGTGAGCCTAAAACCAGCAGGTTTGGGTTGGGGTCTACATGTGGTGCTATGTATGCACACATAGTAGAGTGGAAAGCAGAAGCATGGAGGCAGCCAGTAAACAAAAAGGCTGGATGATGAAGGATACAAGTAAGAAAGAAGAGGATGGACAGGGAAAAGATGAACAGAAAACTTTGAGACATACTCTACAAAAAGAGAGAGGGGTGGGAGGCTGGTAGTGAAGCAAAAGTTGACCAGACTGCCGATCGGAATGAAGGACTGATCAGACCCCAGGATAATTCCTCTGGTCATGATGGTGTACTGCCTGCAGGCGGGCAAGTTTCAGCTGCACTCACAGACCTTTTCTGCCACCAAGAGGCACACTAAGGCTCTAGCCCTGTGGAACAGTGGTAGGATCAACATGAGCTGCTGGATAAAGAAAAAAGTAGGGCGTGAAAGTTCAGACACTGGTGGCTTCATCTGGTTGTTCCAGAAGAAAAAAAAAATGTTATCCCATCAGGGATAGAATGGATCAAATCCACAGTAAAAGATGAATCCAGACAAGAGCGGCATCCACTTTGGTGAGGGCAAAGAGTTTGCGTAGAGATATCTCCTTTCAGCTGGAATTTGAGAAGATCAAAGGCTTACCAGAAGGTTTTAGTAATCCTAAAATAGGGTCTAATTATTTTGTGCCTGAATAGTCGAGAGAAAATGAAGGACTCTGTAGGACTTCAAGGAAGGCGATGCTATTTTCACTTTCCCAAACACTAATTAAACGTGCAGGAGCTCCACAGAAGATCATATATTTGTCAGAGACCTACTTTAGGAAGATAGGAAAGTGAGCCAATGCCAATGTAATTGTCAGTGCTGCCCTTGGTACCATTTTGGAGGTTAAGAAATATGTGGAAGTTTGGCAAACTACTGTCCAAAAGCTGGTTTTACCTTTTTAAATATGCTGGCTCTTAGGTGGTAGTTTGCCAACCCCAGCAGTAGAAGAAAAGTATCTTAACATAAACTGCCAGGAAAATTTAATTGAGGTTTGGCTGGACAAACAGAACTTGTACAAACCTGGAAAGACCAAAGTGATTTCTACCCGTGGGATCACCAGATGTGGCCATGAATGGTCCAATTGCAGATGCTGCTGCCTACATGGGTAGAACTCTTTGACACAACAAATACCCAAATATCTTTGGCATTGGAAACTGTACAAATCTTCTCAAATCAAAGGGAAATGCTGCAGTAGCTGCCCAGTCTGTAGTACTCAACAAAAACATTCTGTTAATGAAGTATGAGGAACCTGTCAGCAACTATGATGGCTGCATATCCTATCCACTTGGTACTAGCTACACCAGTGTGATTGTTGATGATTTTGACTATAATGCTTAACCCCTAGAAACCTTTTCCTTTGATCAGGGCAAAGAACAACTCTCTGTGTCCCTTATGAAAGCTGATGTGTGATACCTTTTCTCTATTGGAATATAATACTGAAGGGATACTGGCATGGTGGAAGAAGTGGTTATGGCCAAGGGTTAGGCTCCTCTATTGTTCACTGGTGGGCCTGCACCGCTCTCTTTGTTAACATCGTATTGAGTATTCATATAGATTTAGACAACCCTTTTAAGAGCTCCCAGGGAATCCTCCTTGAGTCTGAGGTGAGCACCTAGTTTTTGTGTGTCACAGTCGCTGCCCTTTGGAACTTCAAGAGATATTTTAAATTTAGCAGTACAACTTCAAGCCTTGAGACAGTTTTGACTGTGACATAAGTCTGTCAAGTGTCCTTGAATTTGCATTGAGAGTTGGTAGGCATAGCATTTATCTTTGACTTAAGTCTTTTTTCCCCTGAAGTTTAAAAATATATGGTTTTGGTTCCCTTAATAAGTTTATGATTAATCACTTATTCATGGGTATGCTTTCTTGATGAAGGTGAAGGAAGATGTTATTTTTATATGTTTTTGTTCTGAAAAGTCCATCTCACCCAAGTACTTTAATATTGCAGCAGTGAGCATCTTATAATAAACATCAAGATTTTCTCTAATTTCTGATGTTCAAGTTTGGATTCCAGTCTTACTTTCTTTTCTGCCCATCCTTCCATGTCCTCCAATTTGCATTAGTGTTACTTGAAGAATAATATTATTTACTAAGCTGGTCTTGATTGTTTTTAGTGAGTTCATAGGCAGTTGGAATATAGGTTACCCAAGTTAAACATTTTTTACAGGTATTGCTTTGAGGTTTTTTTAGGTATTGTTGGAGCCTCTCAGCTTTAGGCAGAATCCTGGGACTATTCTGTTTCTTTGAAAGACCTCCTGCCCTCAGATATTAGGGCTTGTCATTGAGACTCAGAAGAATTCAAAATTCTTAGCTATTTGATATAGCTTTTGGTGGCACATCAGTATTCCTCAGAATTGAATATTACAGGTAAACTGGCTTAGTGGGCAGAATGGCAGAGTTCAATTCTAGTAGATGTGCGTTTAAATTCTGACTCTGGCACTTAAGTAGTTTTGTGACTTAATTCCTCATGCCTTGGGCAATTCCTTAGCACTTATCTACTAGGTCAAACTAAGTCATGAACTTGGTGGAGTTGCTTCCTACTCATAAGTTCTTCTTGGCAAAATCATAGATACTTTGCCTAAAAGAGGTTGGATGAAAAGCATGTAAACCAGTTGTCTTAGTGTCTATGATGTAGGCTTTGGTTTCTTTTTATATTTGTTTGTAATAATCACTTTTGAGTGCATAGTGCTGACACATACTATCTTTTTCTTGTTGGTTTTAAATGTTTTTGGTTGTTTTTTTTTTTCATTAGGCTAAAAGGCAACAACGTAAATTAAACTTCCTCATCACCCAGACAGAGTTGTATGCCCACTTTATGAGTCGCAAACGGGATATGGGACATGATGGAATCCAGGAAGAGATCTTGCGAAAACTGGAAGACAGTTCTACACAGAGACAAATCGATATTGGCGGAGGGGTTGTAGTTAACATCACTCAAGAGGATTATGGTGAGACCTGAGCTGGAAACTATAGGAAGATTGTGTATTATAGAAATAGTACAAGACTAGGAGTCCCTGTAACTGGATATGAGTCCTCCCATTAATTATGTGGCCTTAGTTAAGTCACTTAAACTCTTCAGTCATCCTTTACTTCCATCTTTTTCTAATGAGGGCACTGAGGTCTACAAATTCCAGTTGAGGTTCTCTAGGAGTTCTTCCAGGTGTAATTTTTTTGAAGTTGCTGCACTGCCTCACAGGGATTGCATATCTTAGAAGCACCAGGGCATGATGAGGATTATGTGTTTGTATGAATGCTTCTTTTGAAGATAACCTATTTTTAAAAATGTTGTGTGGATTTTTACTCTTTTTAGATAGCAACTACTACAAAGCCCAAGCCCTGAAAAATGCTGAAGATGCTTACCAGATTCACCAAGCTCGGGTGAGTCTTAGAGGTTTAAACAAAAAGATCCCCACAAGAACATTTTAACTAAGGATTTGTTGATCACATTTTCTGTGAAAGGTTCTAAACATCTCCTTGCTGGTGTGTCAGTCAAGTTCACTGTTTACTTTTGGAAAATTAAGAAAGGAGAAGAACAATAAGGGAAAAGTAATCTCGTGTCAAGATGTGAGAGTGTGCTTACTGAAGTTGGTCCTATTTTCCCATTTTTTTGTCCCAGCATATTAATGTAGAAGGCAGTTCACTTCAGTGCATTAGACCAAGAGGGTCTTTGAGTTTGAATGGGAAAAAAAATTCTTTATTTGTGCTCCTTACTAAAATTAGCATTTTCTTCCATTATTAATTTCTTTATTAAAATGGTCTAAAAAGAAGGCTTCAACAGACTGTCAGGGTCCATGACAGAAAAATTTAAGTAGAGTAGAAGAGAGCTTTATGGTGATCCAAGTTTTTCTGTTGTTTGATACTCACTGGGTTACTCTGAACTCTACAAAGTAGAATTTTAACTCATTAGCACTCTAGCTGTATGATGGTTAGTGACATAATATCTGCAAAATTTCTTTGGAAGTACTGAAGTTGAATTAAGAGACAGATACTTTAAAACACTACACTGGAGCCTCTCTCTTACTGTTCATAATTATCATAGGATATTATTTTAGGTGAAATGGTATTATAATGAGGATTTCCTGGTTTTTAGGTAATGAACTCTCCTTGTGTGGCGTCTAAGATTTAAGTCACAAGTTTTCTTTCATGGACCTTTTGGCAAACCCGGTGATGTCTATGGATCTCATCTCAGAATAATGTTTTTAAGTGATAAAATACACAGGATTACAGATGAAACGGATGATAGTGAAATGCAGTTTTCCAGATTTTTTTAAAAACAAGTTCATGGACCCTCCAGTTTAAGAAGCCTTTATTTAGAAGCTGTGCTGTTTTACCAAATTATTAAGTATGACAAATAATGTTGAGGTGGTGATTCAATTTATATAGGATTTTTAAAATGTATTTCCATTGTGATTGTACAAGGTGTGGAGTACTGTTATTATTTTAGGACTTTGGCTAGCATCTTATTTTTAATTTTTTTTTTATTTTCCAGACAAGATCATTTGATGAAGATGCAAAAGAGAGCCGAGCGGCAGCCCTACGGGCTGCAAACAAATCAGGCACTGGATTTGGGGAGAGTTATAGCTTGGCAAATCCATCAATCCGAGCTGGGGAGGATATTCCACAGCCCACAATTTTTAATGGCAAATTAAAAGGCTATCAGCTGAAAGGCATGAATTGGTTGGCCAATCTGTATGAGCAGGTGAATTTAAGAGCTGTGGCACCCTTTGTACCTGCTTTCTTAAAGTCAGTCATTGACCCAGGTGATTGAGAAGTGAGCACAAGGAAACATCTTAGATTTAAGCCCTTTAACAAACATTTTGTCTTTTCATTTTACAAGACACAGTGTCAGCTAACCCCTTAAAATGAAGTCTGACTTGTTTATGAAAAATGGACCACATACAGCTATGTTGTACTTGAGAGATTTATTTGAGATCTGTTTATGTTCCAGTTTGGGTGGGCGTAGTAAACACAACTGTATGCTCATTTGCTCACATTAGATAAGTGATCAAAGATTCTGGTAAATATGCTAGGTCTCTTTTATACTGTTTGGTGTTTAGTTTTAGCTATATAACTACGGTGCTAGGGATAGTTATTCCTATACACATTCCCTTGGGACACTGTCCCTAGTCTCTTGTCTAGGTTAACTTTTGTAGTATCTTAAATGTTGGTGTAGACTGTCTAGGGAAGTAGTGACTCTCTATTGGTTTTTTTGTTGTGTGTGTGGTTTTTTTTTCAGGGCATTAATGGAATTCTGGCTGATGAGATGGGTCTTGGTAAAACAGTGCAAAGCATTGCCCTCTTAGCACATCTGGCTGAAGTAGGTGACCTTAGTTTCTTTATCTCATGTAACTTCTTTCCATCTGCTGTATGCTCCCATCCACCCGGACTCGTACCCCTGTCCCTGAACATGTACTGTGCTCTTGGTCTTGCGTCTCTGTGCCTTTGTTCACACTGTTGTTTGTTCCCTGTGCCTGAATTCCTACCTATCCTATATTTTTCTGTAAAATTTATTGGTACATTTTATTTTGACAGAATTATGCACTTCCTAGTAAACATCCAAATGATAGCCCTCCCAGCAAAGTATAGTCCTTGAAAACAGCTAGTTTTTCCACTGTTAACAGAAGAGTCCTTTAACTTGGATTGTATGGTGCTAACATTGACTATCATTTTAACCAATTTTATTGTTTCTCACTGTTCTGAATAATTATATATATAAACAATTTATGTTCTAATAATGAGATACGCAGTTCTTCTGGTTTTACTTTCTTCATCTTTCCTTACTTCATGCAAGATCCCATATTTCTGACTTCTTCATATTTGTCACTCTTGCAGTAAAATAATATTCCACTACATTGAAATTTATGGCTTTTGAGATTTTATAATCGTAAGATCTTAGCAAAAAGCAAAGTTGCTAATTGGGTCCTGAAGTCAGTCTGTTCTCACTACATTATATTTGAACTGATTGGCAGTGCATTAAGGTACGGCATTATGTTAACTATGCTATTTCCTGCCAATTGATAAAAGCTATAAGAAAATAAGGTGGCAGTTTGTAATCTAAGGCCCAAAAACAAATCATTGCTATTGGAGCAGCATTGTGTTCTTAAAAGGAATCCTGTTAGCGCTTGGCGACTGTGCTTTCTGGGGTTGATCTACTCTTGTTTATCATAATTCTGTATAAAAGGGTTTAAGTAATTGTAAGAGTCATAAGAATACACTTGACTGAACCAGTCTTTTGTTGTTGTGGCAGAGAGAGAACATTTGGGGACCTTTCTTAATCATTTCCCCTGCTTCTACACTCAATAACTGGCATCAAGAGTTTTCAAGATTTGTTCCTCGATTTAAGGTAATAAATATGGTTTTTGTGGATCCTAAAGAACTTGCTCATTTTCTGTGGCTAATTACGTCACATGACTGACTGGTCACAATAGGGTGGGTTTAACCTCAAAGAGGATGGCAGGAATATTTTCTCCATGAATGGGAAACTTACGGACAAGCTCAGGGATTAAATTGAAGGAATTCTTTGAGCGCATATGGACCATTCCATTCCATTGGGGAAAGGCAGCCCACAGAAGGGACCTGAAAAGGGGGTTGGTACTTGCTGGAGACAATCTGAGGAGCCCTGGCTACACTGGCTTAGAACGGAGTGTGGGTTTTTCTTCACCAAGGTCCTTGTTCAGGCAGAGGAGTCAGAGGCTATGCCATAATATTGTACATTCCCAAACTCAGATCTCTGGTGCAAGAGGATTAGTGTGAACTGGTGTGATGCAGAGTAAACTGAACTAGGAGAATGATTTACATGACTGGGACACTGCACAATTCCAGAACTGATCAGTTCAGGGACCCATGACCTGACGACCTCAAAAGGACTTGTGGAGAAGCACACTTCTCTCTTGGCAGAGAGAAGTAGTAGATCCTAGGGATGAAATAAGGCAATTTAGATATGGCCACATACTGATTTGTTTTTCCTAAATGTACTTTTTTGTAACCAGGACAGATTCTGTTGCAGTAGGTAAAGGTAGTCATTAGGAAGTGGCAATGATATACAAAAAAAATGGCATTTAAGAAAAGAAAAAAAAAGTTATTGTTTTCATCAACAAGGCAATGATGAAAATATCAGTAAACATTTATGTATCTGCCTGCTTTCTCAGCTCTTTGAAAATCCTTAAGAATAATATACATACACCAAGGGCATCTTTGATGAAGGTATGAGAAAGGAACTGCAATGCTTCTGCAACTTATGTTTTATAACAGACCAGATCTTTAATAAAGTTACATTATTGACTGAAAGGTATAGAGCAGGGGTGGGGAACCTGCAGCTTTGAGGCCACATATTGACCCTCTAGGTCCTCAAATGCAGCCCCATGCCTGAATTCAAACTTCACAGAACAAATCACCTTAAGGATTTATTTGTTCTGTGAAGGATTATTATCAGGAATTTGTTCTGTGGAGTTTCAGTCAAAGGGCCACGCTTGAGGACCTAGAGGGACACGTGTGGCCTCAAGACCGCAGGTTCCCCACCCTTGCTGTAGAGAGTACAAGATTCCTCTCTATTTTTTGTTGAAATTTTTGTAAAATATCATTTGATTCAGTAGTGAAAAAGCAGCTGCTTTTAATAGCTATATTTTGTTAGTATATTTTCCATTCATTGTTAAAATTTTTGTTTTAAGATTCCTTGAAATAAGTAGCAATAATGGTAACTTTATGATACATAAAACACAGAGGTATACGCTTACCGCATTGTTTGATACTATGCCAGGACAAACCCAGGAACAGTATGAACACAATTACAAAACACTTTTCACACAGCTAAAGTCAGATCTAAACAAGTGGAAAAATATCGACTGCTCATGGGTAGGCCAAGCTAAGATAATAAAAAGGACAATTCTACCTCCATTGATTTACGTATTCAGGGCCGTACCAATCAAATTACCAAAAAATTATTTTATTGAGCTAGAAAAAATAGTAACAAAATTCATCTGGAAGAACAAAAGGTCAAGAATATCAAGGGAATTAATGAAAAAAATACAAGACAAAGGTAGCCTAGCTGTACCAAATCTAAATCTATATTGTAAAGTGGCAGTCACCAAATTGTTGGATACTATCATGGAGGATATGTAAAGAGAAGAATTCCTTATAGATGTTCAGGTCTTCCCAATGCTTCCCTTTGTTTATCACGTTGTGCTGATTATGTACTCATCTGTGCCATTGTAAAGCCTCTTAAACATGATCCATATTCACACAAAAAGAATTTCACCTATCCATGCACGGAGGAAAAACCAAGAGAATGAGGATTATTTATTGTCCAAACTATGACAAGTAGTTGGTTAAATGGCCCATAGAGCTGTCCATCAGTATTTAAATGGATACTGTAGATGGACAGTGAGCTGGATGGACCCAGAATTGACTGGAAACAAGAGAAGGGGTTCAATAAGCATTGGGAAGTTGCCTTATCCCAGACTTTTCCCTAAAATAAAGGGAAATTTGTTTTCCCTAAAACAAATGACCTACCATTGATAGTATATGGCTGTGAGTCATGAAATGATATAGTCTCTAAATAATTCAATTTTTAAACTATTCAAAGGGCATTGAATGCAGAGATATGAGTAGGTGGCAACATATTAACCAATGAGGAAGTGTGCATAAGAAGCCATGTAAAATATTATCAAAGAAATGTAAGACCAGAAAAAAGTGGTCTGTTAACATAGTAAGATCAAGCAGTAATCAGTGGACATCCCACTTATTTTATTGTTGTCAACACAGCCTTAAAAGTCCTTAGTCCTTAAAGGCCCTCACACATTTTGTGGACCCCCTCTAGACCATTTACAGGAGAGACTGCACAGGGTACAAAAGCTGAAGCCAACATGAATGAATAATAAAACATTTATCAAGTGCTTTCTGTGTTCCAAGCACTGTGATAAGTGGTAGGAATACAAACATAAGGAAGACAGATAGTCTCTGGCCTGCAAAGTACTTGTATTCTAATGAAGGAGGACAACACATAAAGGAAAGCTAGAAGGTAGAGCAAGACAAGGACTTGGACATAGCAACATGGTTTGGAAATGTCCAAGAAGTGACATGGAAGTCTGATCCTGGGCAACAGTATTCAAAAGCACACCTTTCAGAATCCAGGGTGATTATGATGTCAGAATTCACAGTTCTCTCTAAGGAAGTGAGGTAGGGGTAGTGGCCTTGAGTTCAAGCAACATGGTTTGGAAATATCCAGGAATTGACCTGGCATTCATGGGTTGCAGTCTGTTGGATTGTATGTGTAACTATACCATTGAGGTCATAGCTTCATTCAGTTATGTCAGGGAAAGGAAAACTAGCTGGGATGTCCCAAGAGCCATTTTTCTATTTGTTCTTATTTTTGAACTTCAAAGGTAAGAGTCCTATTTTCTAGAAAACTTCAGTTTTTGCAGGTAGAAATTATTTATTTTTGACAGGGTGTGGTAGAATGTGAAGTGTAAATTATATAAATATATATAGTTATATATGATACAGATGTTAATGCTACTTTTGTTAGAATTTCAGCTCCTAGAATGCAGAGCCTATTTTTTATTTTATATGATACTCAGCATATTATAAATAGTAAGTACTATCTATATAAATCTTTTAAAAATATCTATGCCACTCAAGAGCTTTCAGTTGTTCCTCTACTGTCCAGCAGATGGGAGTGTTCTACTGTATAAGTTGAGTAGTATTCTTGACATTGTTCTGGGTCATCACCGCTTTATTGAACAAAATGACTTAGGAATGAAGATGTCTTACATTTTGCATTCCGATTTCTCTAGCTTGTCTGCTTAAACATTTTTTTTGTTGCTTATTGAAGCCAAAAATGTCCTTGGTACCTTAAAAAAGAATATGCTTAGATGTGGACTCTGCACATAAAAGTGATGATCTAAATTAGAATTTAAAAGCACTGGACTTATGGAGTGGTTCACATTCATCCTCCTAGCTTAATTCCATATTCTGAAGAAGAAATCAATAACCATGGCTATAATGTTACTAGAAAAAATAATCTTAATGACGTTGCAGGTGCTGCCATATTGGGGTAATCCTCATGATAGAAAAGTCATCAGGAAATTCTGGAGTCAGGTAACAATCAACTTACCCTTGCTATGCATGCACTAGCTCCAATACTCATTCAAAAAATTACATATAACGTTTAAAATCTGAATGGACAATTTTAGGCATTCAGCAAAAAGGAGTTTTACTTTCCTCCCTTTTCTTCATGCTTTTGATTTTGGGGGGATTAACCAGGCTTGGCACAATAGTAGTTTGGATAGGATTAAGCAGAAGCCTTTCTTTTTTGTTAGACAAGTTGAATACCTCAATTTCTAGCTATAGAGGTGGCTGCTTTTAAAGCGGTTAAATATCATTTCTTTTATTCCATGTTGTCCTACTTGTAATGGGAGCGCAGGGCTCATAGAGGGAACCTTTCCCCTCTACCTTTCTACCCCTTTTAAAAAGTTCTTCACTGACTTTTTTGCCAGTTCAGCTCCCAAATACATTGTCTTCTGGATTGTCAGATGTCTCTTTATCCTTTCCCTTTTGTGTTTGCAGAAGACACTCTACACTCAGGATGCTCCTTTCCATGTGGTGATCACCAGCTACCAGCTGGTAGTTCAGGATGTGAAGTACTTCCAGCGGGTGAAATGGCAGTACATGGTATTGGATGAGGCCCAAGCTCTCAAGAGTAGTTCCAGGTAACACAAGGGGTAGAAACTCTGCCTTTGTGGGAAGGTGCTTAGACCCAGACCAGAAAACCAGATCTGAGAGCTTTCAGAATATGGTGTTTCATTGTCTGTGTGTTAGCCCTGTTACCTGCCTAAAGAGTGATGGTGCTTAGCATGGAACATGCATACTGATACTGGCTTTTTCATGAATTCTTCCTACCTATTATATGTTTCCTAGCTGTCTAATTTGACAATCAGTTCTATTCTCATATAGTCGTGCTCAGGGAGAACTGGTTTCTACACAGGAAATCTCTTTTCTGCTTTCTGCAGTCTTCGGGACTGTTTGTTAGACTGCAGTTGACGAAAGCACTAGAGTGGGATGAAAAAATCTAACTAAAATAAAATCCTATGTTGCATAGAAAAAAAAACCTTGTTTCCAGAAGACTGCCTACGCAGTCTAAGAACACTAAATAACACTTACGTTGTTTTTGTGTGTGTTTTGAAAGAAACTAATGTTTAAGATGCAATGTTACTACAGTAGTCAGTTACCTCTAAGGTCCAAAACCATACCTGCAGCAAATGAGGGCTTGGATTAATGGCAGTTCAGATGTTCCTATTATATATCATAGGTGTGCCTTTTTATAATTAGCTTTTATAAAATCTGTAGTGTTTTCTTGAGTACTCTTATGTTCACTTACAGTTTCGTACATTTAATAAAGCTTCTTGAATCAATTGAAAAGGAAATCTGCCTTTTCATAGGATTATCATTGGTCTTTCCCTTTGGAAAAATAAGTTAGTAAATAGAAATACCACATGTAGAACTGAGTAGCTGAAAGGTCCCCAACAATAGAAGATGAAACCTTTCTCACCCTCAAGGCAGAGATATAGAGATCTAAAATGATTGGGTGCTGTTAGTATTGTCAGATATAGTCAGTATATTGGCTGTTTTTACTCGTCTTTTTTTTTTTTTTTTTGTCACAAGAAACAATTCAGTCTGGGAATTGTAGCAACTGATTGAAAGACAAGTGGAACCAATAAAACCTTAAAAAACAAGTCAATTAGGAAAGAAAAAGAAAAATAAGTTACCATTTTGTCAAAAAGGGTCATTTATCACCCTGCCATCCCGTTAATTATGTCTACTGTTTAGTCAATTTCAAAAGACACCCTAAAAATACACTTAGAGCCTCATGTCACACTGTTTAGCAAATTTACTTCTAACCAGTAAGAACTGTTGTAAAAAGCTAGAAGAAACTAGAATATTTCAGTTGCAGATGCAGAAATGTTTTTATTAAACAAATAGAAGATGTTTAGGAACAAGGTGATATGTATTTGTTTAGAAGATATAGACTAGACCTATGATTTCATTGGTATAGATGACTCCCAGGAGAGGAGATATTCTCTACCAATGCAGGTAGATTTAAGGCAGTTGCCTAGAGCAAAGCTGTTAGAAACACAACCTCAGCACTCCCAAGTATGCCCTGAAGCAGAATGAAATGTCATTGGGAAATTTTAACAAAATAAATCATAATACAACAATATGTAAGTTATAGTATGTTTTAAAACTACATTAATATGTAGCCCACAACAGTCTTCCCCCATTTCTGTTTGAGTTTGATGCCCCCCTGGAGCGCTGGGAAATAAAGTGACTTGCCTGTGGGCACATAGTATGTGTCAGAGTTTGGACTTGAGCATTGGTTTTTCTGGCTTTGAGACCAACTCTGTCCTTTCTACACCATAATTCTCTTGATTACATAAAAATTAAAATTTTGTTTATAGCAAAAAGAGTATATAGATCAAGATCAAAAGAAAAATGAAAGACTGGCAAAAGAGTTTGCAACAAATACAAAATTTAAAAACTTAGTCAAGGGCAAAACTCAATCCCTAATGAAAAACATTCAAATCATTTGAATGGTTCTGACAAAGGGAAATAAAAATGTAAATAACCACTTGAAAAAATATTTACCCTCATAAACAAAAGCACATTTGTACATTCTTGAGGCTCTACCCATCAGAATTATCAAATCATAACTTTTTCTTAACTCTTTCCCACACACATACATTGGAGACACTTCAAACCTCAGTTTGAAGACCTACCTTGACACCAACAAGTGCTGTCATGTATGAGATAAGCCTGACAGAAAGTCTGTCTCATGGAAGAAACATGCAGAAAAATTAACATTTAGCATTCATTCATAGGAATAATCTTTTTTCCTGGGAAAGACCTAAGTTTTTTCATATCATCCTATGACCCAAGTGTTTTGTCAAGCAGTATTTTTATTGACATCTTTTGTTTTTACGTCATCTCATTTCCCTTACATCCCTTCCTTGTCTCTTACCCAGACAAACAGCCACCTCTTATAACAAATACTGAAAAAAGAAATTTTGCGGGTTGGTGGTGGGGATCAGGAAGTTGAGCAAAACTAACCTATGTGTCATCCAATTATGACAATATGTGCTATTTCCCACATTCCTAGTTCCCCACCGCTGAAAAGAAGGGTGGAGAAAATGCATTCTTAGGACTGTGGAGACAATTCAAACACCAAAACTGATCAGAAGAATATAGTCACATGCTTTTTTAATGATTTGATACTTCACTAAAATAACACACAGTTTGAATTTTATTGTGCAGTTTCAAGTAAAGAATTAGAAAGGCGACTCTGCACTAACTTAAGTCTATGATTTTCTCTTTGGCAGTGTTCGGTGGAAGATTCTCTTACAGTTCCAGTGTCGGAATCGGCTTTTGCTCACAGGAACTCCTATTCAGAACACTATGGCAGAGGTGGGCACTGGGCAGGGAACAGAAATATATTGTAACATGTGCCCGCTGCCTTCTGGCAGTGTCTTCATCCTGTAGTCTTAAATTAAAGACATCTAGACACTTAAGAGTTAACCTTTTTCATAAAAAGAAATCGATCCCTTTCTACAATAAATCAGAAGTGAGCAAAAGCTAATTTTCTTAAAACTTTGAAATGTGCTCTAGTGCAAGTAACTCCATGTAACTTGTCCTTGGAGAGGGAAGCACACTTGGAAAGCCTATGGTCTGTAGTGAGATGAAGAATGAAAACTATCCACATGGTGCCTATTGGCACTTAAGAAATCTGGAGATGTTTGGTTAAAAAGCACCTGTCTCTTTATTGTTTGTCGTTTTTCCTTCATTTTACTTCTAGCTTTGGGCTCTGCTGCATTTCATCATGCCAACATTATTTGATTCCCATGAAGAATTTAATGAGTGGTTTTCCAAGGACATTGAGAGCCATGCTGAGAACAAATCTGCCATTGATGAGAGTAAGTTTTCACTGTGAAACTTGTCGTTTCTTTTTAATCAGACAACATAAGGAACCTCATGCATGTGGTTTTTCCTTTAAATTGAGGCATTGTGAAGAGTCCTGTTTATCCCAGCATAATAGAAAAGAATAGTAATGGGTTTTTTGTTTTTCTCCATGTGTTGATTGTCATAAGTCTTAAATAGGTAATATGAAGGTCAAAAGGTCAAAAATGGTAGCTTTTTGAACAGTATAGTCTATTTTCTTTTTTTCTTCAACAGCCCATTTAGAACATTGAACAGAGTAGAAAAAGGGTGTGTGTGTGTGTGTGTGTGTGTGTGTGTGTGTGTGTGTGTGTGTTAGTGTTACTAAGACTTACAAAAAGTCTTTCTTTTTTTCCAGAAGAGGGAATTAAAAGATATGGGCATATCAATAAGAAACAATAGAAAAGTTGGGCTCCTATTTGAGAAAATTTCACGTCCCTCTTTTATGGTAAATTCTTGGTCTGCAGGCGAGCAGTGTATGAATACTAGGTCAGGCAGTGAATGGAGCATCCTTGTGTTTTTGGCTCTTTGTGCTAATTCAAAATTGTCTGCTGTTGGGGGTATGATCTATTGTTTCAGATCAATTGTCTCGGTTACACATGATCTTGAAGCCATTTATGTTGAGGAGAATCAAGAAGGATGTGGAAAATGAATTGTCAGACAAGGTGAGGAGAGAACATCTTGGTGTACCCTTGTCCCTCTCCTTCCGTAGCACTGCCCTTCTGCCCTGACCTTTGTGATATGTTTACATTTCCCGGCCATCTCTCTCCCACAAATGTCTTTATTCATGGGTGAGGGGGGTGCGCGGGTGAGTAATTACCTTCAAATTCACTTTGTCCTCACTAATTATGCTTATTTATCTACGTTCATTCTCTTCATATTTATCCTATATGTACTTATATGAATATTTGTTGTTTCTATATTAGAATGAAAGTTCCTTGAAAGTTGGGATTGTGTTATTTTTTCATATTTACATGCCCATCACCTAGTACAATATCTATACAGCTAGGTACTTCAGCGGATAGAGCATTGTGCCTGGAGTCAGGAAGACCTGAGTTCAGATCCAGCCTCCAGACATTTACTAGCTATGGGGGCCCTGGGCAAGCCCTTTAACCTTAGTAAAATGAGAATGATAACAGCGCGCGTGTGCGCGCGTGCATACACACACACACCCGTTCTGTTATGAGGACTAAATGAGATATTTGTAAAGTGCTCAGCACAGTTCGTGGCACATGATAGGCACTGAATAAATGCTTATCTCCCCCTTCCCTGAGCACACTAGATGATTAATAAATGTTTGTTAATTGGTGCTCTTGTTTGATGGTGGCAGCAAAGATCCTTTATTCCAAAGGAAAGGAGTAGGAAGTGACCTTTCCCTTCTATTCCTCATTGATTATTGTGGCCATTTGTGATATCATGACTGATAAGCCACAGCATCCACAAACAGCTTAAGCTGAGGGAAGAAAATATAAGTTAACTAGGTAAAATCCACGAGGGAAATATCTCCCACTAAATGGATTCTCATTATGTCAGTGAACCTATGTCTCTCTGCTAAATCGTTTTTCTTCTAGATCATCCTTACCCAAGTACTAGCGAATGTTGAAAAAAAGAAGATTGGAATAAAAAAAAGTAGTTTTATTATTAGTGCTGTTAACTATATCCTAAATCACAAAGTTAGAATTGTGGTTTCTACATGTTGAGTATTTATTTCTTTATGACATATTCTGGTTTAAGTATATGTGGATCTTTGTTCTGCTGTTGATCTTTTAAGAAACAGTGTACATCTACATATTAACTTTCTTGCTCTTTTTCAGATTGAGATTTGGATGTATTGCCAGCTGACCAGTAGACAGAAACTGCTATATCAGGCACTAAAGAACAAAATTTCCATTGAAGATCTATTGCAGTCTTCAATGGGCTCCACCCAGCAAGCACAGAATACCACCAGTAGCCTCATGAATCTGGTCATGCAATTCAGGAAGGTAAGGCCTGCCCAATACTTGGGCGAATCACCTACAGAGGTATACCAACTAATCTCTCACCAAACCTCATAATATTTATTACCAGCTTTAAGATTTACAAAACACTCTCAAGTCTTGTGAGGTATCTCTGGAGATTGGGTAACACCTTAATTCTGGTGTGGATAGAAGGCCTCATGTTTATGACAACTATGTCATTGATCAAAGAAGAGAGAATGGGAAAAAATGGTGAATATAAATGGGAGTCAGTTTTCCTTTTCCTGTTTACCTGAATAGTTGTTTTCAGCATAGTGTGGCAACTTTGTTATTTGGCTGTTTGTTGACAGATTTCTATTTTTCAGGTGTGCAATCATCCAGAGCTCTTTGAACGGCAAGAGACGTGGTCCCCATTTCATATCACTCTAAAGCCATACCAGATTTCCAAGTTCATTTACCGTCATGGGCAGATCAGGGTCTTTAATCATTCACGGGACAGGTCAGCAAATACAAACCTCTTGTTTACCTACAATTACAGAAAATGGATTCTGCTTTCTGAGATTTGGGGGTTTGTGTCATAATTCTTTCATATCAGGGTGTGCCCATGAGAAAACGTGTGTGTGTGTGCGTGTGTCAGAGAGAGAGAGCTCACGCACATCTGTGTGCTTACATGTCTCCTTGGCAAAATGCATTCTTGTCTCTAAATATGTACCTCACTGTATTCATGCAGTAGCATTTGTACTTTCCCCATGTTTTTTCCTGTCTTGTGAGCATTGAATTCCATTAAACAGATTTACTTTCTCTGGAAAATAGTAGTGATAGAGTAGTAAGGTAAAAGTATAAATAATCATAGAACAGAGGCAAACTACATTACATCACATGTTATCTACCATGTATGGTGGAATAAAGAAGAATCAGGTGGAAAGAAATTTTGAACTTATTCTTCCCTTACTCTTGATATGTCATAGAGAATAATTTAGCTTCTTTCAAAAGAAATGCATTCCCTCTGAGGGATTGAGGAAACTCTTGCTATAGGAAAAGAGATAGATATGTTGTTTACAAAAGCAATTAATACTATCCTCATAACTAATTATCTCCTTTAGTTTACTGGCACCAAGGTTCAGATATATTGCTTAGATACAGTTTGCTTTTTCTAACCATGACAACAACTTAACTATTAATTTATCTATAGTAATTGATGAATAACAGACCTAAGGTGCAGAGTCCCTTTTTAACACAGGTTGGTAATACTTTCAGGTCTGGATTATGTTCTTCTTCCAAAATATGATACAGAAATAAGACAATACACTTTTCTATCCTGGTGCCAAATAAATCTTCTTTCCTGGATGCTTCATATTCTTTGAATTTCATGTAATTTTTTCCTGCTTGATGGAAGTAGTAAGTTACTAAGCTCTAGGACCTGGTAGGCCAGGTTCCTGGAAGTGGGAACAGAGCAGAGCCTAAAAGTATTCAGTAGTTTAAAGAACTTAGTTAGCTAACGTTTAGATTTCACCTTTCATTTTAAACTGTTTTTGTTTTGTAGGTGGTTAAGAGTTCTTCTTTCACCGTTTGCACCAGATTATATCCAGCAGTCTCTCTTCCACAGGAAGGGTAGGTATCTTAGTGTTAAATATGAAGGCATTGGAAAGGTTTCTCAGCATATCAGCTGCTTTATTTAGTAAGTGTTATGAAAGAGATTGACCTCTCAGTAGAGAAGATTTGACTCAGCTCCTTGGCCTATGATTGCCCACTTTGATTAGCCTGCTATGATTTTTTTAATGTTCTTTAATTAAGTAATCTTAATTGAGAAGGTTTGGGGTAAAATATTCTGTCTGAGTCATTTCGTGATTTATCAGCATGGCCTTGTTGTTGACTGCTTTAGTGTTCTGCTTATGTGAAGCCAAACAGTTTCTCTTGGGAAAGATTAGACTTCTACATTTATTGCATGAAATTTTAAAAATGTTTACCCCCTCTCCCTGTTATGAAATCCTTTCCACCAGAGAGCTAGGCTGAAATTTCATAACAGGAATGAAATCTTAACTGCCATGCATGTCCAAGTCTGATTTCCATAAAACCTGAGTGTGATCTCCTGATGCTTTTACCTTTCAGTGTTGTTGTTCATTTGCTTTTGGTTGTGTCTGCCTCTTTGTGAATTTGGGGTTTTCTTGGCAAAGATCCTGGAGTGGTTTGCCATTTCCTTCTCCAGCTCATTTTATTTATGAGGAAACTGAGGCAAACAAGGTTAAGTGACTTGCCCAGAGTCACATACTTAGTAAGTGTCTGAAGCTGGATTTGAATGCTGGTCTTCCTGAATCCAGGCCCTGCACTCTATCCACTTTACCTCCCAGCTGCCTATGTTTTTTATTTAAAAGACCTCTTTGGGGGGCAGCACCCTATAGATGAAAGAGAACCAATGTTTGAACCATTATGGTAGGCAGAAATCCTTAGCATATACAAATTCCTGGGATCCAAATTTTAGCGTGACAGCTCAGTGCCCTTTACTCCACAGTTTCAGCTTGTTGTTGGGATTAACATCCCTAATTTGTTACTCCAGGTGTTAATGAAGAAAGCTGTTTCTCTTTCCTTCGATTTATTGATGTGTCACCTGCAGAGATGGCAAACCTCATGCTTCAGGGACTTTTGGCAAGGTAAGCAAACCTTGCCTATTCGACTAGTGATGGGTAAATTGGAAGGTTGGTTGGTAAAAAAGATGGTGTGTATAATACATGTGTAATCAGGTGTGTTTTCAAATGCTTGTCCTTCACAAGTGAGATGTGTTGTTATGCAACAAACAGTATGTGAGGTTCAGTCATGAAGCCTCGAAACCTCTCCTTGGAGCACTGAATAAGCACATCTGCTGTGGTTTATTTCAGATGGTTAGCTCTTTTCCTGTCTCTGAAAGCCTCCTACAGGCTCCATCAGCTGCGTTCCTGGGGAGAGTCACAAGGGGAGAGCCAGCAGAGTCCTCGACATCTGAGGAATAAGGATTTCCTCCTTGGGGTTGATTTCCCCCTCTCCTTTCCCAACCTTTCCAGCTGCACTTCGTTACAGGTAAGCCACAGTTGTTGCCAGTCCTGAGCTTTCCCTTGTCTGTGGCGGGGGAAGCAGGGAATCAACCAAGGTTCTGTCTGGGTGCAGGTGCGTTGTCTGTATCTAGAGCCACGCCTCAGCTCAGTCCAGTTTTATGTCAGGAAGACTTAGAGGATGTCTTTTAAAAGTGAAGGATAGAGAAATGTAAGACAGGTGGTTATAGATGAGAGTAAAAAGAAAACAAAGTCTGTGCCTTAAAAAAACCACCCCTTGTCCTACCTTTCTGAACTGCTGATATTACTGCAAAGATGGATCGGAGATATAGTGGATGGAGACCTGTGCCTGCAGTCAGGCCGACCTGAGTTCAAATCACGGCCTAGCTGTGGGACCATGAAGAAGCCACTTAACTCCTTTCTGCCTCAGTTTCCTCAGCAATAAAATGGGTATAATAATAGTCCCTACCTTGGAGATAATATCTGTAAAACACTTTGCACCCTTTAAAGTACTGTATAAAAGTGCCAGGCTTTCCATGCTTACTATTCTGGGGTCATTGTGTTGCCTCTTCCCTCTGATTTCCAAAGTGACTCCTTTTTAGGATGATGTTTTTTAATTTCCATCAATCTTGCCCCCTAGACTGCACTTTTTCTTCATATGAAATCTTTGTGAGAGGTTTTCAAACGTGACCAAGAAAACAAGTTTTCCCCTCATTCTAGCACCTTTTCATGCTTGTCCACATTATGCTCATTTTTTCCTCACCACTAGCTATTTTAAGGTCATGTGATTTTTGTTTTCATTTTCTGTTAGTGCAAAAGGAAGCATTGCACTCTTTTGTATGGATTTATTTAAATAGGATAAGTGGGTAGGGAAATTGGTGCCCTTTTAGGATTATCATTCTTTTCCCTTATTTCTTTATGTGGCTTTGAGAAGAAAGACTCTATTCTAGTTAAAAATACCAACAACTAGATAAGATAGGCAGAAAGCTTGGAACACCAGAAGAGGAGATTGTGAGGGTCTAGTCCCACTGAACAGGACAGCTGGCATCACCTGATGGAAAATTAACTACCATCATTATTACCTTGGAATTACTTGATGACATACATTCATCTTACAGGTTGTGTTATGTCAAATCATAATTTGTAGTTGTTTTGTTTTGAGGGATATAATGTGACTCCAGATGTGCCTGAATCAATCAGTACGTTTTTATTAAAAACTTATGCGTATCTGTATCTTGTAGTAGTTACTATGGAGTGTACAAAGAAGTGTGACATACATCTCTACCTTTTCTGTGGTGCTTATAGCCATTTTGTGAAATGATAACTAACAATTCAAGGCTTTGTGTGATAATCACAATCAGCATTATGAGGGACAATGTGTGTGATAATGAGCTACATTTTAGTATTCTGCAGTATTTTACATTCCTCTACCTTTTTTAATTTGACCAGTGCTTTGCCATCATTTTTTCTTGTTCCTCACAGTAAACAAAAAACAGTGAGTCAGACAAGATATCATCTCTGTTTACAGGGTGAAAAAAACCTGTTTTAGAAAGTCTGAGTGAAGTGAGTTAAGCAAGGCAATGAATAGAAAGGCTCAAGGATAAGAATTTATAACTTCTGAGTTGAGTTTTCTGAAAGCATTGATGAATAAATGAATCTAGATAATGGAATATTTGCTTTTCAGTAATGATCAAGAATTTTTGATGTTTTGAAACAAATGGAAGGAATGGTGTTCTGTTTGAAAAAGATGATAAGTTTTAGATAGAGGCATCAATAGATTTTCCCAATTCCTAAAAATTGCTTTGATAAAGTTCTCCCTCAGTATTTAACTTGATCCTTCTGACTTAAAACTATTCCTTAATCACCCAGACTCTCAGTCTTGGTGTCATCCTCAATTCCTCTGCCCCTCATATTCAATCCACATGTACAATCTGTTGTATTCTTATCATTCCTGCCTTCACAGCATCTCTTGTATACATCCTATTTTCTACCCACATGATCACCTCTCGCCTGGACTATTGCACTAGCCTGCTGGTGAGTCTGCCTCCCCTGATCCATCCTTCACTCAGCTGCCAAAGTGATTTTCCTTAAGATCATACCTGACTCAGTAAACTCTAATGGCTCCTTGTTACTTCCAGTGTCAAGTATAAATCCTATGCTTGGTGTTTAAAGTCCTCTACAACCTGGTCCTTTCTTACTGTTGCAGTCTTCTTAGACTTTTTTCCCCAACCTGTGCTTTGTGATCCAGCTGTTGCTATTCCTCACACCCAAAACTTCATCTTCAGAAACCCTGCCTTTTCACTGTCCCATCCCTGAAATGCTCTTCTTCTACACCTCTGTCTCCTGACTTCTTTGGCCGCCTCCAAGATTCAGTTCAAATCCTACCTTTTCAAAGAGTCCTTTCCCAGGTCCACCTCCCCTCCCCCATGGATAGTACCTTCACTTTGAGATGACCTTACATTTACACTGTATGGATCTTTATGAAAATATTTATCCATGTGTCATCTCCACCCTTAAAATGTGAGCTTCAAGGCAGAGACCATGTTTTTGCTGTTATTTGTACCCCCATTGTTCAGCATGGTGCCTGGCATAGAGTAAGCACTTAATAAATGCTTGTTATTATTGTTTACTGTCATTACAACAAAACTACCAACCATGATAGGGATCCACAACTCCTGGGTACCATTTCACAAAATCTGAGTAAACTCTATAGAATTAAGTGTGAGTCAGAGAGACTTTTTGCTGCTTTAGGGGCCATAAAGTTTGTGTGAGGCCTTTAGAGTAAGAAGCAGGACAAAGTATCCTCTTGTACTCAGCCTCCAAATACAATACATAATACATGCATGGAACTTTTCACCCACGTACATATGTAGGGCTATGATCTTTTTTTTTTCCTAGCTCCTGATCTGGAAATGTGCCAAGATACAGCTGCCCTACCCCACTTTATGAACCTATTGAATATCTATATTTGATAGATACCACATAGCATAGCATAGCATACCACATAGCACATAAACCTTCTGTGTGGCAGTTCAGTTTGATAGTAGGCCTTTCCATTCTGGTGGTACCATCTAGCTTAGGCCTTCTCTGATGCTGAAAATCCTGCTATCGCTTGAGGCAAGCAGAACTGAGAAATCTCAGGACTACTCTCAGACATTGTACTTCACAATATTATGTGATAAGATCCATGTTGTGTATTTAGGGAAGTCAAAGGGAGCTTTTTTTTTTCCTATTTTTTATGTCATGCTCAGAGTAACAGTTTTCTAACTGACCCTATTTCCATGTGAATAACTAAAAAGTCATGCAAGTTAAGAAAGCTAAGGTCACTGTTTTTTAATGAAAGTGTAACTGGGTGATTAGGGGAGATATCCATAAAACTTTTTGAATATTCAGTGCTCCATTCCTCTTTGGAAAGAGAGGTTTGATATATGGTTCATTTTGTCATAGTATGGCAATGGTGAGTGGTTCTCTCTTGGGTACAATACAGAAATATAGATAAGGAATATCACTAAGAAACTCATGAGTCTGATGAATTTTGGGGCATAGTATTTGTCCCCTCTTTCCTCTTTCTCCTAGATTTAACCAACCAAACTCATTTCTAGTCACTTTGCCACTTAAGGTAAGTCATTAAGACATGATAACACTTCCTTCATATATAATAAAAGTCATTTTGTGGTCAGAGACACTAAATGAAGGTAGACAATTTCAGTGAAAAATAATAAATTCCACTCTTTTATGGTGAATTGATAAAACTTAACTGAATTCCAATAATCTAGTTCCTCTCTAGGCCTCAGAATAACATTAGTGCCCTTTTCCTCTTCTTTTTGCTTAGAGAGATCCCTGTCTTTTAAGTCCCAGATTTCTTCTATTTCTCATGTGGCCTTCTTTGACTTCCTGAAAGGTCTTTACTTCTCCTGATCCCTAACTTTTCCTGAACCAAAAGCTTTTTTTCATTTTCTTACTGTACCTTTAATTATACATTGTCTCTTTTGGAGTCATGTACCTCCTCTCTAGGAAATCTTCCTAGATTAATTTATCCTAACACTAATGGTACTTTTATCCTTTATGTCCTCCTTTTTCGCTATTTTAAAAGTACATTTGTTTTCTTTGTTTCTTTTATACTTAAAGAGATTTTTATGTATGTTAGATCCTCTTCCCCCTAGTACCCAAAATTAGATTGAAATTTGCCCCTAAGCTCATGTCTTGTATTTCCTAGAGATTGTAAAGGTTCTAAGTAAATATTGTAGCCTTTTTTGAATGCAAGAGTTCTTTGGAGGGATTTCTTCTTTATCCTTTTAAAATGTGGTGGTCATCTGATGAGCTTGTATGACATCCATCTTGCCCCTGTTGGTTTCACCAGCATTGTTTAGTGTCTCTGCGCTTGGGATCAGTAATGCAGGAGGGATAGTGGAGTTGGCTTCCAGCACATTCTGCGTGATGTCTCTGAGAGGGGAGGACTCCCATTATTAGAAAATGCTAGAGGGTGTACAGGGAATGCTGATATGACTCATAAATAACTTCTCAATGAATAAATTGAATCCTCTTTCTGTCCTATACATTTGGGAATTTTTGTTTATGGGTTTGTTACCACTTGTGTTCCGTAAATTTGTTCCTTTTGTGACCCTAAAAAGCTCTGTGTTCTCAAGAATTTGTTATGCCCCATTTTATCTTGAGTAAATGCTTTGAGGAATGTTTTATTCATTATTTATGCTCAAATATTATTAATGCTGGACCTTAGAAAACATCTAGTTAAATTTGCAGCCTTTTCAGTTTTTTGACAGCTTAATGGTACATTCCCTGTTAGGGGCACCAATGTTTGAACTTGGACAGCACTGTGAGGTTGTGACAGATATTTAATTAATCTTATGAGAAATCTGCTGGTGTAATCTTGGCTCTAATTAAACTGTATGGAAAATTGATAATGAAATCTAAAAATTTATTTAACTGGAGTTTTCATTACCACTTACTCCATTTCCCCTTCTTTAGTTTCCCTCCTAGTTGTTTTAACTTGTCATGTCCTCAGTTCAGTGGTTATTTAATATGTTCCCTGATTTACATAGTTTTCTACTGATAAGTTTTTTAGTCATTTTTCTGTTGGGTCCAAGTCTTATGACTTCTGGGGCTTTTCTTGGCAAAGACACTGGAGGGTTTTGCCATTGCCTTCTCCAGACCATTTTACAGATGAGGAAACTGAGGCAAACAGGGTTAAGTGACTTGCCTAGGGTCACACAGCTAGTAAGGGTCTGGGGCCAGATTTGAAATCAGGAAGAATAATTTTGCTGACTCCAGGCCAGGCACTCTCCATTTTGCCATCTAATTACAAACACCCAAACCTTTATATAGATTCCTTTGTAAAAGTTTTTTTCCTCGTCATCACCAACAACAAACATTTATTGAGTGAATACCACATAGAATACTGTAATAAATGCTCTGCAATACACATTTTGGGGAGATAATATCTGTAGCGTTTCAAAACTCAGATTGTGGTTCACAGGATTATAAATAGAGCTGGGAGAGATCTCAGGAGATGTCTAGTCCAGTCCTCTCATTTTACAGATGAGATCATTGATGTTCATAGAAGGAAAGTGATGTTGTTGCCCAAGGTCATACAGGTTGTAGGTAAAAAGACCAGAATTTGAACCTAGGTCCTTTTTTTGAGCGTTTGTTTTGACAGCTTTGAGTTCCAAATTCTCTCCTTTCTTCCCTCCCCGCACACCCTCCTTGAGAAGGCAGGCGATTCAACATAGATCATACATGTATTATTATGCAAAACACTTCCATAATGGTCTTGTTGTAAAAGACTAACTATAATTCTCTCTGTCCTATCACTGGAAAACTCAAAGGGGTAAAAGAATGCCTGTTTCTCAAACTGTGATGTGCAGTTGGAAGTCTCTTGAGTTAATCCATCAGTGCATGTACCTGGACAGTTGCTATAAATGGACAATGGGTCAAGTACAGCATTGAATAGGCTAAGCTGCTTGCATTTCGACTGTCTGCTCCTAATGGACTCTCTGACACCAAGCCCCTCCTGTATTTTTTTATTAACATTTAATTATAAACTCTTTTTTATGGGTAAAATAACAAGCTTCACTAAAGTATGGGATCCTAACATTCATTGCTTCGCTGTTTTGGAGCAGTTCCTCTGGCTGAACTTTTTGACGAGTAAAAAAAGTTAGGAACTTTTTGACTGGCAGTCAGGGAAGTGCTTAATGCCCAGATCTCAAGAAGTGATTTGGTTTTGTTTTGTTTTTTTTTGTTTGTTTTTTAACTTTTTTCTCCAATTACACATGAAAGCAATTCTTTTTTTTTTTTTTTTTTTTTTTTTTACGATTTTGAGTTCCAAATTCTCCCCCCGAGAAGGCAAGCAATTTGATGATGATACATGTGTGGTCATACAAAACATTTCCATATTAGTCATGTTGTGAAAGACAACAGACCAAAAAAATAAGAAAAAAAACCAGTATTCTTCTATCTGCATTCAGATTCCATTAGTTCTTTCTCTGGAAGTAGACAGCATTTTTCATCATAGGTCTTTCAGAATTGTCTTGGATCTTTTTTATTACTGAGAATAGCTAAGTCATTCACAGCTGATCATTGTACAATATTGCTGTTACTGTCTACAGTGTTCTCCTGGTTCTGCTCACATTACTCTTCATCAGTTCCTTTAAGTCTTTCCAGGTTTTTCTGAAAGCATCCTGCTCATCATTTATTTAGCACAATAGTATTCCATCACAATATATAGCCATTCCTCAGTTGATGGGAATCCACTTAATTTCTTATTCTCTGCTACCACAAAAAGGGCTGCTATAAATATTTTTGTATACATGGGTCCTTTCTTTCTTTTTTTCTTAATTGCTTTGGCATACAGACCTTGTAGTGGGTCAAAGGGTATGCACAGATTTATAACCCTTTGGTCATAACACAAAATTGCTCTCCAGAATGTTTAGATTAGCTCAAAACTCCACCAGCAGTGTATTAGTGTCTCAATTTTCGAACACCCTCTCCAACATTTATTGTTTTCCTTTTCTGTCATATTCGCCAGTCTGATAGATGTGAGGTGGTACCTCTGGGTTATTTTAATTTGCATTTCTGTAATCCTTAGTGATTTAGAGCATTTTTATATGACTGTAGATAGCTTTGATTTCTTCATTTTAAGACTGTCTATTCATATCCTTTGGCCGTTTGTCAATTAGAGAATGACTTGTATTCTTATGAATTTGATTCAGTTCTCTACATATTTTAGAAATGAGGCCTTTATCAGAAACATTTGCTGTGAAGATGGTAACATGAATTTGAGTCCCAACTCTTTATTTTATTACGTTTGTACCTTTGATCAAGACACTTTATCTCTTACCTTAGTGTCCTCTTTAGTAAATTGAGTGCATTTTACTAAAGAGGTCTTCTCTAGCTAAATCTTTGAGCCTGTAATCAACAAATATTTGCAGAACATACACAGAGCACTGGGCTTATCACGGGAAGAGATCCAAAATTAAGATATGACACTATCTTTACTTTTGTGGAGTTTCTGGTCTGGTTCTTTAGAAAAATATAATAATACACAATAACTCATGATAATCATCCTTAGCCAGTGTGATACAGTAGATACAGACCTGAGTTCAAGGTCTGCTTCTGACAGGCATTCACAATCACAAATGACTGTGGGCAAGTCACTTAACTTCTTTATGCCCCCAAGCAATTCTGAAGATGGTAAGTTGCAGAACACTTGCCTACCCATTGGAATTGAGCGGATTTCCTCATCACGAGTTTCTATACCAATAAAATCACTGGGTCCATGATAGCCTTAATCAGAATTGTGCCAAATGGGCTATAAAATTGTGCATACCCTTTGACCCAGCAATACCACTACAAGGTCTGTATCCCAAAGACAGCAAAGAAAAATGGAAAAATTGCTACATATACAAAAATAATTATAGCAGCTCTTTTTTGTGGTGGCAAAGAATTGGAAATTTAGGAGATGTCTATCAACTGGGGAATGGCGGAACAATTTGTGTTTTATGATTGTGATGGAATACCATTGTGCTATAATAATGATGAGCGGGATGCTTTCAGAAAAACCTGGAAAGACTTAAAGGAACTGATGAAGAGTAAAAGTGAGTAGAACCAAGAGAATATTATACATAGTAACTACTATGAATGACTTAGCTAATTAGTTACTTTGTAACTAACTTTGTAGTCCAAACCTGAACTATAGTTTGGAATCATAAACTATTTTCTTATTATTCTTTATTTTGGGAATTTGTATTGGGCTATAGATCTGATTCTAACATTCATCCCGTCCTCACTCCATCCTCAGTAAAAGAAGAAACGTATTCTTCTCTCTGGATTCCTGTGAAAGTACACAAACCTTTTCTGTAGTGGAACAGGAAGAGACTAAATCTGCTTCAAGTTTCTTTGTACTTTGTATCTTTCCTCTACTTTCCAAACAGGGATACATTTACCACAGGTGGGATAAACTCAGGAACTTTTAGCAGGGAATACTCTGAAGACGAGCCCCAACTTTATGATGGGGAAGACATCAGGTAGACATCCTGGGCATCGCCAACTGCCTCTACTTCTGCCACATGGGTGTTCTTGATGAAACACAAATGGTGTCCTCATATGTCAGTTGACTTTTGCTAACTTTTCTCTAATTCCAGAAATTTTTTATTAGTGGAAGTTATACAAAAGGAGCATAGTTTTATTTTGTGGTAGTATAAAGTAGAGCAGACTTGTTTACATTCCTAAAGTGTATTTATTAAGTTTAGAGATTGTTTATAGGGGCATGTATATAAGCAATTATCAAAATTTATTTTCAGAATCATTATTTAGAAGGGTAAAATTAAGAATATGGGTCAGGTAGGTGGCACAGTGGATAGAGTACTGTGCCTGGAATCAGGAAGACTCCTCCTGAGTTTAAATCCAGCCTCAGACACTCTTTAGCTGTGTGACCATGGACAAAATCACTTAACCCTGTTTGCCTTAATTTCCTCATCTGTAAAATGAGCTGGAGAAGGAAATGGCAAGCCACTCCAGTATCTTTGCCAAGAAAACTCCAAGAGAGGTCACAAAGAGCATGACTGAAAAATGACTAAACAACAAAATTAAGAGTAATCTTTGAGAGCAGCTAGTCCAAGAGTCGAGAGAAGAGGAAAAACCACAAAATACGGGGGGGGGGGGGGAGCCTACATATTCATACAGCTGGGTAGCAGGAAGAGCCACTTCCTCCAGGGGTACCCTAGTTTCCCACCTTGTTTGGGCTCCTTGAGTAATGATTACTGGGTTTGAACAAGATGGAAGTCAGCAACTCCATCTTCCTGATAAGAAGCAGGACCCCCAGGCCTTGCTATTTGCACTAACTCCGCCTCTTCCTACTGCTGGCACTTAAGTAGTCCAAGGACCTCTGGGCCCTACTGTCCACCCCAGCATCACATCCTCTGCATTTGAGTCTGTCTCCTCTATAGCTAAGCTTCCTTTTATATGTTGTCTCTCTAATTAGAATAGAGACTGTATACCTTTGTCTGGTATTTGGGCCATACTAAGCACATAATAAGCACTTTTTCATACATTCATTGAAACAAATGCCTATCCTGCCTCCCCTCCTTCCCCGCCCCCCCGCACATTGTACATAATCAGGTTCTCAGAGAAACAGAGTTGGAGTTTTTTAGTGAAGTGCTTATCCCCTTTAGCAACACCTTATACTCACTTTTAGTTTTATTCTCTTGTAGGAGAAAAAAGGTATATGGTTCCCTCTCTCTCCCCTCCTCCCCCTTCTTTTCCTCTGTACCCTCATCTGGAGTAACAGGAGTGTAATTTTTTATCAGCAGTACAGATGCTCAAGTCCTGACATTTCCCCTTGCTGCCCTTGGTAAGCGATCTCAGGTCACACAGTTCCTAGACTTTATTCTGTAACCTTATCTGGGTTCCCCTCCTGTGGATGTGAATCTGGGCTGATGGGAAGCTCTTTTTCCACTGTATCTGCTATACCTTTCCCCAACCCTGCAGTGAATATTTAATTCGAATTCCGTGTGGCAGGGTTCAAGGAGGGACAGTTCTCATATGACAGAGTTGGAGTTGATACATGAGTCAGGAAACTGAGACTTAGACTTCAGACACTATTTAATGAGCATTTATAGGTATTTGGTTCTTAGGGCCTTTTCTTAAGAATGAGTGTCTTTCCATGATGATGTATGTTTTTTATTATTATTATTTCCTCCCCAGTCTCACTGTTGAGAACTTGGGGGAGAAATATGCATTAGCGCAGAGGTTTTCAGTTTACAACTTTAATACCATTTAGTACTAATTTCCTCATGACCACCCCTCTTCACACACACACACACACACACACACACACACACACTCACTCACTCACTCACTCTCCCTCCCTCTCTCTCTCTGTCTTTCTCTTTTTCTCCCCCCCCCCCCCACCCCCCCCGCCCTACAACAAGGTGACGAGACCTCAAGAGAATGGGATTGGATAATAGGTTACCAATAGCTGCAAATGACAGATTTATAACTGAATCGCCTCACCCACGGTATAACTCTGATTCTTTCTCTTCCTAATATACTGCTGACTGAAGCATACCGCAGTTACTAGGTTTTGAGCTGAAGCGATAATGAGTGTGCTTTGTCCACTCAGAGTTTTTGAGCAAACTTGTCAGTAGGATGTATAGTTGTCTATTTCTAATTCTAGCATAAAAGAGTAATCTTATCATGTGGTGCCACGGACTGAGAAAGATTCTTAAAAACCAATGATAACTGGAGGTTTACTGAGTGAGCAGAGTATCTACAAGACTTGTGGCACATGACACACCCTTTGACTAAAGGAGTCATAGAAACCTAGCATCAGATAATTCTGAATGTCACATTAGGAATTGATTTCCTAAGAGACCACAGTCTATACATGTTTCTCATTGGAGGAGTAAACTCTACCAATCAAGGATTAAAGCTGCAAGTCCAAAAATGTCAGGACAGATTTTCCCTGTAATACCATACTTTGTGTGGTTCATGCCATCACCACACAGAAGTGTTTCCTGCTAGTATCCCTAATTCTATATTCAAACACCAAAAAAAGAGAAACTGTTGAATAGATTTTTTGCCTAGTTTTTCACTAGGGACTACAGGGTTGGGGAGAAATAAGCCAATGAAAATTTGTGTGCTTCTACAGCCTCTTTTTTTTTACTCATGTTTTTTGTAAATAAAGAAGTCACAGAAGGGTTTCTGTGCTGTACTTTGACATCTGTATATTTCTAAATGAGCATGAATGAAAGACGTCTCCATCAAAAAGAACAATAAACTGGGTGCTAGCATTTAAAAGGTGAAGGAGGGGATTTTATAATGAAGCAGCTTGGGATGTTCTAGCCTTAGTGGCATTAACTTTTCACTTTTTATTTTTTAGTCTCTAGTGTTCAGCAGCCACTGTAAAGCCGTGAGTGGTTATTCAGACCAAATCATCTATCAACGAAGATCTGCTGCCTCCTTGATTCGCTGCTGCCAGGTCACTGAGCTGCCATCTTTTTTATGTGTGGCCAGCCCAAGAGTAAGTGCTACAGAGGGAAGAGACAAAATAAATGGTACTGAGAGATTGGTATCTGCTTCTACCACATAACTTTAAATTATATAGTTTTGAGAAACTTGTAGATTTTTAATATTTAAAAAGAAGTTTCTAGCTCTACATCTAGCTTCCAAAACATAGAGATTTTCCACTTTTAGTTACGTCAGTGTGGTGAAAGCGTGAGGTAGATAGAGGTGCCCTCCCTTCTTCTGACCAAGTCTTTGCTTTACATCTCCTTTCCTTCACCCTAGGGCTCTCAACTACAATGGGAACCAGCCATCTGTCAGGTGGATTATCACCCAACAGCAGGGCCAGGGGCAGGGGGATATTTGAAGAGGAGAGGGAGCCGTTTGTCACCTGCATTGAGGTTTTTGAGGGTTTTTAGAGGGAGGGAGCTGGCTAAGTGGGGGAGATTTGATCTGGCCTTATCGCCTCTACTCCGTCTCCAAACAACAAAAGGAAATACAACACTCCAGCATCAAGAAACTTTTCAGCCTGGCGTGTCCTAGCTCTTCAGAGCTAGGCGGCAGTCTGACAAGTGTGCTCAGTTTGAGCAAAGACTGTCACACCACTGCCCTTATTTCCTTGCTCTCCAGATCTAGCCTAGGTTGATAGTGGTTAGGTTCTATTGTGGTTTCCACTTTGGCCAGCTGTTCTGATCCTGTCTTAATACCCTGTTTATCAAAAGTGGGCGTTTCAGTGACTTCTGACAGTATCTCCTGAAGCTGTCCTCCACATGCTGAAGCCATTTATTTTCCTATTGCCCTTCCCCCACATCCACCCCTCTGGTGTCCTCTTGTTCAAAAGTTAAACAAAGACCCTCTTTTTGTATTCGAATTCACCAACCAAAGTTTCACTATTAATCCAAACATTATGCTACTTTATTCCTCAATAAAACATTAGAAAAATAACTACATATAAAATCCACATTGGTTAGGAAGTCTTTTTACCACCCTCTCAAATAGGTAAGATATATACGTGGACCTGGCTGAGTTAGCAAAGAGAATATTTTACTTCCTGTGAAGAAGGATGTAGAAAATGGAAATGAGACCTGACTTTTAAGTCTCTAGCAAAGAACAAAGGTTTTACCTGTCAGGGGTCTTTGCTTTTCTTTATTATTAGTACATCTTTCTGACGAAATACATTGTTTTCTCTCATTCTGATCTCTCCCTTTTGCATTCTCGCTCTTTGGAATATAGTAATAGAAGAGCCTGACTTGATTCCAATGACGTTTTAGGATTTGTTTCAACTTGTGTCCTACCTTCAGTGAGTCCTGAAAGTTAACGTCCATTTCCCTTCATGTTGAAAAGGGAAGAATGATGTGTAGTCCCTTCGATCTTTACTTATACCATGCTCTATGAAAATTGTTCTTTTGTCAGCAAGTATAGCTTGATTTTTGGTTGAAATTGTTTAACCAGAAATTTAGATTATGGATGTGTAATTTTTTGATTATTTGATATTTGATCCTTTTGACAAAGCATTCTGGAGTTCAGAAGCTTGAGTTCACAAGCCAAAGAAAAGGCACTGGGAAACTTATGAGACTGAGGCTTTTAAATAAGGCAACTCTGGCTTCTTGATTACCTGGTTCAGTAAGCTCCCACTCTTGTGTCTAGCAGGTATAAGCATGCAGACACGGTAAGGAGGAAGTTCAGATTTAGGAGAGTTTTCAAGGCAAATTTACTTCCCTTTGTTTTGTAGTTCCAATTAAAAGTGAAGGGCCTGGACTATAGTTGTGTTTATAGACATGAGAAATCCTCACTTGTTACCTCAAGACCTCCAGAAGTCTCTTGAAGCCACCTGCTCTCAAATATCACCCTCTTCCCCTACCTGCTCTCAAGGAGCACCCTCTTCCCCCCTCCTTTTAATACACAAACACATACACACCCCAAGTATACTAGTGTCTTGGCTTTAGAGGAACCAGGAATAAGAACATCTGCTTCCAATTAGCCTAAACTACCATGCCTGGTGTCTGCTGTTTGCTTAAAGGGCAATAAACCCCCAGCATTCATGGTAAAGTAATAATAGTCATAAATGTACAGTGGTGGGCCGGGAGCAGAAGAAAGTTCTTAGATTTAGCTGAGCCTTCCGCCCTCCCTCCCCTTGCAATCTAATCTCTGTTTATAATGTTGTCTCATGCAGCATGGACGGTTAAATCTGTAAACATGGGTAATTATACTGTGGTATCTAGGGGTAGAAGAGTTGTAAATAACCCTGTGCACATTTGGGGCCAGACATCTTCTTGAAGAGCTCTTCTTGGCCTCTAGCTATAAGTATGGGTTTCTGAGAAGGAAAGGAGTGTGGGCCTTCTTCATCCTGAATAAATTTGCCAACCTATTCATGGTGGGAAGGAAAATATTTATTTTTTGTTTTTGCTATTGTCTCAACTCTTATGTGGAATTGAACAAATTAGGCCTTCTAGCCTTTGCATTGAAGCTTGGGAATTAAGAACAGTTCTTCTAAATATGACAGTAGAAAAAGCTTTCTTAAGACCGTTTCGTTGAGGAAATAAGTTGGCAGTCAATCCTACAGGGTTAACAAAGAACTGAGGCATCACTTTACCAAGCTTGGATCTTTCACGCTTCTTAGAGAGATAGTACAGGAAGATGCCCATCTTTTAGACTAGATGCACTAAATGCTTGAGGGAATGTCCTATGATAGGTGCTGTAATTTGGGAGCTTAATGAAGCAAGAGACAAGGCTAGATCATATATGGCTAAGAGGGGTGTGTATATCCATTTAGGGAGCTGGTAGCTTGATACTTCATGCTTCAGTTCCCCCAGCTTCTGAGCAGTCTAGAAGGCAGTTTGGCATTAACGAGACAGGTGATGTCTATCAAGGTTACTAGTGGCTTGTAAAATAAAGGATTAGTCCTGGTAGAAATAGACATGAGCAGCTTCTTTTTCTTTTTGGCCCCCATAATTGCATTACTTAAGCACTCACTTCAAGCCTTTAAGGAAATTAAAAACAACTTGCTTGTGTGAGCTGAGATGTTGATTATACCTCCTGAGTTGACGTGGCATCCAATGATCTCTCAGGTATCCTAATTCCTAGCCAGATAAATCAAATACAGTGTGTTTCAGAAAGTTTTTGTCCTGAGTATCTCCATGTAGTCAGAGTAGTAAAGTGCAGATTTGAAGATTACTGTTGATTGAGAGTTGGCAATAAATTTCTGAAAGCTTGTTACCATGAGAGTACCTGGAAAAGAGGGTTATGTCAGGCCTAGGAAAACTTTGAATTCCTCCTCATGTTGTCCAGACTCCCTGCAAAATACGCTGACGTCCCAGCCTTTGATTTTTCTTCATTTTTGGATTTCTGCTATTACTAAAAATAGCAATGGTGATTATGGTTATTAATAGTAGCTAAAATTTAAATAGTGCTTTGAGATCCCAAAGTATTGTATAAACATTAGCTTATCTGATCTTCACAACAACCTTGTGAGGTTTCTTGGGGTAACAGTTGGAAACAGGATTTGCCCCAGTGGTGTGTCTCCTTACTCCAGCACCAGTTCTTGACCTGTTTCTCCTGCTGCCTCTCCTTAGAGTATTTAATTTGTCAGAGGGTGAAGAATTACCTACAGGTCTGAGCTCCAGACTGTTACTCCTTTAGTCTCCATAGCAGCAGCCACACTCAAGGTAAGGTATAGTAAGGTTCAAGTCACAGGTAGGGGTCGCTGCCGGCAAACTGCCAGTATTGCATTTAAACTCCGAGGCCTAATTTCAGTCTTTATTTACCTTTACTAAATTTTAGTGAAAAAAATTTAATGATTTGGAAGTCAAGGAAATTCCTCTTCAAGTTAAAAGAGTAAAAGTGATGAGTTACTATATGCTACTGAAAGGGTTTGTAGGGGGGACCATTTCTGTAGATCTTCCTGAAAAGGGGTATACTTGTAGTTTTGGTGCTTGGCTGTAGGTGGCACTGCTATCCAGCAGATCCTGTTGTGATCTATCTCTAGATTAGAACTTTATTCTGTAGTTTATTCTGTAATTTATTCTGTAATTACCCCCAGGGCATCACTGAATGTTCAAATCCACAATGATGCCAAATAATCCCGTAGCCTATATAAGCTTCTTATCTAATGTTCCTGAACCCTAAGATTTAGTAGGTAGAAGCCTAGAAGAAATGGTCTTTGAAAACCCCTTCAACCCATATGTACAAAAGTACATACAGCATCTGTTTTTTTTGTGGTGGCAAAGAATTGGAAACTGAGGAGGTCCCCATTAATTTCGGAATTGCTGGACAAGTTACCGTGTATCAGTATGATATCAATACTGTTTTACTATAGGAAATAATGAAGGGCACAGTTTCAGAGTAACCTGTGAAGGCATATATGAATTGATCCTGAAAGAGCAATTTGAACAAGAAGAACATTTATTGTAAAGACAGTTTCTCTTAAGAGACTCTTATCAACACAATGACCAGCCTCACTACCACAGTTCCTATTCATAATGAAACTTGCCACTACCTCTTGATGGAGAACTGATGGACTCAGAATTCAGATTGAGACCTTTTTTTTTTTTCACCTGACCAATCCAGGAATTTATTTTGCATGAGTATACATGTTTGTAACAAGCTTTTGTTGTGTTTTTCTTTTCTTACATTTTCAATGATGGGGTGGAGGGAGTGCTGGTAGAAAGGAGAGTGGAGGTAGGGAAAACTGATTTTTGTTTGAAAATGGGATAAAATTTATTTGAAAGTCCATTCAATCCTACTGAAAGGTATGGAAGCTCATAGAATAGTAGAAAGTTCCTCTACCCGACTCAGACTTTTTATTTTATTAATAGGTAGAAATTATTAATCCACTTTATTGGACTTTAGAAATTTACTATTGCCCATGGTCCCTTATTCTCATCCCTCCTATGGAAGAGGACATAAGTGTAAAATCTGTTTGAGAATTACTGGGAAACATTGTTTGAATCAGTTATCTACTGCACAGAATGGCCCCTCAACCGTCTATCAGCCTGGGCAGTAATGCTCATGGGCTCTGGATTTTTATAAAAGTCAGTCTTGTCTCCTAAAACTGGCTGCTTATCAGACACTTCAGCCAATCAGATACATAGTTGTTTGGCTCAGTTGTGCCTTCCACTCAGTCACTTGCAAAGCATTGAAAATTATGATGGGAATGGTCCAAGTTTGCCAAGGAAGGTTAAAGCTTATGTTCCTGATCTGACAGAATCACTTTGCCTAGTTGGGTGAGAAATTTCCAATCTATTGGTGTATGTCTAGTGGAAAGATAGGGAGTTGAACATACCCAAATCATACTTCTGCTTTAGCCAGGAAATGAACTGACTCGTCTACTAAAGGAGGGGGCTGCCTCCCAGCTTGAGGTCCTGAAAAAAAGACTGGCTTTCTTATCTTTTGTCTCTTCCTCTTTGTTGTTTCAGTAAACAGCCTGGTAAGGGAGGTGAAAAGTGTCAGCACAACTGGATAATTCAGCTGTAAAATATTAAAAATAAACTGGAGAAACAGCAAGTCCAGCCATTGACCTAAGAGAGCATTGTCAAAGGCAGGATCGCTAAAGGAAATTGGCAGAGTACACAGAACTAGAATTTGTTTAATTTTTTTAGGATGTGAGCAGGCCAGCACTATGAGGGGACAGACCTCTCACCTAAGGAAGCTCAAAAGAAATAATTATCAAGGGAAAATTGAGGTTGTCAGAGGGCAGGATTGGTTACTTCAGTTCTAACTCTGCGGGATGAAAACCACCAGCCACAGGACTTGTCCATAGTGGTTTTACTTGTAAATTTCAGTAAGAACAAATTGTGGAAGGAATGAATGAACCATCTTGTGTGTGTGTGTGTGTGTGTGCCCTTTTCTATAGGTTACAGCAGTGCCATTGGATTCCTACTGCAATGACCGAAGTGCAGAGTATGAGCGCCGAGTCCTGAAAGAAGGAGGGAGTCTGGCTGCAAAGCAGTGCTTACTAAATGGAGCTCCTGAGCTGGCTGTGGATTGGCTGAATCGACCCTCTCAGTTTTTCCCACAGCCACCAGGAGGGTTGTGGAGCATCAGGCCTCAGAATGGCTGGTCTTTCATCAGGATTCCAGGTGGGCCTTGGATTCTTTTCTGGAACATGTCCCCAACTTTGAGAAGGGATTTCTGTTTACTCTTTTATTCCTTCCTTTTCCCCCAATGGGAATAGATAGTTACCATTTTGTCGGTATCTCTTGCAGAAATAAGGCAGAATTCCTTAGAACATGGAAATTAGCCTTGCACCACCTTTGTCCGAAGGAATATGTGTGGCTCACAGTAAATACGTCTTTATGAATATTTATCTAATATCTATACCTAATGAAAACTTAGAGGCCCAAGTACAGGTTCTTATGAGAAAAAATGTAATGTCAATCTTTGCTTAAATTTTTATTGAGGAGTCCACAATGAATGGAGTGTGCAGAAAGCTATCTCACACTTTACACAGGAGTATTAATAAAGCACATATAGGAATTCCAGTGCCAGTGCTATGTGTAGTTAGGTTGCGTGAATGAGAATGTCGTCATTCAGCAGATTCCCTGGCCAGAGCAGCATAAACAGTGTCCTGCACGAAGCCCTAGAGATCTGAATGATAACAAAGAGGAAAAACAGGGTGTTCTGTGCCAGAATGCTAGCAGATTCCCAGACCCCCTGGGGTCAAGGTCAAGGGTTTACAGGAAACTAGGTTTATAGGCTGCTTCAGTGGAGTTCAGTCAGGCTACTTGTAAGGACACTGCATACAGATGGGGGTAGACTAGGTACCTCCTCCACCTGCTAAGAGGAGACTTAGAAACACGGCAGAGTTGGCCTGTCCAGCCTCTAAATGGCAGTATGAATTAGTAAAGTTAAACTAGAGCTTCATTTAGCATTTGAAAAGAGACTTGTTTCTTAGTTTTATTAGACATCTTAAGAGACTGTTTAAGAAAGGTGTTCTATGGAGAGGACTTCAGCTCAGTAGACTTGCACTCCTCCACTTCATTGCTTGGTGGCATTGGGCAAATCATCTGCTCTCCCTGAACTTCAGTATTCCCATCTGTAAACTGAGGCTGATATAGCCTGCCATCCCTCTGTTCTTGGGAACATAAAATGAGTATTTGTATAAGTTGTCAAAGGTTTAAAATTTGTCTTTGTATCTGTTTTGGAACCTAATGCAGTATGTTGCCCATGCTTCAGAAATCTCTAATTTCATCGATATAAATACTTGCACTGATATAGATTACAACTCCTCTTTGTGTTGTTGGATGTCTTCATGAACTGCTATAGCCAAAAATTGAATCCCCCGGTAGGTAGCAGGCCTTCTAGTGAAGGGCCAATCTGAATTCACCTAGACTGGGGCTTAGAAGGCATTTGGTTCCTACCCAGATTGGTTCAGGATTTACCACAGTTCATTTGGCTTAGTTTTTGAGATTTCAGGGAGGACATCACACATAGTATGTTCTGAATGAATAAAATTCATTTAGAAAGTGTTAACATAGATGTAAAGTGATATTATTTTCTTGAGTGCCCAAAGCCTTTTCTTCCCATTTCCCCTCAGTTCTCTCAGTGATCCCAGGGCTCTGTGTAACCTTTGTATGTCCGCCTTTTTTAGGCTTTGGGGGTTCTTTGGAATGAGAGGCAGCTTAGCGAACAGTTCACATGGGAATTAGGCAGCCTTTAAAGGCTGACTTAAGACACATGAATGCTTTGATTTATGGAGTGCAGGTGGAAGTGAAAAGGAAAAGCCTGAGCGTAAAGGTAATCAAACTACAAGTTTGAATGACAGAGTCCAGTAAGGATGAAAAGCTGAAGAGGCTGAGAGTTATAGATGAGTGCTGAAAGAAAGCAGTTTCTCCCTTCCCTTTTCCCTGTACTCCCTCTTTGACTCCCACGTTCCCATTATAGGGGTAACAGTTCCATTGCTGGCGCTGTGGGAATCTCTTGTGGCTTTTCCTGTTCTTTGAAAGAAAAATGAGCCTTGTTTAAATGGCAGGAAGCGTCTGAGTTCTTTTAGCATCGATAAAAAGTGCCGGCTTCACTGGCTGTTTACTGTGAGAGCCAACCAGCTCCTCACTGATCCTATTGTGCTTTGCAGACTACCAGGGGGGTCGTTGGGACCTTAGCTTTATCTTTCTTTCCTCTTTACTTTTGCATTTTCTATTTCCTTGGGAAGGGTCAGAATTTCATTAGATTCACTGGGAGGCTAGCCAGAGTCTCCTTAGGCTCACAACCTGAGTGAATCTCCATTTTCCACCAGCAGCAAAATCTACCATTCCCTCAAAAGAAGATGGAGTGCTGTTTAAAATGTGGCCGTTTTAATACCTTGGGCTGGCCCTCATCCTGTTCTCTTACTGAGCCAAGACCTTAATGAATGGACAGTAAAACTTGTAGTTAGTGGAGACAACATAGAGTTATTAGCTAAGATAGGATAAAAGATTTTTGAGAGGCATTTGTGCCCTGGTTTCATCTATAGAATCAGCCTGTCATGTTGGACTGACACTGTGCTTCTGCAAGTTTATTGCATGCCTCCTCAGCACCAGATGGGGCTCTTCAAACATGAAAAGTTGCTTAGTGCTTGGAAAATTTTAAGTAATGGGTACCAGGTCCTACAGACCACAAATAAGTGCCACCATTTTCTACCTTGGAACTTGTTCAGTTGCACTGTCAGCATTTTTTTTTCAGGTCAGGTAATAGCTTTTGATTTCTGGCTAGCATACTTACTGACCTGTGAATTCAGTTTTATTTTGTAAGTTATATGTTTTTTAGGGCTCGAGTCTTGTCTATCTTAGAGATTACTTGTAGGAATATCTCTTAGACATATATCAGACCAAAGAGTAAAAATCCATTTCAACCCACATCCTCTCATACAATGCAAGTCATCATTACTTTAATATGGACATTGTCTACTGCCCCTGGTTACACCTTTAAAGGTTTCAGTCATACCCTCGCCTGTCTTTGCAATCCTGGGTATTAGTTCGTGTGTGTGTGTGTGTGTGTGTGTGTGTGTGTAAATAATCTTAAGGGGAAGGAATGGCTAGAGAAAGGTCTTGAATCTTGATTTAGTGATGACTTTTGGCTTTTTTACTAAGTGTGGACCCAGCAACGTATAGATTTAAAATATCTCCTCCTTTGGCTGTGTCTGAACAGAAAGAAGACACTAGTTGAAGATCTCTGTGGGAAATGCCCTCTAGACTTCTAATTCAAGGATAAGAAAATTCTTGTGCTGTGTTTAGGTGTGGGTGTGGGTGTGTGCATGTGTGTGCACAGAATCTAACATCTTCAAGCTCTTTAGCTAGAGCTATTAGACACTGGTCAGAGAAGGGAACCAGGGCAGTCCAATAGAGTTGGATAGACCAGTGAAACCACAAGAAGCTCAAAGTTGTTAGGAAATAGTCTGTTGCCTGAACCAGGTAGAGAGAGTATACATACAGGCTTGTCTTGGGGGCTGCCAGGCAAGAGGCTGGCACTGAGCTTTGCCCTGCAACATTTTAGTAATCAAAGCAAAACCAAGAAAAGAACTTTAAAGATGTTTACATCAGTGGAAGCAGGAGGGGCTGGTGGAGGGAAAGATGGCCCCTGGCAACATTCTGAAGGTGAAAAAAGGCAGGCTTATGGTGCAGAGGAGTCAACATGCAGGACTTCGAGTAGCTATGATTTGTGACAGTACTGTCAGCACATCCGTTCAGTTTATACAACAATTGTACACTTGGCAAATAGTGGTGAAAATGAAGAAATTAATACTGAGAATTGTTGGGTTGTTCTCAGTAATCACCCCCACTTCAGTACTGAATTTTACAACATGAGTGAAAGCTATGGACTCAAGCCCAGATGTTGAGAGTGGCTACTGTGTTTTTCTGAACATTCCTTTTTCTTTCAGGTTGTAATTATCTGTATAATCTATCCTTCCTCTCTATACTCCCCTTCTAGTCTCTTCCCGCCCACCCCCCCATTGGCAGCACATTGTTCATGGCATGTTTATGGACCCAGTCTACAAACAGGAAACCCTCCTTCCTGAAGTATGATGGCTGTTGAGTGATGCTAAAGAATAGGAGATGAGAAATTGAGATTTGGTTGTTCTTTAAAATTCTCTAGATGAAAATACTTCTTCAAAAGAATTTGGAGGAGAGAAAGAAGCTCCATGTTAGTGGGTGGACGCAATTTCATTTCATGTTATCTCAGAGATAGTCCTTCTAACCCAACCAAATAAGTCTCTGACAGCTGGTAGCCATTAGAGGTCCCATGGGAATCAGGGTGACAGCCCCAGTATGCTTGTCAAATTACATCTTAAGAGTAATTATCTTTGTTAGGTAAGAAAGCTGCCCTTTTGGAATCTTTGAGTTAAGGGAAGAAAATTTCTATCTGTTGGTATATTAGGGTGTCTGAGAATGAGTGAGGGAAGTATTTATTTCCATGTATTTACATGATGCCAGAATATAAACTATTTAACCATAAGACTTTGTTTAACAGAAGTAGATGTCTGGAGTCAAAAGGATAATGTTATTTGTGACAAAAGGGAGACAGGTTTTTAGGCAAATTAAACAACACGGCAGTCATGGTGTACAGATGATTTTGGGCTTGGAATCAGCCAGCCTTACTAGCATCCTCTGAGTGAACCTGAGAAAAGTCAAGGAAGCTTTCAAAGATCAGGGCATTGGGCACTGCAGGTATCCAGCAGGATAAGAACCTACATGTCGTCTTTTCCTTTTAGGAACTGTATTGGTGGCATGGGCAACGGTGCTTGGCATTTTTTCCTTCAGAGCACACTCCTATTCATTACTTCTTTGCAATAACCCTCCTTATTATAGTGAACTTATCTGCAACTAGGTTTGCAACCATGGATTTCTCTACTTCTCTTAAAGAGTGTCTCCCCCCCCCCCCCCATCCCCTTTTTCTTCTTCCCAGGCAAGGAAAGCCTCATCACTGACAGTGGGAAGCTGTATGCCCTTGATGTTCTCCTGACTCGGCTCAAGTCTCAAGGACACAGGGTCCTTATCTACTCCCAGATGACCAGGATGATAGACCTATTGGAGGTAGGAGAGGACATTGGGGACAGGCCAATTTGTCATTTTGCTTGTTTGGATCAGGTGTGTATGGCCTATTTTGGCAATGTTATGAAGCCCCCAAAACTCCTCTCTGATCTTTAGGAGCATAAAGAAAAAATAGAAGTTCTTAGTTAATGTAAGATTGTACAAGGGAACTTTATTTTATCCATTACGTTTGTGCAGAAAAACACATCAATCCTCTGCCCCTTGTCTGACTTCCAAATAGAATCAGCACCCGAGACTGTTCCTCAGAAGTCCTTTGAACTTCTTTATGGGAAAACTTAAGTTTTGGCTGGCTCCTTAATTTAAAATTAGAGAAACCTGCTCAGCCTGGATTGCTAGGGTGGAACTGTGGTCCACCACCAACGTGACACATCTGCTTCTTACAACTCTTGTTCTGTTAAAACTCTCGTTATTATCTTCTAGTGACAGAAATGTATTCTTAGGGACAATGCAGAACAAAAAGCAGGCAGCAGAGGAAACTAAAAATGAAGACAAATCAAGATAAGCCATTCAGATGTAGACAGCATGGCTGTTGGAAAATCACTGACATAGAGGCTAGAGCAATGGGGATCAGAAATATAAATGTCCTCATCAACACTTTTATTTTTTTGACTTTTGGATCAAAGGGTTCGATCTTTAATGAATGAAAATCAAAGAGTAACAGTAAGAAAGACTTCTTTGCTCTTTGATTTTACTGAATTTAACACTGAGTTTACTTAGATTATTAAGCAGCAAAAGTTGAAATCTGATTAGTTATAATGAACAATCTTGGTCCTGGAGAACTGAAAAGGAAACCTCCCTTCCCCTCTCAGTAGAGAAATAGGGACTCAAGATGCAAGTATGATATTGACTGTCAAAAAATGGTCACCACTGATTTGATTTGCTTAAGTGTTTTTCTTCCAAAAAAAGATTCATTATGGGGAGTGGGATATTAAGAGAAAATAACTAGTGTAAGTAAACAAAGGGCAATCAACTTTTTAAGAATTTTTTAAGATCAATAAATTCAATAACAAGTTCCTTTTAAATTAGCTAACAAATTAAATTACCAAGGTACATAACAAATTACACTTACTGTCAATTTAGTGACCGTGTCTTAGATACCATATAAACTAGCACACAGTGTCTCTTAAATAAGACCAGGGTTCTGGCCTATGCTATGAGTTGCACATTTTTAAGCGATAGAAGGATATTTTTAAATCACTTTTCATGCCATAGTCCTCCAGAATTGATTTAAGCTAAATATTTTTAAGTACTGGTTTTATTAAAGGTTTATTCAAGATCAAAAGAATGGCTACCAAAGTCTCTAGTATAGTTCCACAAAGGTGATTCTTTTGTCTAGAACAGTAGAAGTTGCTCTACAATAGTGAGCTTCCTTTTGAACAAACCATTCTTGTCACTTAGTCTATCATGTAGAGGGTTGGAAATGTAATATTACAGCAATCTGCAGCTATCAGGAGTGGTGGTGATCCATTTCAGGGAATTTAGGGAAATGATAGTAGACTCTTTCCAAAGTGGAATCAAGACCAGGTACAATCCAAAAAGTAAGTCATAAAGGTTTTAAAATTGGTTTAAGTATTAATTGTAGGAATAGGACACAAGCCCAGCTCATACTCTTCTGATTGTAGAAGTAATCCTAGGCATGGAAATGAACGTAAGTAATTAGTATAGAACTGGTTCCCCATTATATATAGTGTACTGCATGCAGAAGAAGCTCTGTGTAGCCATAGAAATATTCTACTTTGGAGCCCTTGGATGTGGGGAGAATGAAGGCTCCTGAATGGACAAGATACTGAGCTCCACACTTGCACCCAGGCTCCAGCTACCTGTAATCTCTTTTATTTATAAACTAGCTTCAAAGACAGAAAATTAAGGCAACTTGAGAATCTTCTGGGTGATTACCAGTACTTTTCTTTGGTATCTTTGGATAATCCTAAATCGGGAAGACAAACTACATGGCCTGAATTTCACAACTGATGGTGTAGTATAACTGTCTTTGACATTCATCCCCAATGCTGAAGCGAGAAAATATTGCAACTTTGATAGTCAAGAGCATTAATATCCATATATCCCACCCATCTTTCCCATGAGTTTTAGTTCCACATCACCATTTGTCTATGGAATGTCTGAAACTAAATGTTCCAGAGACATCTCAAACTCAACATGCCCCAAACAGACCTTAATCTCTCCCTACAAACCAGCCCCTTTTCAAACTGCCCAGTATCTGCAGAAGATATTACTCTTGTTCCAATTTCCTAGCTTCATAACCTCAGCATTATCCTTGACTCTTCAATCTCCCTTATCCCATATATCTAATAATTAGCCAAATTTTGCCATTTCTACTACCATAGATTCTTTGTGCTCACACAGCAACCACCCTAGTAGTGGTGCCTAGATTATTACAATGGCCTCGTCAGACTTCCTGCCTCATCACTGCCTACTCCAATCCATCCTATGTACTGCTGCAAAAATAATTTTCCTTAAACATAGATTTGACCATGTCACTCCCTAACTTTATAAATTACTTTTTAAAATGCTTCACCACCTGGCCCCAACCTATCTTTCCAGCCTCTGTAGACAATCCCTGTCATGTCTCCCCGTGCCTGGAATGCACTACCTCTTCACCCCGATTCAAGCCTTCCCTTCCACAGAAGGCTTTCCTGATATGCCTTCTCATTCTCTTTCAGTATATCTTTAATTACTTTGTATTTGTTTATATTTATTCTCTTCATCTTGTTTATACTTATATATGTATTTGTCTCCCTCATCATGTAAAACCCCTTGAGAGTAGTAATTTTTTGATTCTTTGTATTCTTATCCCCAGTACCCAGCATAGCACCTGGCACGTAGCATTTAATAAATGTTTATTGATGTGGTCATTTGTACGTTTTACTGAAAAATCTAGTAACTGTTCCTTATGAGACTATGATCTGATTTCCACAGAACTCCATACTCCTTCAATATGCAATTCCCTAAACATTTGTTGATATATTAAAAAATAGTTTAGTCAATTTAGCCCTATTTCTCATTAGCGTTCTTCTGTTAGTATAAGAGAGTCCTTCCATGTTGGTTGGTTAGTAGGACAGTTAGCAAGGGAAATGGAGTATAACAGTACCCAGTACCTTGTACATGCTTAGTGTTCAGTAAATAACAGTTTGCCGAAATGTAATAGCTCCTTCTATAAAGTGATTTCTTAGTTTGTGGTACTTGATAAAGTATGCAGTCGTATTGAGTCCCCACATTTATCTTGAAAATGAAGTGACATCTACAGTAGAGGCTTCATATTGTACACATCTCTTTCAGCTGTAAGTCGAGGATTGTGCAGTGTCAAGACTAGAGGTATGTTGTCCCTAGAGTTCATTTATCTTCAGATAAACTTCAAAATCAGTACCTGTGCCTTGCCATTCTTTGTTCTTAAAGTCACTATTCTCAGAATTTACTTTCACTTTTGATATTCTGTATCTTCAATATCAAAAGACAGAGCAGTTAATTATTCTGTATAACATATGTAGCTTTTATTCATCCATCAGTCCCTTCCTTTTCATCTTGATATGTGGGCTTAGCTTTAGCCTCACTGTCTATTTCAGAAGAACTTGAAGACAACCTGCACAGGGGTGGGGGACCTGCAGCCTTGAGGCCACATGTGGCCCTCTCAGTCCTCATTGAGGCCCTTTGACAGAATACAGAGTTCACAGAAAAATCCTTTTATTAAGGGAACTGTCCTACACCACTTTTAGTATCTGTACTTTTTTTGTTGTTCTTTCAGGCAGCTCTACGAAGTGCACATTTTTGTCCTACCTCCTGGACATCTAGTGAATGCCCTGCACATCCTTCTGGAATAACTGGACCGCTTAGGCCTTTAAATGCCAGAATTTACTTTAGACTATACTTATATACCAGTACGAGGATAAACTTCTCTTCCACTGGTGATTAAATAATGTTTCTGAACCCTAGTGGTGGCAGCAGAGTAAAGTCTTTCTATTTGCAGGCTCTCTAATTCTTGGTGTGTCCTAAGAGTGTAGGAAATTAATAGGTAGAATTTGACTGATTACCAAATGTTAGCAAATGTAACAATTACCTTTGTTATTCCTGAGTTCACATTTTTTGAGCACCTACAATATCATAATTGGAATTAGGAATGTTCCTACTCTGGTGACTTTATTTTTTCCTGCCATCGTTTAGCAGGTTGTTACTCAGTGCCAGGAGTAAACAACTCTTACAGAGTGTTTTATAGTTTCCCAGGTTGAAATGGATGCATCTTGAAACAAAATGACTCAAAATTGAATCCAGAGATTCACAGGTAACAACCACATTTAAGATACAGGAGATTGTTGCCTATAGAGTCACCTGCAAAAATGCTGTATCTTGGTAATAGAGGATTCATCCCAACTGTGTGTACCTCTCCTCTATGGGCCTGACAGCTCTTTTGTTATACATGTCGATTTTGGATCTGAATAAATTGGAATGCTAGGTTATCCCCCAAAGTATATGTTAGGTTTCAAAGCAAATTTGGGTCACTCATAGCTGGGGTTTTCTTTGGGGTTTAGAAGTGACAGAAAGAAATCCATCAGCTGAGTGTTCAGGGTGAAAGGTGAAGCATAGAGTGGCCTTGAGCCTATCCAACAGCTTCACTTATCCTGATTAAATAAACATTATTTCCCATTACAAGATTACATTCCTGCATTGCTCCAAAGGCTCTGATCTGGATAAGGAAAGGATGTCTGAATGTATCCCTCACTTTGACAAACCTAGGTGCTGTTACCTTGACTGACTGATTTGCCCTGAGGGACATAGGGAGGAACCTGCTTTTTATAAACAGACCTCTTAGAGCCTTAGGGTTAAGTGACTTGCCCAGGGTCACACACAGTCAACAGGAGTTGAACCCTGCTCTTGGCTTTGAGACCAACTCCCTATGCTGCCTCTTTCATATATCATATTCAGATGCTCATAATACAGTAAAAAGTCTTAAACTACAGAAATAAAAAGAATTGTTATAACCTAGACAGTTGTTTTATTTTGACTGTTGTTTAGGGCTTGAACACCTCAGGGAAAAAGAGGGTAATGAGCTGCACAGATCAGCAGACAACTTGACACTACTGATATCTGTTGTTGACCACTACAACTGAAACTTGCTAAGTCATGTCATACATACTACTTAGGAAACCTCCCGTATGTATTTAGGGAAAGGGATGAGTAATATTTCGTTTCTTTTCTCTTTTTGCCACTTTTAACTCTTTTTTGCTCCTTTTCCTAAATGCTACAAACTCCCCTGAACTGGAAATATGATTTATTTTTATGAAGTGCTCATGCTAGGGAAGACCAGACCACATTAGCACAAGATTTGGGGGCTGATGGGAGAATGGTAATGTCCATCTTGAAGTTATCTCTGTGCAAAGATCTTCTGTCAAAATAGATAGTCTCTAATTAACCATGACTCAGCAGCAAGGCAGGTACTGATTAGACATTGGCTTTGAAGTGAATACATGCAGTATAAACGAAGGACCGTGTTGATTCTTGATAGTTGGGAACTGTTGTGGTGGATCTTAAAAAAAATCTGGTATAAGGATGGGTGAAATTTTTATTAAAAATAGATTTGCAAGGTTATTGATAAAAGTACTTGATACTTTGTCTTTTTATAAAATGTGTTGAATTTTACATTTTCCCATTTATAAAATCTGTGGGATAGATATTGAGTATAATCCTTGAAATTAACAGTTGAAAAACTAAGTGTTTCCAGGGAGTTTTCTTTCAGAATGGATTAAAATGTGATCATGAGATTATTCCCTTATAAAGTAAGAAATCAAGAAGACTAGTCTAGAAAGGACTTTGATATAGTTGGAATTTCTTAAAATTTTCAATCTAGAATAGGGTTCTTAAAGGTGGTCGAGTCTTGACAACTTTGTTTCATACGTGAATTAACTGAGAGACACCCAGAGAGGCTAAGTGACTTGCAAAGAGGTCACATGGCTATCTGGTGGAAGAACTAGACCTAGAATACAGATTTTCTGGCTCTGACATGACACTAGAAAACAGCTGAAACTTTTGAAGCTTATTCTTTATCCCAGGATGCCATGATTGTGGTATGAAGGCAATGCTGTAGTGTAATGAAAAAGCCAGTGAACTTTGGAGCCAGGAAATCTAGGTTCTAATTACAGCTCTACAACTGAGTGACTTTGATTCTTAACTTCAAGCCTCAGTTTTTCTCTTGGATAAAATGAGCAGATTAGACTGGATGAACTCTTAAGGTCTCTTCTTTGTCTAACATTCTATGTCTCATACCCCTAAATTTTTTATGTGGACTGTGAAGATGGTTAAATTCTAGCCAGTTCCTCTCTGATTTTTAATCTCTTTTACTCCTAATGTCTAGTTTCTTCTTGTTTTTTGAAATTGTTTACCAAAATGGAGTCTAAACTTTACTAAGCCTTCTAAAATCCCACTGATCCCCTGGGTGGGAAAGCAAAGGCTTGATGGAGTGAAGAGACGGGATTGACTTCTGTTGCCTTAGTAACAGACTCTTCTGCCATCAGATTGGCTTCATTATTGCCCTGGGTTAATAGCCCCGGTGCTGTTCTGACCTTGCTGGCTAAGTGATATTCACAGCAAGGTTTCCCAGAAGGTTCATTCATAGGTACTCTCTTGAGATTAGTCAGCTCTACTTTAAAGAGCAAAAAAAAAAGTATAACAGGTGTAGGGGTTCTTAACCATTTTATGTCATGGACCTATTTAGCAGTCTGGTGAAGCCTATGGACTCCTCAGAATGTTTTTAAATGTATAAGATAAAATACATAGGATTTCAACGGAACCCCATTAAATTGAAATATGGTTCTCAAAATATTTTTCAAAACAGGTTCACAGACCCCAGGTTAGAAACACCTGATCTTAGGGGAAAGCACAAGGTCCTACAAGGGATCAGACAAGAAGGCCTCCAAGGCTCCATGGCTTGAATGACTGTATCTCAGCTGCTTTGCTGCTCCATTTCTAGATATTATTCGAGCTCTTTAATCTTAATTCCATTTAAGATGGATTAACTACCAAGGTGGTGAGCCTCTGAAGGCTATGAAGATATCATTTCCCATATTATCTCCCATGTCCCCTCTTATTTAGAATATCCTATTCCACCACCACTGTCCTCAAATCCATTAAGAAACTAGGCCACTGCCTGTGTTGAATTGCTTGCCTTCTCAAGGAAGGTGGGTGGGGAGGGACGAAGGGAGAGAATTTGGAACTCAAAGTTCTAAAAACAAATGCTCAAAAAAATTGTTTTTACATGCAGCTGGGAAATAAGATATGGGGTATAGAAATTTATTTTGCCCTACAAGAAAGTAAGGAGAAAGGGCATATGGGGTTGGGGGGGAGTGGGGTGACAAAAGGGAGGGCAGACTGGGGAAAGGGGCAGTCAGAATACATGCTGTCTTGGGGTGGGGGGAGGATAGAAATGGGGAGAAAATTTGTAATTCACTATCTTGTGGAAATCAATGTTGAAAACTAAAAATAATAAATAATAAAAATAAATTTAAAAAAAAAAAGAAACTAGGTCACCGAATGCCAGTTTAATGTTTACTTTTTAAAAGAAGACAAACATCCCCTAAAGGTAGAAATGGAATTGTCTTATTTGATTAGGAAGCTTCCTATGAGCAGGCAATCCTGGAGTTTTGTGGATGCCTTTAAATTTCCAAAAATATGGCCCAAAGACCAGCTCAGAGTGAAGAATGAAAAAATGGGAATTGGAAATATGTACTTCATAAAAGGAATGACCATTCCAGAAGAAATGAGAGAGCTTTGGAAGTTTATCCTGAGTCTTCTATTTCATAAGGATGCTTAGACTTCCCATCATCATCACCCAGGTTCTGAATAAACAAAGCATAAGACAGGGAGTGCGGTATCTTTAGTCATGATTTATTGGGGCAGAAAGAAAACATGTTGGATTGTGTGACTGCAACTGAGACCAGTGTAGGTAGCACAGCCTTTTCTAAGATGGGACTTTGCCCTTGGATGCTGACAGCATTTGCAGTTCTTCAACAGCTTGGTGGGGGCGGGGTTGGGGGGAGACAGAACTTTGCACTTGATTAGAAACAGTGGTTAGGTGCAATATGAAACAACCAGAGCTGGGCTAATCCCTTTGCTCACCCAGCCCTATCCTCACTGCTTTCCAAGTAGCCTCTCCAGCAGTGTGGCTACAAACTAGTATCCTGGGTTCTCATTCTCTCCCCCATCCCCCACCCAAACTAGGGCACTCATCCTGGCTGCAATTTGTGGTACTGTGAAGGTGGGGCAAAAATTCCTACTTGCAGCTCTGTTAGATATTTGCTTGGTTACAAAAAAAAATCATTGATAGCATGGTTCATGATAAATTTCATTTGTGGTTAGGATTTGCTTTTTTATAAGAACTTAACAGAAATTTTTAGGTGCAGCGTTTAATGCTTTCATTTCTTTCCTCTCTTCTCACTCCTCTTCCATCTCTGGTTTTTCCCAGTTCTAGGGATTATGACCAACCCCAAAATGGAGAAGAGAGCTGGTTGATTTTTATAAGACTAGGAGTTGAGTAATTTAGATCCAGCCTCACTGTGTTATCTGACTCCCTTTGGCAGGAATACATGGTTTACAGGAAGCATACGTACATGAGGCTGGATGGTTCGTCCAAGATCTCAGAGAGACGGGACATGGTAGCTGATTTTCAGAACAGGTAACCATAATGAGAACATTAAACGTTTTTACAGTTATGTTAGTTTTCCTTTGTGCTTGGAAACATGTATCTGAAAAGCTTTAAAGACTCTGTACACATCTACATTGTTCAGCAAATAAGGTTTGTTCATCAATCCCTGATATTATTCCCACTATCTTAATGGTGACCAAATCAGTTTGTAATAATGCGGTTAAGGAAGCTGTCTGTGTGAGACAGAGAAAGACATGCAACAATTTTTGTGCTTGAATAATAGCTCCTTACTCAACAAATGCGTAATTCTTTAGGCGTTAACAGAAAGAATTTAAATTCGAATCAAAAATGCCAGCCCTTTCCTCCTTTCTCCAGAACACAGCAATAGCAGGAGAGCATGACACATTGCAGTGATCTGAAGCTAATTCAATAGGAAGTTCTTAGTTTCAGTTACCCTATTACCTGTTAATGAACCCGTGAAATTTCAAATACTGCTTACTGAATACTGATAGTTTACAGGGCCATAATTATCCTAAGTGAGAGTCCTTCCTGCAGTGAGCAGCGCCTGGTTTCTGCTCTTACCAGAATGAGAGCCAAGTTCCTCAGGTGGCAACTCTATTGAGCTCTCCCTTTAACTGCATTCCACAAAACAAAGAATCAGGTCAAGAAATAGATCCAGGTATTAGAAAAATCAAGAATAAATGTGAATTGCACTTCTTCTTTTGGACATCCTTTCAATAAAATTTGGCCTAAAAATTATGAAAAGGAAAGGCTGGAACAGTTTTCTGTAAAGGATCAGAGCATCATCACCTATGTGTGTGTAATTAAGCATCTTTATTTGCCTGATTCTTAAACCCACTTTTAAAGTGGGAAGGAGGGAGAGAAGAGAAGAGAGGAGAGGAAAAAAAGGAGGGAGAGAAAAAAATTTTGTAGAGCTGGAAAAAAATAGATCAGCTCTCCCTATTGCAAACCCCAAGAACTCTAACATTTCACCATTTCCAACTTCTGTCATACCCCTGAGCTGACGTTCCCAAAATAACGAAATACCCTAATGTCTCTCCAGATTCCTGTGTGACAGCCCTTGCCATTAGGCAGCAGGCATTCATATAGCATTTGTGCACTTGACTCATTCCCTGGTGTCCAATGTTATGTGTCTATGAATTCCATTAGACCGTGACATGTTGACTTCCCAAATGAAGACAAATCCAGTTGCAGGATTTTGACTGTTCATTTAACTGGTCTAATTCCCAGAAAACCGGTCCTTGAGGTCCTAAGTACAGTATATTCTTCAGTGACCTGATTGGAAAATCTCTGACATAACTTTGAGATTAGTAGCATACAGCCTCCAAGTCACTCCAATATCTTAATAGTCAAGTAATTGACAGCTTTTAGCAGTTTGTTTTAAAGCTTTAGCATTTTCTCTACTCATGGCATCATCTGATCAATAAGTTGATTGCAGGGGAGTGGGGGGGTGTTGTGTTTTGTCTGTTTTTCAAGACTTGCTCAGAAAAACCTTGCCTGCGTATGAAAGTCCCAGGTTCCTCAGGTAACAGTGGCTCTATTAACTAATCATTTGGCCTCAACGTAATCATACTGTGTATAATAAATGACATGATAAAGGCTTTGATCAGTGCATTTTCAGCCTTCTGAGAAAAAGATCAGCTCCTTCTTACTCAATATTGACATACTAATGATGATCTAGATGCCAAGATCAGAATTATAACTTAGGAAGCAATTTATAGTTTCTTGTCTAAAATATCTGAGCAACTGTGGGAGACTCAATGCTGAACATAATCTCTCTCATTAGGGAGAGGGTCTTCAGCTTAAATGACTCTCTTTGTACCAACCCAATACAAACATTTTTCAGGGAAAAGAACCTTCCTAGCCAAACACTTATAAAATAATGAAGAGACATCAAAAGAAAAATTGTCGTTTCAACTGGAAAGCTCTTAGAGTGTAAAGGTCAGCTAAAGTAAACAGTAATTATTACAAAAAGCATTTTGCATTCCCTGCATATGAGATTTATTTAAAGGGAGTTGGGAAGGTTGTCCTTCCAGGAAAAAGTATGACTGAGACTAAAGGCTGTTTGGCCAGGATGTCCTGACTGAGCGACATTAGGAACATGTGACCAGCATTTCAGAGTAAAAACCATTCCTATTTCTATATGATCCTGCCTGAGACGTTTTTCCCCCTCCTCTCACCCCCTAACATTTATAAAATGCATCTCTTTAGGACATTTTGTAAGACCATGCACCACTAAAGGCATATGACACATTTTGTTTTCATACTTCTATCTTTTTGTGAAGAATGATCAGAGGACCCCATTTTTCTCTTCACTTTACATTCTACCCCAATTCTTTAACAGTCATTCTGTGAGTATTCGTTTTATGGACTGTGTGATATAAATCATGCCCTGAGCACTTTTGGCGAGTAGCAAGAGTCCTCATCAGGGTCGTCACTGTCATGTCTTCAATCTTTTTTATTGTTTCTGTGACCTGGAAGACTGTTCCAGAGGTTCTCTGTATTCCTTGTTGTGCCCCTAGAGGGCACCCAAGCAACCACATTGTCCTCTGGGATTCTGTTTATCCCCGTGAAGTATAGTTTTCTATGCCCCTAGTTAGATATTTCACAAGAATATACAGTACTTGTTGATGACAAGGTAAAATAGGAGAGGATTTCTTCAAAGTCCTAGAGAGCACCTATTCGAAGAATTATCCTTGTTTGAGTGTACATATGTATGCATGATTCAGCCCTTCATTCTGGACTGAAAGCAGATTTTCTTGCTCTGACACCCTAGAATATCCTGTTACCATTATTCAGGATGGGAGTATTATATACTTCAGCAAAGTGTAACTAAATGTTACTGCATTGTTTGACATCATCTTGCCTCACAGAGTTCCTTTGTGAAATGATTAGGTTAGACTTAATGAATTTTAAAGTTTCTTCTGGACCCTATGGTAGACAGGTATCTTGAACATACAGAGTTTATTATCTTAGAATATGCGATCTTAACCTGGTGTATGTGAACTTGTTTGGTTTGAAAAAAAAATTTTGTAACTCCCTTTCAATTTAACTGGGGTTCCTTTCTAAGTATTTTCATTTTGCTCATTTAAAAACACTTTTCCATAAGCATCCTCAGATTGCCAAAGGGTTCCATGACAAAAAAGGTTGAGAACCTCTATCTTAAAGAAGTCTTCTCAAACATTACCTTTCCTATCTGCCCAGGACATTTCTTTTGATCTTGGCTCCCTTAGCATTTTATCAGTATATTTTCTCCATACAGGAAGTTCCAAAATTACAAATTCACTGTATATTCAAACAACTGGGATTGGGAATTTTATCTTCTAAACTGTTCACCTACTGGCCCTCTATACTACTACCATTAATGATTTCCCTCACCTTCTCCTTTACTTTAAACTTTACTAATTTCCCTCTCTCGTCCTACCTTTCTAACTCCTCTAGGTCAACTTCCTCCTATGATACTAATCTTCCTATTCATTCCCCCATTGTTACCCCTAATTCTGCTTTCACACCAAGCAGTTCCTCCCTTACTGAACTCTAATCTCTGACCTTAGAGTCCCTAATGTCTCCAGAGGAACCCCTATACAATCTGTTAGAATCTCAGGATCTGGGTTTAAGTCGTGGTTCTGACACTTGGTATGTATATATCCCTGGACAAATAGCTTTGTCTCCTTTGACTTTGGTTTCCTCACTTGTAAAATGATTGGTTTGGATTAGACGATGCTTTCTAGCTGTTTTCCCATAACCCTAGATCAGATGATAAGCCCAAATTTTTATATCAGCTGAAACAGCCTTATTTTTTCAATACTAGGATCCAGTTTCTTGGAAGATGTTTTGTTGGTTTGTTTTGGGTTTTTTTCTCCCTTGGGTCTAGTCACTTAACTATGGTAAAAATGTGAAAAAGGTATAGAGTTAAAGTCATTTATATTAAGGTATGAATGATATAGATCTTTCCTTCCAAAAATTGTGCTTGCTTCTAAGATCATGTTAACACAAATGAATCTTAAATTTCTGGAATGGTGCAAGGCAAATGTTTTTCAGCAGAAAAGGGGGAATCTTTTCCTTCTGTCCCCTTATTTTAGGACCACACACACCCACATCCCAGTCAGAACAAGAATTAGCATCTTGGTAACCTGCTTCTAAAAAGTTGCCAACTATTATATAATAGAAGGAAAAATACATTGGATCATAAAATTTATAGCTAAAAAGTCACTAGAAATGATCTAATCTAATCCCCTTTTACAGATGTGGAAATTTCCCTTTAACATTTACCAAGGCACATTTCAATTCCATTCTGCTTCTCTCAGTTTACTCTAGGTACCTTTCCCTTTCCACACTAATTTTTGGTATTATGTATCTCTTTTCTTCAGGAATGATATTTTTGTATTCCTGTTAAGCACAAGAGCCGGAGGACTGGGCATCAACCTCACTGCTGCAGATACAGTAAGTAATTAGAATAAAATAACACCTTTCTTGAGAACCATCCCTTATTTTAAAGTTTTTTGGCATCAGTTTCTTTCCGTGTGTCCCAAGCTTTTTCTTATTCTTGTTTGTTTGTTTCATTCAAAGAATGTGAATTGGTGTTTGACTGTGATGTTTGAACTGTCCTTTTGGAGTTTTCCATTTATTTAAAGTTCCTAATAAGTTACTTGGTTTCTAGATAAAGAAATGAACATATTTCCTCATTGATTTAACAGGAGGTTGGTCTGGCACTCTTATCTTCAGAGCCACAACCCTTTTTTTTAAACACTCAACAAGAATTTATTAAGTATTACTATGTGCCAGGCACTTGTGCCAGGTGTTAAGAATACAAAGACAAAAAGTCCCTACTCTTAAGGAGCTTATATTCTTTTGAGGGAGAGAACACATACGTGCGCACGTGCATATGCATAAGTATATAAAAATGAATAGGTTATTTGAGGAGGGCTTGGGGAAAGAGAAAAGTCTTCAGATAGAATGTGGTTTTTGAGCTCAGCTTTGAAGGAAACTTGGGATCAAGAGCCAGGAGTACATTACACATATGAGAACAGTCAGTGGAAAAGACACATTTTGTGGAAGGTCAGTAAGTTATGATAAGGCCAGAAAGTTAAGTTGGAGCTAGGTTGTGAGGAGTTTGAAATGTCAAAAAGAATTGATATTTGATCCTACAGGCAGCAGGAAGCATCTGGTGTCTTATGAGCAGGGGAGCAATATAATGAGATCTGTGCTTTAGAATAATGTCATTGGTAGATGAGGTAGGATTGAGAGATATGGAGGATAGACTGGAGGAGGATAATGACCTGAGGAGGGAGATGAAACAGGAGGCTTTTTGCAGTGGCCCTTGCGTACTTAAGATAGTAATCCAGTAAGTATAGAGACGGGGAAATCCAAGAAATGTCAAAGAAGTAGAACTGATGAGACTTTGCAATGAACATAAAAAAGAAGGTGAATTGTGGCACCATAGATAAAAATAGTAAAGTCAGAAATGAGAGCAAGTTTGGGGAAGATAGCTAACCACAATTCTATGACACCGTTAAATTTATAAATCACTTTCTTCCCAATAACTCTGCGCAGCTCATTTTTTATAAGAGGATATTGAAGCTCAGAGTTTATAACTTCCCTAGGCTTATTTTGGTTGGTAAATAATCAAACAAGATCTGAACTCAGATTTCTTCTAACGATAAATTTAGTGCTCTCTGGGCAGGCCCACTTTAAGAAGCTAAAGTGGACATGGCTTAAAGGCAATTTGAATATGCAGGTCCTCACCAACAGTGAATCTGACTTCCTTTTACAAAAACGCTGACTCTGATTACTTTCTGGCTAAAGTTGTAGGCAGCAAGACTTACCACTGGTGACCTTTGAAAGGACTGTTTTTCAGAGAAGCAAAGGAAGGACTGCAGAGTAGCATAGGTAAAGGAACAAGGCTAAGGCCTGCTTCGTGGTCCAAGAATACATCAGTAAGGAACAGAAATAGACTTTTAAAGGAGGGAGGAAAAGTGCTAGTTATCAATGTTAAACACATCTTTGTGAAACGCGCAATCGCTGTATTTTTAAATTTTATGTAATAATTACCACCAAAGGTGTAGCAAAGGTGTATCACATGAATTTTCATGGAACTTACCAAGACTGAAATTAGTCAATTGATAAATTAGTATTTACAGTTTCCATGGGTTCACAAATGACTTTGCTATTTCCCTTCTATACGTGGAAAATGTAATTGTCTTACTCTTATTTAGAGACAAGTATCAGTGCTAAGATCAACAGTTGTTTTATAGGCAAAAGAACTCAATGAACTCTTATACTAAAAAAAAAAAAATACTGTTTTCTCAAAGATCTCACCATTTACTTTGTGACTATCCTGATTTTTAACCAACTTCCAAGATTAAAAAAAACAAAACAGCAACTCACCAGCTTAAACATTACTTTATAGCTTTATCCTTAGACTTGTATTTATAAGTTAGCAGTTCTTCCCTAGCCTTCATTTTCTTTTTCATGTCAAGTATTGAAGATTTCCACCTATTTCTCAAATTTGCTTATTCTTTAGCAGTTAAGCAAAATAAATGAGAATGCTGCATATTCCTAAACTTTAAAAGTCCCTAATATCTTATTCATTGTATTTGGAGATTTTCTGTTTTCTCATGGAGAAAAGAAAATTTAATTTAGTCAAAACTCAACCTTAAGTAGCAGTATCCTGCTACTTACACAACACAGTCCTGGATAGTAAAATTTGGTGTGTGTTGTCTCAATTTCTATTGCATGGAGAGGGAAAAATCATCAAGAAAATATTTAACCATCATGTGGAAAGCCTTGAAAGTCCATGCTTTGCCTCAAGGTTCAATTGTTATTTTCCACTGTTCAATCCATTTCATTATCTGGTCTAAATTACTCTCTAGTTCTTCTGGTATGTTACTGGGCAGCTGGTGTGCTATTCATGCTTGTAGGAGGCCATGGTTTCTTCATAAATACTTTAGAAAATTTCACATTGTCCTGTAGTTTCTTTACACTGTATCCCCTCTTTTCAAGTCTTTCATATAACACAGAATTATCTGTTTGAAGCACAAAAGCTACATGAAACCATCGTTCAAGGACAAAGTCACAGCCATGGTAATCAAGAATAACTCTACCTTCTTTCATTTTATTTTGTAACTCATCAACTGCTTTGACTTCATCCAAAATGGGACATTCATATTCTTCACTAAAGCCATCATATAACAGTCTTTCTTGCGCCAAATCACCCATGTTAATGTATGTCAGTCCTGTTCTTGATGCAAGTTCTTTACCTAGTACGGTCTTTCCAACCCCTGGTGTACCCATGAGCAGGATGTTGGGCAGCCTCATGGTTGATCACCTGCTCTCCGTGAGGGAGCAGCAGGCCCAAGGGCCAGAGCCACAGCTTTTAAGCCACAGGCTAGAACAATTCACTGTTGCCGTTACGTAAGAGGTTGGGTACAGGAGTAAGGGGTAGATGGGTTTGTGTTTTTCAAGAGGTAGTTTTATTTCCATATCATGTAGCTGTTGTGGTTAAGTATGTAGTGATTTCCAGCTAGAGATCATAGAAGAGTTTTGGCATGGGTGATAAATAAAATTGATAGGGGTAGCTAGGTGGAGCAGTGAGTAGAGCACCGGCCCTGGAGTCAGGAGGACCTGAGTTCAAATCCAGTCTCAGACACTTGACACATGTACTAGCTGTGTGACCTTGGGCAAGTCACTTAACCCCAATTGCCCTGCCTTGCCCCGCCAAAAAAAATATAGATATATGTACATCCTCTTGCTAATTCAAACCAGTGACAAAAGGTTTTCACATGAGGCAGTATTCTTTCCCTTTTCCTTAATAAGGGAGTTGTTTACTGCCATGTCAACCTGCATCTGGCTCATTTTTTCCTTATCTTTCTGATCGGATGATTTCCAGATTCCTTTTCAGCTCTAGTGTGGTAAGGAATGATTTTGCCTGTAGAATCATTAAAATCATATGGTTGAAAAGGAAGCTTAGCTGCTTCCTTCCCCAGCTTCATTCAGTAATCTCCTCTGCAGCATGTATAACATTTATCAGCACAGATTCTGCTTGAAAACTTCCAATGACAAAAATCCCACTGATCTAATATCTTGCCTATTTGTCCCTCTTCTGTCTGATCTGCATTTTTAATAAGTTTGATTTCTATAACTTCATACTAGTCAGTGACAAAAATGTTAAACAAGAAAGAGTTGAGACAACGTTGTGTCCTGCCTGCAGTTAACTGTAGAATGGCACAAAAGGTCTACTTTCATCTGTCCCACATTTATCCATCCTGACCACAAGAATAGTATGAAAAACTATCAGATGCCTTGTAAGTGCCCATAAACTATCCATAGAAACTTTCCTGCATTCACATCATGTTCTCATTGGTCTAGTTTTGAGACTAAATAGTAAAAATAGTGACATTTACCCATTACACGTTTTGTGAGATACCTATATCCCCTATGTTAACTCAAAGATTGCATCAGTATTGGTTCAGATATTTACTTTCTAGCTTGTCTTACCATGTTATATTTGCCCCATATAGAGTGCCTATCTATTCCATGTACTTGCTCTAAAAATTACTTTTTTGTTGTTTTTTACATTTTTCACAAGCCTTACTTAACCTCATTCCTGCCCTTTTCTTTTCCTGACACTGTCTTTGTGTTCCTCTTACCTTTTTATGTATCATTTTAAAATCTGAACTCAAAAACCTGAGTATTATATGAATTAACATAAAGTAAGCAGAACCAGAAAAACTATATATACACAATTGATGCCAAGCAATCAGACTGATTAATTGGGAATCTTTCCCTTCTTCTCAGTTTTGCTCTGTTACTTAGGAAAAGAGACAGAGGATAGTTCTTTAGGGCTCTAGAGCAACATCACAGATGTTCACAATCTTAGTCTAGAAGAACAGATACTGTTTTCTTATTAAAATGTAACTTGCCTTCTGTCTTGGGGGGAAAAGGGGGTGAAGATAAGGAGACTGGATACAGACTGTGGCATCCTTTGAGATGTTGCCGTGTGTAGATTGGTTTCGCTTAACTGTTTTTCACATTTTTGGGAGCTTTTTTCTTTTGGTTATAAGGGAGGACTCAACAGGAATTGAAAACTGTATTGGGAAGTAGCTTCTATTAAAATAAAGGGCAGGAATAAGGCATTTTTTAAATAAAACATTTTCAAAATAAAATTTGAGTTAAAAAAAATTCCCTATCGTATTTCAGCTTCTTTTAGACATCTCCCTAATTCTCAGTCATGAGCCATTATTTCTGCCCTTCTGTGTGAGTCTAACCTCTTCTTGTCTGTAAATGTTTCTAGGGGGATCCCAAAGTTGAATCTCAGCATATAAGAAAAAGCAGGACACCTACTATATTCTTATCGGGATTGTGTGGACTGTCATTGTCATCTTCCCTTTTACAGTGTGTTAGATCGCTGATACACTTGGGGATTCCTGATATACTTGTGCCCATCATGGTAGTCAGCTACTGGTCGTCATAATTGAAATCTCCCTCCCTTTTAGCACAGTTTCCCAGGCTCCATCTATAGTTTAGTAAGAAACAGCTCCCAAGTAACCAGTGGCATGGACCAAAAATGAAGGAAAACCATCGTGGGTGGCCTGTGTTCTTACAATGTACCCAACTCCAGCTCCTACCTTCCATACTACTTCATTCCAGTGTTCTGTACATAAAAATGGCTTCCTCAATCTGTGATGTTCCCCTACAAAAGAAGAACTATCCTCTTTTCTTTTTACCAAGTAACAGAGGAAGACTGAGAAGGAAAGGAGGGAAGAATTTTCTATTCAGTTTGGTGGAGGACATAGGCATTTAGCATCCCATGTTTCAAGTACCAGACAGGTAATTTAAAATGAACTTTTGGAACATAAACTCATTTGTAAACTGGGTGCTCCCTGAAGGAAGAGAAACACTGTGAGGAGGCCTTGAGTACCATGATTATCTTCTGGTCGAGATCACCTCTCAATAATGCTCAAAAAGTCAGGTTTTTTTCTCATATCAGTATAATAGTAAGCTTAAATATTTTTCCTGCATTTTCCTTTTGGTGCTGCAGTTCAGCTTTGGGAGATCCCCTAAAAACCCTTATGGGGTTTTTAGGGGATCTGTCTTAAATCACAGGGCAGAAATAGTGTCTCATGACTAAAGAATTAGATTTATGTTTGTAAATAGAAGTTCTCACATGCAGTGGATGTATATTTGTCTTGTACATGACAGTTATTTGAATTATTCGCATTTTAAATCATGGAAATTTTCTTCGCAATTCATGTTTTCCTGCAATAGGAATCTATAGCATTCAGAAGAGTCGACTATTTGGGTTTTTTTTCTGTGGCAGGCTCAGTCTGAGTGTTTACAAATGGTTGTTTACAAAAATGAGAAGTCTGGCCCTAGGTTAGTGATGAGTGTGGTGGTTTGCCATTGGGCATTCTGGCCTTGATTTTTAAACATTACAAGGAATAAGGCTGCCTCCCATTCCCCTGGAAAAAGTAGTTCCACCCTGTAGGTGTTTGATGCAGCTTTTTCTTGTGGATCTCATATGATTTTCCTGTTCTTTACCTCACACACAAAATCTTACCCCGTTACAAGTTTCCTCCCTCTTTCTGTTTACAACTTCAGGAAGAAGCTGACTGTTAATGTGTTTCCCCTTAGTCATCGCTTGGCCACGCTCTACAGATTGAACTGCTTTAATCTTTCCTAGTTAAGTCAGTCTCTCTAGTCTTTTAATTGTTGTTTGTTGTTCTCTGGAATTTCTCTCTGATGTCTGTAAACCTGAGTGCTGTATACAGATATTAACCGACTAGTATGTCAGGCACTGTCTAACCTTTTCTGTAACTTGGTTTAATTTGTTTCCATATCAGCACACATTTATCTTGCTTTTTGTTCTCCTTGGTCTCTCTGTTTCCACCCTCTAATTTAATGCATACTTACATACAGAGAGAGAGAGAGAGAGAGTTGTGTTTAAAGTTATTCTTCCCTGGAAAGAGTACATTTGTGTTTTTTATAAACTAAAGCCTATTTTGTTTTCTTGTCCCCCAAGATCCCGACCTCTTTAAGGTCATTTAAAAGATGGTTATCAACTGTATTTTGTTTTACTAAATTAGAACTACATACCTGGGGCTATGATCTTATGACTTAGGCATTAAATATAGCTTAAGAATGAGTCAGTGTTCGAGTGTCATTGAGACTTCTAGGAAAAAATGTAAATATTCAGGAAGCACATATGAAGTGATTCAACATATAGGACTTCTCATTACGTATTCATGCAGTGCCATGGTGTGTCACGAGAGTCCAGTTTTCACAGTATGTAATTATTTAGGTCTTCTGAGTGAAGATGTCCTGACTTAATGAACCTATCTAGCTAACTGTAACTTGTCTACTTCAATTTTCCCTGTGGCTTAGACTGAATACGAGAGAATGTTTTACCTCCTTATTGAAGCTCTGAAATATTATATGATGTCCCTGTTACTATATTTCTACTCCATCTAAATTGGGAGAGGATCTTAAGCTGTATTGGTTGGTGGGAAGGGATTGTAAGAAAAACAGGGCCCATCATGCAATCAGTTGATCAGGCATTTTTACAAAATGTTTTCTCTGTGTGCCTGTACTGTGCTAGGCACTGTAAGGAATAGGAAAGAAGCATGGTCTCAGTCCCCAAAGGAGCTTACAGCCTAAATAGGCAAAAACAGTAACAACATGAAGCAGAGGATGAGACAGTTCACTATGTAAATTGAGTCTTAACCATATTAGATTGGATTGTGAGGAATTCAGGAAAAAAAGAATTCATCACATGTAGTTAGAAAAAGTTTAATAAGAAGGTAGCATTTGAACTACATCTTGAATAATGGAGGTGGGATTCGATGTCAGGGAAGGTGTATGGAGAATATCATGAGCAAAGGAATTGAGACAAAAAAGGATGTGACACTGAAGAGACCATTTTTCACCAGAAGGATAGCTGTGTGTAGGCAAGTGATAGAAACTGAAATTGGATACGTAAGAAGAAGCTAAATTATAGAGGGCCTAGGAGCTATTACAGTTTCTTAATAAGGAAGTGACATGATAAAAAGTGTTTTAGAAAGAATATATTGGTTGCAATGGATTGGATTCAAGAATGTAGCTAGAAAGCTGTTACTGTTATCTAGGAATGAGGTAACCAGGGCCCGGATTAGGATGATAGCATTGGGAATAAAGAAGGGATGGATGCTTTCCAAAAGAAGAATTAACTATCAGGACTTTGTAAAATCTTTAAGCATAGAAGACAGAGATGGGAAAGTACTAAACCAGACCTCTCCCAGAGAGTCCTTTCTGGTTGGTTTTAGCCATATAGGATTGTGGACAGCAAGGTATCAGTTTTAGAATCCCTTGGAGATGCAGTTTGTTTTTCAGCAGGAATTAGGTATGCCTCAGGGACCCCTGAAGCTCACTTTGTTTCCCCTTTATCTCGAGTAAAATCCAGTAGAGGTAGGATTGAGGTACAGACTCCAAGCAAGAGACACCCAGGATCCTCAGAATAGGGAATGACCTGTGAGGAAGCAGAGTTTTTGGAATGTCAGAACTAGTATTGCCTGATGTTACATTCAGTTTCATATTAATGAAATTAATTGTCATGATGGTAGAACCTTTGCTTCTGGGCCCCATACTAGATTTCTATATAGCAGGAAGGGGGAGGTAACTCTTTTGTACCTTTTTTTCTAGACACCCTGGATGGAGACAAAAACCATTTCCCTACTAGGCAGGGCAAGTAAAATTGTGGGGGTTAGGGGATTGGGAACTGGCAGGACCTATCAAGGGGTATCTATTGCATCTCAATATGACACAAAGAAGATCTCACATCAAGAGGTGGCAAAGATCCAGATGACTGGTTGTATGGTTCTCAGAACTCCTGGTCAGGCCACTCAGTGAGGCTTCACTTGGGCCACACTGTCATCCTTCCTGTGCAGGTGATCTTCTATGATAGTGACTGGAACCCCACAGTGGACCAACAGGCTATGGACCGAGCCCACCGGCTGGGTCAGACCAAGCAGGTGACTGTGTACCGGCTCATCTGCAAGGGCACCATTGAGGAACGCATTCTGCAGAGGGCCAATGAAAAGAGTGAGGTAAGCATGTGAACATGGGCTTTGAGAATAGGAATTCAGATGGTAATGGAAGAAAATGAAAGTCACAGGATGTTTACTTAGGCTGAGATTGTTAGGAGTCATGACTAGTGGAGAAGAGGCTAGAGTGACTTGGACAGTAGGTCAGTTGAAGTGAAAGTCATGGTTAAGACTTCATTCATCCTGATTTTCTACCCACCAAAATTATCTCTAGATTTTTCTAAAGTCTGTCTGTCTTACCCTAGAGTTAAAGGGAATGCCTTTCTATAGGCCTGTATGAAGCACTGACCTTGAGATAGAGACAGTTTTTCTTGTTTGAAATGTTCACACATTCAGGGACAAAAGTAAATAAACATTTGACCTCTGTAATTATCAGTTCAGTGACAAGTAAGCTCTGGGAAATCACCTGATTTTGATTGCCTCATCCACATTAATCCACCTGTGGAGCGCTCTGCCGGATTGCAGATTCCCCAGAGATCATTCTGATCTAGGCTTGTTGGGGTTGGTAGCTATCAAGTGGCAATACCAAGCAGAGAGTTAGTCAAGATTGTGAGCCAGACAGAACCCAAGAGTATCAAGAAAATCCCCCCCAAGGCAGCTTGGGAGGAATTTTCCTATCATCCCAGACATTTATTATCATAAAGGAATTGAAGAAGCTTGAACGTAAAATGTTGACTTTGATTTGTTGTAGATCCAGCAGATGGTGATTTCGGGTGGGAACTTCAAACCAGATACCCTAAAACCCAAAGAAGTGGTTAGTCTTCTGCTAGACGATGATGAACTGGAGAAGAAATGTACGTACCCCAAGCCTTAACTGGTGCCCTTTCCTTTTGGAAATAGGTTCACAAGTATGCATTCTGGTCACAATTTGAAGACTCTTTAAGCCGTATCTGAGTCCTTTGCAGCAAGAAAAAGTACCTAGCAAACTCTGGAGTGCTGAGCAGACAGGAAGGAAGGGAAGACACAAAAGTTAGAGGAACTGGAGTTCAAGGACCTAAGGTTTAGCTGTCTCTTTTGTCTTCAGCCCCAATTTGATGAATACTAGACTCCTATTCTTTTTGGAACTGGTTTTACTGAAGACAGGGAGAAAAATTCAGATTTGGAATCCCAAACATCATAGAGCACAGCAGCCTAAGTTGTAGATTATGATGATTCAAATTAGATACATCTTTTAAGGCATCTGAAAGTCCAGTGTCTCAATAGGCATTTAGCAGGTTTAGGTGGAAGATGTATCCCTAATGAATACTCCATCGTCCAGTTGAATGGTGGGCTTAATTTCATTTATTTTTTGAAATCCTCCTTGAGACTCCACCTCCCATACAAAGGTGAGTTTACATGTGGGATGTGGCTGCTACAGGCAAGAGCATTATTCACCTGTCTTCTTTGTGTTTCTTGGTAGTGAGGCTTCGGCAGGAGGAAAAACGACAGCAAGAAGAAACCAACCGAGTGAAGGAACGCAAACGGAAAAGGGAAAAATATGCAGAAAAGGTACCACAAGCAAGGAATGGGGGAGGAGAAGTCAGAGAGGCTGTTGGACTGCTAGTTCATAACCAGACCCAGCTATAAATGACTCGCAGTAACTGCTGTGCTGGCTCACTTTTGGTCAGGGTGAAATGCATTGGTGACTTGAAAATGGTTGGTGGGATGGATACGTGTGTCCTCCCCAAACGAGTCATTGTTTAGTGTTCAGTGGCTATCACACTGAGATTTTTGTTTTCTGTTACACAACATGCTAGAGATGCAAAGGATCTACATCAGTGGAATCAAACTCAGATAGAAACAGAGGCCACTAAACTGCACATGGGCCACATAGTGACTTAGAAAACCCCATTTTAATATTATCTATGTTCTACTGTATTTTTATCTGTTTTGTTAAATATTTCTAGAGCGCTAGTTCTAAGTGACCGATAGGCCGCTTGTTTGACTTCTGTGATCTATGTCATGAATAGTTCACTTTGTGCACCAATATGCCATCAACTTGATAGCTGCTAGGGGGATCAAAGTATATTTTCTGATCTCAGACTCCCTGTTCTGTCCAAGCCTCGTGGAGTTTGGTTCTGTGAGTGCAGGGTGGTCTTCAGCTCCCCCAGTATGTGTTGAGGCAGAAAGAAGACGTGAAGAAAAGGCATAATTCAGAGCAGCAGCAGCCTTTTGTTTTCTTCTTTGTAGGTGCTTTTTAAATTCTTAAAACAGCTTTCCGTCTCTGTGGTGCTGAAGATTCCATATGGATCTGGGTGTGGTTTTCCCTTAGTTTGATTTGGTACGCTGTCAGATTTTCAGGAAGTTCCTTGTTTGATATTTTTTCATGTTTCCTTGTTTATGTTTCCAGAAAAAGAAGGAAGATGAGCTGGATGGTAAAAGGAGGAAGGAGGGAGCCAACCTGGTGATCCCCTTTGTTCCTTCTGCTGATAATTCCAACCTCTCTGCTGATGGGGATGATTCCTTCATTAGTGTGGATTCTGCTATGCCCAGCCCTTTCAGTGAGGTGAGGGTGCCTTTTAACCTGTGATCACAGGCCCAGATAGACTGTCTCAGCTAATGGTCCCTGGCATCGTTTGCTCTTCTTAAAGTTTGCCTCCTGTGTATTCTCACATCCCCAGAACCAGACAAACCCCAGAAGGAGCCTTTGTTGGTGTCACCTTAAGGACTGATATTTCGGGTGGGCCGTGAGCTGATATTCTCTCTTCTCTCACCTACAGATTTCCATCAGCAGTGAACTACACACTGGTTCCATACCTCCCGATGAGAGCAGCAGTGATATGTTGGTCATCGTGGACGACCCAGCTTCCTCGGCACCTCAGTCTCGTGCTACCAATTCTCCTGCTTCCATCACGGGCTCTGTCTCAGACACCATGAATGGTTAGCAGAGTTTCTTATCACACAGCATGCCATGCACAGTGCTCACTGCTTCTGTGAGAAAGGCAGTCTCTCCCAGATGGCACTTATTGCACATGAGTCCCATATTCCTTCTGTGGTTATGGTTTAATCCTCCCATTCTGAATAAGGCAGTAGGAAAACAACAGAGAAATTACACCTATTTATTTTCTCAGCAGCCCTGTCAAAGGGGTGAAAGAAACAGAAATAAGGAGGGAAGATGACTTTGTCAGACCTTCAGATCTTTCTTACTCTTAAGCACACCTGTTATTTCTTCCAGTGTTCACCTAGTGTGCTGGTTCGGTCAGGTTTAGATTTTCCTGTCTGTTTGGCCTGTGATCTTGTACTCTTGTTATCTCTTGGAGCACTCTGGCCTTACAGTTTCTTTTTTTTTTCTTTTTTTTAATCATAGTTTCAAAATTAAAAATCAGCCTTATATGTCTAGGAGCATGCATAGGATGTCATTTTAATGATGACTGAGCATGTGTATTTGTTTCTCAGTTTCCTACTCGTTGCCCCCCCCCCCCCAATTAAATGAAAATAAAGTCTCCCATGGGATTAAAAAATCAAACATAAACACTCCCTAGACCAGCTTTCCCTATCAATGTAGAATCACTCCATGGCTTTAGAAGATAAATGTTTTCTCTTTTCCCCTTGTTCCTACAGGAATTTCTCTTCAGGAAATGCCAGCCACAGGGCGTGGCCACTCAGGCCGAAGTCGGGGCCGCCCCAAAGGTTCAGGCAGCACCTCAAAAGGAGCAGGGAAAGGCAGGAGCCGGAAGTCCACGGCAGGCAGCGCAGCTGCAATGGCAGGGGCCAAAGCAGGGGCTGCAGCCGCGTCAGCAGCAGCCTACGCAGCATACGGGTACAATGTGTCTAAAGGTACAGCCCAGCTAGTGGAGCAAGGCTGCAGGCTCCCACCCACCTGGGGCTAGGATAGGAATGAAAACTAGAAGAGCTTGGCCTCAGGTTAGAGTACCACTGAGAGCAGGTCAGGGAGACCCCATTGCCTCATTGAGCAAGCACGCTGCTGTTTGCCAGGCTTCAGGCTGAACTGCAGAGTCCTGGTGTGCATCATACAGCGTCTTGGTGGTTGTAGATGAGTAATGAGTGCTTTTTTTGCTGATGGATTATAACTCTTCAGAAGTTCTTCCTGGACCAGTGTTTCTCCTTTGAGTATACAGTCTCCAGTAAAGAGCTATTTGTTACCTTTTAGATCCCTTGCAATAGAAATAACAGGGTTTAAGTCTGGGCAGGAATCCTGTAAACATTCTGATTTTTTTTGTTGTAGAATTTAATTTGAAAGATCGTTCCTTGCCAGACCCAGAATAGGCATCTTGGAGCGGAGATATATATAATGCCAATAATGTCAGCCTAGTCAGCTGAGATTCTCCAAGTGTCAACAAATGCATCATTTATTGAGCAACTGCCCAGGACCTGGGAGATACTCATTTGCTGAGCACCTGCTTTGTAGTAGGCTTTGAGATAACGTTGTGAAAGACACTAAGAAACGGAATACATTTCCTATGCCCTCTAGAAGTTTAGATTACCCTAAAGTTGGAGAGACAAGATAAATAAACTTGAGGAGATAAATGATTGCATGGGGCTGTACATTATTTAGCACCCAAAACACAAAAACAGTAAGTGCTTCAGGAGTTCTAATGAAAGAGAGATCACTAACTGGTCTGGGCTCATAAAGGAAGACTTAGTGGCAGAGTTGGAATCTGGATGTTGGTCTTGAAGGGTGGGATTTGGATAAGTAGAAAAGAAAGGTATTTGTTGTAGATTGAGTACCCTAGAAGCAGGATTGGGCGATTGCCTTTTGGAGCACAAGTAGCTGTCTGAGATGTGGTTAGTCTGGCTGTGGTGATAAAAGTGGAATAGGCCTCAGGTTATATAGAAAGCCTTGAATGCCAAACTAAGAAATTTGTGTTTTAGACTATATAATTTAAAGGGGAGTTTTTAAGGTTTGGGGGCAAGGAAATTAAATAATGAAAGTAATTGAAAAAAATGAACAGTTGTATGTAGAATAAATTGGAGCGAGTAGAAACTGGGGTCATCAAGGGGGGGGGGAGCTATGTTCAAAAGCCTTATCATGAAGGTTAACTACAATGGCACTGTGAGAATGGAGAAGATGGGGTGAATGTAAGAGCTTTTGGAGGAACAGTCAGTATCACAGAGTGTACCCAAAAGGGAAAAAGAGATGTCCAAGATGACTGACGTTTAGATCTCTCTGCTAGCTGTTACAGATATCCAAGCATAGCTCCTGCCCTCAAGAAGCTTATATTCAAATAAGGGGGAGATAACACATTTAAAACAATTAGAATGAGAGGGTGTGAGTGGTGCTGAGTACAATGAGAAATGACTAGGGTAGACCCAGAGTCAAGGGAAGCTTCATAGAAGAAAGGGAGACTTGAGCTTGGGCCTTGAAACATGGGCTAAGTTTTAGATAGGTAGAAGATGTGAACAGACGTTCCAGGCATGGAGAACAGCACAAGCAAAGATGGGCAACAGTCAGTCGTGGCATTCTCTAGGTATCCTGAAAGGAAGGAAGATCTGTCATAACGGGAAAAGATGCCTTAGAAATGTGTAACAAGAAAAAACATTTAAAATCTTAGAATATTTACTAAGATGTCTCTGTTTTCTCCAGTCGTATCTGCAGTGTGCCCTACCTTGCCCATGGACAATTGAAATGTAACTTAAGACTCAGCATAGGTACATTGTGTATAAGCTAGATTTTGTTTTCCCTTTAAAGAACCATCCCCTAATTCTGTCCAGGGAGAAGTGACCATCGCATGAGAGTGTATCTAGGGGAGGCGCACATAAAGGCAACTTGAGTGGTGAGTGGGGCCAGTTTTTTCTTTTCTCTTTTTCTTCCCTCTCACTTTCTCTTCCTGTCTCTAGGAATCTCTGCCAGTAGCCCCCTACAAACGTCACTCGTTCGACCAGCTGGACTTGCTGACTTTGGACCTTCAAGCGCCTCTTCTCCCTTGAGCTCACCTTTGAGCAAGGGAAACAGTGTCCCTGGGACTCCCAAGAGCCTCAGTGTTACCAGCAGCCTAACCCCTGACCCGATGATCCGGAAGCAGGGCAAAGGACCTAATCCCCCTGGGGGACGATAACCACCTTGGGCCTCTCAAGTTTTTTCTACCAAACAGGGGCCCCACGCCCTTCCTGCCAGCTTCTGGCTTCTGGATGATTGCCCTCTTTGGCATCCTGCATCCCCAGGGAGGGAATGGAGGTGAATAATCACAGCACAGTGAGGACAGGCAGGTGGCTGATAAGGAGCACTTTCGTCACCTGTTTCTCAAAATGATCCCCTTAAGGATGCCTAGAAGAAGGAGGTCCCAGAGGCAGGAATCAATCCACCACATCTCAAATGAACTTTACAGCCAAGTCTTAAAACCTGTCACTGGGAAAGGGCCATATTTCATTGCCACCCTCAGTCCTACAAACTTCTGTTTTTCCTGCCTCTACCCCTCTTCCTACTCTCTACCTTCTTGAGATGGAGTGGTCTCTACCCAACTCTTAGGAATCCAGTATCTGGCCTCCCAATTCCCCTTGAAAATGGGGGTGGGGGGCCTGGCAAAACATTCTGCCTCAGGCACATCCCTTCTAAAGGAGTACGGGATACGGTGAGTGGGTCCTGTGCCTGTGAGAAGTGCTCCACAGAGATTTCTATATCTGAGATTTTCTGAAAGGGCAGAAAGGAGGAAATCATGTATTTAGCCTCATTACCACAGCTTAGTCTATAGAAATGATCTCTAAGAGACCTCCCTGCAAGGTCACCAAGCCAACCAGATTCAGCTCTGCCATTGCACCGCCCTGCCCCCAGAGTGTCAGCACAATGGGAGGTGAGCATTGAGTATTGGAGGAGGTGGCAGGGCCATGGATTGGGTGAGAATGACTAGGGGGAGTGTGAGTTGCTGGTGCAGCACTTCCTTCAGGGCTTCTTTGCCTAGACCCCTTGGAGAAAAGGGCTACAGACCTGCCATTACCCTGTGCAGAGCAGTGGTACCCTATGTACCCCCGCTATCCAAGAATAGTTTTCATCACACCCTCTTGTTCATTCCTAGTAATTTCTAGCTCTGCCCCCAGTCCCCAGCATCAGCAGCTCCCACTCAAGGGACTGACAAGAGGCCAGTAATGAGAACAGGGTCATCCAAATCAGGCTCCCTCAATGATCCTCTCCCAGACTTCCTATGCCCACCCTGAATGCACAGTCTCCCCATCCCCTGCCCTTCAATCCCCTGCTTGGCTGTATGCACTGTCTGTATTGCACTGAGAAAGGGAGGGACAGCGGGAGTGGGGTGGGAAGGGAGAGGAGGAGGAGATCCCCATACTGACACCTCGCAGCCCAGGGACTGGCCAGTCTGGACATTCTGGCTCTCTCTGACGGAGGGTGGAAAGAGGAGTGGCCTTTGCTGTGGCCACAAAAAATGGTTTTCCTGCCGCCCCCAGCCTGGTGTCTCGGGTGAAGCAGGTGCTTCCAGGCGGCTCAGCCTCTAATTTGCACACCTGAAAATCGCGGAATTGAGTTAGTTAGATTGATTTTAAAGCCCTTTTTTGGGGGGGGGAGTGAGGGTGAAGGGGAGTCGTTTAACTTAAATCACTAAGACTCCCCTGCCTAACCCAGACTCCCGTGTACAGATGCTGTTTAGAGGGAATCAGAAAAATGCCAAGCCTTTTTTTCTCTTTGAATGTGCTGTCTATTTTTATAACTGAACTTGTACATATGTATAAAGAGAGACACATCTTTCTTTTACTAACTGGAGAAAAATCTTAAATAAAATGGAGTGAGATAATTTTATGTAAATTGGAGTCTCTGTGGTTTGTAAGCTACCTTTCCTTAAGGAACCAAAGTTCTGTGTGGGTGTGGTTAGGGGGACAGAAGTGACAAGAGAAGAGCCCAGCACCATTCTTATGATGAAAGAGCATGAGGTTTATGTGGCAAAGGATGGACTGCGAGTGCTCCTTCAGTATCATGTATAATTTTAGCAGTGAGAAAGGTTTGTTGAGTCATATTACCTATAATACTTAATGCCTGGGGCCCTCACTGTTCAAGCCTTCCAAATAACAATTAACTTTTGGTTATGACTCTGGTTCAGGCTCCCAGGAGCCCACTGAAAGCTTGTTCAAATCCAACAGAAAGGTCTTACCATATTAATAAGTTCCAAAATAGAAGAGATAGATTTTCAAAATAATATACACCCTATGCTGATACTAGATCCCCAGCCAATGAGAAATTTAGGGCACCAGCATCTACAAAAATTAGGTGAGGTTTGTTTATATATGACATAAAGCAAAACAGTTATTTGTACATTGATAGGCCTATTTGTAGTAATTACCTTTTGATGAATTAGAAAGTAGAGGAGAAAAACAGTTGGTCTGGTGTGTTGTACTTATCTAAAATCATCAAAAAGCATTTATTAAGCCCGGCACTGGAGATCAAAGTACAAAGAGTGAAAACCATGAAATCAGCACCAGCAATTCTAGCACTTTTCAATGATCTTCATTGCCTCTCTGAATTTGGGATAAGAGAAAAACATATTCTTGCAGCACAGCTGATGGTATTCCAGTGTCTGGCCCCTGTAACTGTAAACTTTTGACAATCTGAAAGCTGTCCCAAATCTCCTTGGCTTTCCTCTTGCCCAGAACTATGACTAGGAGAAAGCATTCCCTCTTCCTGTTAGAGCAGTGGCAAAGATGAGGTAGCTGACCCCACGCAGCTGCAGTGATATTAATCATGATTTCCATTTCTGAGGATTGTCTCTGACCTGTGGCCATCATTGGAAGGAAAAGGGAGCTATCGATACCAATCCTTGTTTTTCCAGTCCAAAGCTTTAGCCCATTGAGATCTTTTGGGTTCTTGACTCTGTCATCCCGTTGTGTTAACTTGTTTATCCTGACAACCTTTTTGGTTAAGGTCTCACAAAAGATGATCTGAGACCTGCTCTAGAATTCTGGTACTCCATTCTGGTTAGTTACTGGCCAGCTCTCTAAAAAGTGTAGTTTATCCTCCCCAACTCCCATCCCAGCTCAAAATCTGGAGCTGTGTGTGGTTCCTAGACCTCTGCTGAGGTCAGCCCTTCTCATATAAGTACCCAGCCCAGACCAGTGAGTGGGCTGATAACCTGCCCTCCTGAGAGAAGTGAAAGTATTCTCTCTTCTTCTCCCCTTTACTTTCAGCCCCAGTAGAAACACCTAACACTACTTTGCAGAGTTCGTGCTGCAGTAGCACCTTTGTGTTGGACCTTGTAATGAGCCCAGAATCTTACAGGTGAATGCTCCATTCTTTCAAGAACCATTCATTGAATATGTATGTCCGAGGCACTCTACCATTCACTGGAAATGCAGATAGAAACAAAACTTAAATTGATTAGAGGGAAGAGACAAGTATATGAATAGTTGCTCCAAGAGAGATAACTTTAGAGCAAAGGATAGATCAAGGTCTAAGGCAGAGTCTGAAACAGAAATGAGGGTCATTGATCCATACTTAATCATCCTTGTCAGCTGTATATTGACTTCAATTTAGAATGTTAAATTATGTTCTGTATTATTTTTGTAATATATCCCAATTACATTTTCAGTCTGGTTCAGGTCACACTCAGGAGTGTTGTAGGCCCAGCCGGCCTTGTGTTTGACACCTCTAGTCCAAGGCAAAGTGCTATGAAAAAATTTGAGGAAGAGATTGCTTTCAGTCTCCATCCCCCCTCCCATTTTGCCCATCTAACTTCCAAGGATGGTGGTACACTTTCTCCACTCCAGTCCAACTGACCTATTTGCTGACCTCCGAAGGATCTCAGTTCTGACATGGGTGGCTTGTTAACAGCCCCTTGCTAGGAGAGTAAAATGTATGTTGTACATATTCTACCTCTCACTTCCATGTCTTTGCACAGTGCCTGTAATGTCCCTCCTCACTGCCACCTTTCAAAACTCCTAGATCCTTTCAAAAAACTTGATTCCTCCAGCTCCTAATGCCCTGGCAATTTTTTTGTCTACTGTTTATTTGAATACATGTAATTCCAGTAGAATGTAATCTTCTTGGGGTCAGGGGCTTTTGTATGTGTATCCCTGGCACCTGGCACATAGACACTTAATAAATGCCTATTGGTTGGCCTTCATTTGGGAATGGAAGGAGGTGAGAGGGTTCAGCAAGAAATAGAGGAGAATGGTTAGGAGAATCCATCTCAGAGATGGGAGCAGTATGTGAGAAGACTTAGAGGTGAGAAATAAGATGAGAATAAAGATTTGTGAAAAGGTCCAGTTTGCTGGAATATGGAGTCTAAGAAGGGAACACAAGAAAACACTAGAGGTACATTGATGCCAGATTGTGGAGAGCTTCAGAAAGGCTGTGTGATTTAGTAGGCAATAGAGTCATTCAAGGTTTTGAGTGGAGGAATGACAGATCAGAATGGTGCTTTAAGACAATCTTTGGTAAGGAATGGATTGGAAAGGAGATGGGTTAGAGGCAAGAAAAGCAATTAATCTATAATACGTAGTCTATTTGGGTAGAAGCAATGCCTTGAATTAGGCAGCAGGGAGACCATTTGCAGTGGTAATGCAAAGCATGGAATCCATTGGAATAATGTTGCTTAGATAGAATCTACAGGATTTGGATGTGAGGGGTGAAGGAGAAGGAAGAATGAAAAGTCACTCCTGGGTGAGTGGAATGATGCCATATGCAGAAAGAGCAATAAGAGGAAGGGGCAGGTTTGGGGAGGAAAACAAGCACAGGTGAAGAAATCTAGTAAGCAATGGGCTACGTGACTAGAGCTTCCTTGGTAAGGAGGAGACAGATTTGGGAGTTGGTTGCAGAAGTGAGCTCATCAACAATTCAAGTCTTAGTGCCTGTGTGACTCACCACTTTCTGGTCCCCACACAGAAACTACTGGGGTTTCACTGCACAGAGAAAATTTACCCTAGATCATTCATTCATTCCACAAGCATTTAATAAGAATTTATTGTGTACAGTGTCATGTACTAGAAGCCAGGGATACAAATAAGAACACAACTCCCCATTTTAAGGAGCTTGTGTTGGAGGTCCTGCCCTGGGGTGTAGGTCTATCTGGATTTGGTCCTACCTAGAAAGATTTCCTCGGTTTACTGTTGTCATGGAAACATGCTTGGATGCTGGGTCACACTCCCAAGGACACTAGTATAAATGGGTTTGCTTCTCTAGGCCAATTCTAGAGAAAAGCCAAGCCCTTGAATTAGCCCAACAACCAGGTTGTTTTTTTCCCCAGTAGCCTGCAGGTGAGCAGTTACCTGGGGGTAAGAACAGACACCACCTCGTCCAGTTGACTTTTTTGTCTGCATGAGGTCAAAGTTTTCTGAATTCTGACCTGCCCATCCTTGACTTCTCATACAGGGTACTTGGTCTTAACCAGGAAGCCATGTTATTTGGGGAGCATATATTATTAGCTCTGTCTGACTAACCTAACAGGGAAGGAAGACTGCCTCGGAGTTTTATTGTTATTTTCGTTGCTTTTCTTTTGCTGTTAGTCTCCCTGCCTAACAGAAGCAAACAACTTTTTAGGGAGTAGAGTGGACCAAGGGGAACCTGGTTGCACATCTGTCTTGTGTAGGCTATCTAAGCCCCTTGGGCTGCTGCCCAAGATTACCCACCAGGCAAGTTTCTGTCCTTAAATGATTTTTCCCCTGGCTACCTTGACCTCACCAGGCAGAATGTGATGATGTCAGGATAAATTGAGTAGCTGCCTGGCAGGGAAGAGGTTTTTCCCCAAAGTCCCAAACAGAGATAGGTGAAGCTTCCCTGACGTTGGCGGGGAGGGGAGAGTCACTACTTTGGGTTTCCCCTCCCCCAAGATCCAAAGCATCCTTCCTCCTCCAGGGTGGGTTGGCTCTGACTCATCCCCAGTCCCTTCCCACATGACATGGACTTGAGGCCTTCAGGAGTGTACTCCAGCCAGTTATTAAAGTTTCAGTGGGAGCATTTATACTGCAGAGATCAGCAAACATTACAGGTCAGGGCTTGATTTACTGTTTTGTGTTGTCCAGAAAGCAGTGGAGAAAATAGTAACAATACAAATTTAACTTAAAAGGGTGTAGTAGGTCCAGTCTCTGCCTGCCACATCACATTGCTGGCTCACATCAGAGTTGCAACCCATTAAAATCTCCGTATCATTTTTAGAATTTTCTATTTTTTTTTGATGTTTCTTACCTATGTCTTTTTCAGACAAAAAGTTGCTGTCCAACCACACCTCCCTTGTCTTAGAATTGTGAAGTTGATTTTTTGAGGGTCCCTACTGTGAAGACTTTTCATGTCTTCCTATTGAATTTCATCTTATATGATACAACCTAATGTTCTAACTTGTCCAGATCTCTTTTGTCAAGATCTGACTTTAGTACACAGCATGTTAGCTATCTCTCCCAGGCTTATGTAATCTGCAAATCTACATGTGAGCATACCGATTTTTGCCTTCCTCCAAGACCCCTGGAAAAAAATTGTTGAATACCCAAAGCTAAGCACAGATTCCTGGGTCACTGCATTGGAGACCTCCAGACAAACTGACATGGAGCCGTTAGTGACTATTCTTTGAATCTGGCCATTCAACTAGATCTAAATCCATCTAGTTATGTAACTCTCTAGTCTGAATCTCTTTCCCGGGGGTCTCTGCTCTCAGAGAGCCAGGACAAACCCTTGCTTTGGAAGTGTCAAAGACTCACATCTCCACCTTTCTCCATTTGCTGAAGATTATGTTTAGGAAATGACATGGGTGAAGAGCAGCAGGGCAGGGTAGGGCCATGGAGGGTCACCTGATTGTCACCCCCAGGCTGGTTGTGTGTGCATGTGAAGAGACAGAAAAATGGAAGAGGGTGAGTGATCATTTTCTCCATGTATGCCTAGGGTCTAGGTCAGCATTTGTTTCCCTCATTCTTCTTGGCTAGAATAAGAGAAAAAGGAAAAGGGGGTGGGAGGAGGAAAGGAAATAAGCATTTATTAAGCACCTCCTATGTGCTAGTCAGAGGCACTGGGCCTGGAGTCAGGAAGACCTGAATTCATATCAGGCTTCAGACATTCACTAGCTCTGTGACCTTGGGAAAGTCACTTAATCTCTGCTTTAATCCACTGGAGAAGGAAATGACAAAGACAATACAGTATCTTTGCCAAGAAAACCCCATGTGGGAGTCACAAAGAGTCCTATTCACTGTGCGAAGCGCTTTATGAATATTGTCTCTTGTGATCGTCACAGCCACCCTGTGAGGTAAATGCTATTTAGTATTTCCGTTTTATACATGAGGAAATTGAGGTTAAGTGATTTGCCCAGGGTCACACAGCTAGCTAAGTGTCTGAGGCTGTCTGAGCTCAAGTCTTTCTGACTCTGGGCCCAGCACCCTGTCCACCTCGACATCAGTTGCCTTGGTGGCTAAGCTCCAGGAAGCCATTGAGAGCCAAAGAAGATTGAGAAAGCTCTGAAATTTACCTGAAGGATCAGGGTCAACCTAGTCTTACTTGCTCAGTGGGAGGGAGAAGGAACATTCTCTCCCCTACCATATCAGCCCTGCCCCAGCACCATATATCACAGTGAGCCATTTGGAAGACTATACACTGGAATAAATGCTGATACCAGAAGTAACCTACTTGGCACAATCTGAAACTTGTGAAACTCCTGAGGCAAGGCTGGTCTCCTTATGGTGCCTGAAGGCATGTTCCCTTGTGTGGATGGCCATAAGGTGTAGATGTAGGAGTGAGTGGGTGCTTGTGCCTGACATAGGACAGCCAGTGTAGCCCCCAAAGGATTACTCAATCCCAACTCAGCACGGTCCCCAGGTGAGTTGAAGATCTATCTGAATGTGACTCTGGTTCAAGGGAGGGTAGCAACCAGTCCTAGAATGAAACATGGTGGAGCAGTAGGCCCCACAGTCCAACCAACTGAATGTGAGCCTTGTGAACAACATATTAGATGTGTTTTTCTTGGTCTCCAGAGGTCAGAGTTCAGACAATTCAAGACCCACAGACTCTGCCTCCCTCAGGGCAGTGATTGAGTCCTTAATAGGAAGGTTACATAGGGGCTTCTTTTGTGGACTAGACAAATGAATGAAATCTGAGATTTCTTCCAACTCTGAGGTTCTCTAACTTGGGGATCCTGAGTGTAATTCACCCTTTACTTGACGCCACTGAGTCATCATTATATCGATCATACTGTACTGTAATACAGTGTTGCCCCTTGGGACTATTTGCCCTTAACACTAAATGGCCCTAGCATGGTTTTTTTATTTTTCCGTGTTCTCACTTGTCCGTCGCCCCTCAGTGGACCTGACTATAGTAGCCTGCTCCCCTCTTAAGTTGGCTATAAGCTTGTTGTAATTGATTTTAAAATAATAATGGTCTCCAAGTCAGAGCCTGAGGTTCCATGTATAGACATGATGGCATCTATTTGGTTGCTCCAAGACCTACCTTGCTTATTTCCCGGTTCTGGGCAGGAGGTTTGAAGTCAGAGTCTATCCGGGCCTAAAACCTGGTACCGCTAATACTCACTAGGTCATGCTTCCCTTCCTGGCAGGAACCAAAGTCCACCTTGAAGAAGGGAGTGGAGGATAGGAGAGGCAAGAGATGTCTGTGCTTTCCTCCCTGTGAGCCACATCTAGACAAAGACGTGTGGACCTACGTAGTCTAAGTGGGCAAAACATCCACCATCCCATTTTACAATTAACCTTTCCAAACCTCAGTGTTTTCATCTGTAAAATTGAGCTAATAATACTCATAGCATCTACCTGGCAAGATTGTTTCCAGGATTTAATGAAATAATGTGTGTAAAATGCTTTGCAAACCTTAACGTGCTATATAACGTTCTATCCATGGTTCAAGAAGGGGAAAAAATCCATACAGGAATCTAGCAAAAGAGTGGAATTCTGTTAGTTTCGATTTGAGGGACTACAGTTCCTTGCAGTTTAGATCCCTGCTAAGGAGTGGTAGGGCTGGCCAGACAAGGTGATTGATAGTCCTGGGCAGAGGGGCTCAGGCTGTCTCTTGGGGAAACAGAGGAAGAGAAGGATGGTCTCCTGAGAAATGCTGAGGGGGCCCCCCTACCCCCAATCTGGCTGGTCTCCAGAATCTGGATGTGTGTGATTTGAGGGGGAAGGGACCTGGTTGTGTGGTCTTCACTGTCGAGTAATGAGAGGTATTTTTAGCTGGTGAGATGTTTCTCCATTACTAAGCCCAGAGGATCGGGCTATTAGTAAACACACTGGAATGCCCTGGGCTGCCTGCCTCCAAACCTTGAGCTTCCTTTCTCCACTCCCTCTCTGAAAAAGAAGGCAGGGGAAGGAGGAGAGGTTACCCACAGATTCAACCCAAATTATAAGTGCAGATAAGGTGATATTTGGAGGCACCAGATACATGGGGACCCATTTATAGCACCAAGCCCAAAGAGTGTGTGGGTACCTTGGTTTTCTTTTTTTTTTAAACCACCTTCCATGGCTGCTTCGGTAACTTTATCATCACTGATAGAGGATTTGGATCTGAAAGGGACTGTCTGATCCACCCCTTCATTTTGCCAATGAGGAAACTGAGGCTCTGAGAGATTAAATAACTTGCCAGAGGTCCTTCATCTGCCTCTCTTGTATGATTTTTAAGCTCCTTTTTGAGCTCTTTCTGGGCTTGAGACCACTTCCTGTTTTTCTTTAAGGTTTTGCCCATCGGTGTTTTGACATTGTTATCCTCTTCTGAGTTTGTGTCTTGATCTTCCTTGTCACCATAGTAACTTTCTGATTCTGTCAGATTCTGTTTTCGTTGTTTTTTGCTCATCTTTTTTGGCCTTTTTCTTTTCTTTTAAATTTGAGCTCTGCTCCACGGGTGGAAGGGGCACTGTCTCAAGCTTCTTGTGCCAGGGGTTGCAGGCACTGGCTGTTAACCTGGTGCTGCTTTGATGTTGACCTGAGGCCCACGGGCGACCCTCCTGTCTGGTGCTGTGCTGAGGGTATGCAGTAGAGGTGCCTGGCACTACTGGAGGCTGTAGGAGACTGAGAGCTTACCTGGTGCTGAGCTGGGGTCCTAATGCTGGTGTCTGGCATGTTGAGGCTGGTGGGGTGTTTCTGCGTTTCCCCAGGCTACCCTGAAACACTTGGCTGTCTAGCTACTGGAGGTCGCCTGTTTGCCCTGGGCTATGCTGAAGCACATGGCTGTTTGTCTGCTGGAGGTTGCTAGTTTGCCCTGGGCAATGCTGAAGCACTAGAGGTCTGTCTGCTGGAGGTTGCTAGTTTGCCCTGGGCTGTGCAAAAGCACTTGACTGTCTCTGCTGGAGGTTGCCTGTTTGCCCTGGGCTATGCTGAAGCATTGGAGGTCTGGCTGCTGGAGGTTGCCTGTTTGCCCAGGGCTATGCTGAAGCATTTGGCTGTCTGTCTGCTGCAGGCTGCCTGTTTGCCTAGGGCTATGCTGAAGCATTGGAGGTCTGTCTGCTACAGGCTGCCTGTTTGCCCTGGGCTATGCTGAAGCATTGGAGGTCTGGCTGCTGGAGGTTGCCTGTTCGCCCAGGGCTATGCTGAAGCACTGGAGGTCTGGCCTCTGGAGGTTCTCTGTTTGCCCTGGGCTATTCTGAAGCATTGGAGGTCTGTCTGCTGCAGGCTGCCTGTTTGCCCTGGGCTATGCTGAAGCATTGGAGGTCTGGCTGCTGGAGGTTGCCTGTTCGCCCAGGGCTATGCTGAAGCACTGGAGGTCTGGCCTCTGGAGGTTCTCTGTTTGCCCTGGGCTATTCTGAAGCATTGGAGGTCTGTCTGCTGCAGGCTGCCTGTTTGCCCTGGGCTATGCTGAAGCATTGGAGGTCTGGCTGCTGGAGGTTGCCTGTTTGCCCAGGGCTATGCTGAAGCACTGGAGGTCTGTCTGCTGGAGGTTGCCTGTTTGCCCAGGGCTATGCTGAAGCATTGGAGGTCTGGCTGCTGCAGGCTGCCTGTTTGCCCAGGGCTATGCTGAAGCACTGGAGGTCTGTCTGCTGGAGGTTGCCTGTTTGCCCAGGGCTATGCTGAAGCATTGGAGGTCTGGCTGCTGCAGGCTGCCTGTTTGCCCAGGGCTATGCTGAAGCACTGGAGGTCTGGCCTCTGGAGGTTGCCTGTTTGCCCAGGGCTATGCTGAAGCATGTGGTGGTTCTGATCGTTGCCCTGGCTATACTGTTGCCTGCTTCACCACACAGGGGCTCAGCATCTCCCACTGATTTGCTGAGGTGGGGCTTGCTGCTGGTTTACTGGGATGCTTCCTGTCCTAAACTGCAATCCCCTTTTGCCCAAGTGAGACAGACCTTTCTTGGCGATCTTCCGGGTTTCTTGGGCTAAAAGACTGTTTCACCCTTTTTGCTCGTTCTGTTGTTTTAGGATTTATTTTGGGGATGCCGTTTTATGGTTGTTTGGAGGTGAATATGGGAGATGGAAATTTACTGCTTCCTCTGCCATCTTGGCTCCTGGAAGTCCAGAGGTCCTTCAGGAAGTGAGATTTGGCCTGGGGTCCTCTAACTCCAAATCCTTGTTCTTGGCTTTCTTGGTGCTTTCTTTCTTCTCTTTCCATCCATATCACCACTTGCCTCATTCCATTGGGGTTTTGCTGATTGACCAGTTAATCAAATAAACTAATTTGAGCTAAGGCATTATGGGGGTTGTTACATTTGTGTCCAACTCTTCATGACCCCATTTGGGGTTTCCTTGGGAAAGATACTGGAATGGTTTGCTATTTTCTTCTCCAGCTCATTTTACAGATGAGGAAACTGAGGCAAACAGGGTTAAATGACTTGCCCAGGGTCATCTAGCTAGTAAGTGTCTGAGGCCAAATTTAAACTCATAAAGACGAGTCTTCCTGACTCCAGGCCTGGCACTCTAAATATTCTACCACCTAACTCCTCCATTAGGGGGGTGAAAGATAGTAATGACTCCCTATGTGACAGCTCCCAGAGAAAGTCTACACAATAATTGGGAGCCTCAGTGACTTAACTTGAGGGAGTACTTGGGGGTTTCAGGGACTTTAGCAGGCCTGGGAGGTGGAAGGGGTAGGGGAGAGACAGTAGTCTTCTTTCAAGAAATTCCACAAATAGAACCACATGAACAGCCAGACCTGTCCATACCACAAACACACCAGGTGTATAAACCTACTTCTCCCCTCCATGGACTTCCCCTCCCAAAGAGAAGATTGTGCTAAGTACTCTCCAACGTCACTTCTAGATCTGAATCCTATGTTTTCATCCTACTTGTCTTGGAGCCATCATATAGATGCTGCTCAAAACTCAGGCCCTCAGAGAAGCCTTCCCATGATAAGCAGGCACCTGGCTCCAGTCACCCTTTCCTAATTAGTGAGTGTTGTTTACAACTGTTTTTATCTGTGTGTTTTTATCTTCTTTATTAAATTGCAAGTGGCTTACGGGCAAAGTCCTGTCCAATAGGGTTCTTTCTTTTTTTTTTTTTTCTTTTTTTTTTTTTTGTAACAAATAATGTTTTATTTCCGCGCCCCCCCCCCCAATTACATGTAAAAACAATTTTTAACATTTATTTTTTTTTAATTTTGAGCTCCAAATTCTCTCCTTTCTTCCTTTCCCTTCCCCCTCCCTGAGATGGTAAGCAATTAGATATAGGTTATATGTGTACAATTATGCAAAACATGTTTCCATATTAGTCATGTTGTGAAAGAAGACACAACAACAACAAAAGAAACCACACATACACAAATAAAGAAAGTGAAAAATAGTCTGCTTTGATCTGCATTCAGAGTCCATCAGTTCTTTTCTGGATGTGGATAGCATTTTTCACCATAAGTCCTTTGGAATTGTCCTGGATCATTATATTGCTGAGGAGAGCTAAATCGTTCACAGATGATCCTCCTACAACATTGCTGCTACTGTGTATGGTGTTCTCCTGGTCCTGCTTAATTCACTTTGCATTAGTTTGTGTAACTCTCTCCAGGTTTTTCTGGGAACGTCCTCATCATTTCTTGTAGTGCAATAGTATTCCATCACAATCACACACCACAACTTGTTCAGCCATTCCCCAATTGATGGACATCCCCTCAATTTCCAGTTCTTTGATACCAAAAAGAGCTGCTATAAATATTTTTGTACAAATAGGTCCTTTCCCCTTTTTAAAAAAATCTCTTTGGGAGATAGACCTAGTAGTGGTATTGCTGGATCAAAGGGTATGCAATTTTATAGCCCTTTGGGAATAGTTCCAAATTGCTCTCCAGAATGGTTGGATCACTTCACAACTCCGCCAACAGTGTATTCATGTCCCAATGTTCCCATATCCCCTCCAACATTTATCATTTTCCTTTTCTGTCATATTACAGTCGGGCTTCTTTATAGACATATCTTTTCCCCATCCCTAAACCTATCACCACAGTGCATTGGCTGACTGATTCAGAGGAAAATATTTTTATGAAGAAAAGGAGGAAGACACCAAAAGCTCAAGATCCTTCCTAAATTACTAAGCTCCAAAGCCCTGTATCACAAGTAGAGACCCAAAAATATTCTTGAGAATATGTCAGACTGGACAGGAACCAGAATATTGTCACGAACATGTGCCTACAACCTTCCGGACAAAATAATGATCCATCAAAATTGAAGAACTGCATTCTTAACAGATGTGGCCACACCAGATTTTCACAATCTTCAAGCTTTCAAAACATAAAAAAGGAACTTTTAGGAAAGGAGACTTTCCTCTCTACCCTCTCCTCAGTTTTCTCTTTCTTTTCCTCCTCCCATTGCCATTTGTCTGTCCACTGGACTTTCCTACCACGAGAAAACCAAAATCATGCAGGGAATGGGATGAGGTACATATGATCCTCCATGCTAATTGTCCTAAAGATGGACCTACAGAAGATGAACTCACATCCCAACACCTTTATTCAATTACCAAAAACAGCCATTTTGCCCACCTGTGCAATAGTCCATAGAATGTTATAAAGAATAATAGCAAAGTGGTGACTGCTCCAGGGACTGTTTCTATGATTAGAATTTGATAATAGATAACAATAATATCTAACATTTATATAGTGTTTCACACACACTATCTCTTCTGATCATCACAACAGCCCTATGAAATAGGGAATGTAAGTATTATAAACTCTGTTTTATAGGCAAGGAAACTCAAACTCAGAGAGGGAGGGAAGTGATTTGGCCTAAAAGAGAGTATACCTAAAGGGGCTCGAGGGATCAAGGAGTGGAAGCCAGCTTCTGTAAATCCTAGTTGAGAGCTCTTGAGTTTGTCACTTATGCTGTCTTTCATTTACTGTATCTTAGTTCATCATCAAAGTCTCAGAACACACACACACACACACACACACACACCCGTAAACACAGCCTCTTTCATGGTTAGCAGCTCCCCATTGGCCTGTGTGGGGCACAGGAAGATATGGCAGGGAAATAGATGGCAGGCAGACACATTTCCTGATATGTTTCTGTAGGATCATGTTGCCCCTGGACTGTCAACAGAACATGGACAGCCTGAAGGAGCAGAAGGGAGGAAAGAAGAATGGGGTGAGGCCGAGACACAACACCTCTCTTGGCTGACTAGAGATTTGAAATATGCTGAGGGCCTTAGATCTGACAAGGAAGACCAGGGATAAGCCCACAAGGGAAGCTCTGGCTCCTGACAATCCTCAGCCCATAGGTGGACCTGTTTGAGAGGTAGGGTATAAGGGGTGCTTAGGGAGGACTAGTACCTCTGGTGTGAGAGCTTGCTGACCACTTTTTAGGGCTGCTCATTCACCTTTAGCTTCCACCTTCACCCTATTCTCACTGGCAGCTCCAAGAAGCTGTAACATGTATAGCAGCCATACTCCAGGAAACTGTCTTGGCAATTGGGCTAAGATAGGTCTCAAACCCATCTCTGAGTTAGGGGTTATCTACCCCAAGCATGTGAAGACTGCCCCCAGTGGAATGGGTGGATGAGAATAATGTGTTCCAACAGTCATGAAGGCAGCTGAAGCAGGTGCTGTGAAGCTCTTAGATCTTGGTCAGACATCAACGATGCCAGGGTCATCCACTGCATCGCTGGCTGTGGCCAGTTGCCCCAACTTTTGCCTTGCCACTGGACTTCAACAACTCTGGAAGAGAGAGTAAGACTGATGACTTTGTGGAACTCTGCCTCACTTAAATCTAATTCGCTCTCTAGTCAAGATATCACCCCGTGATATCACTGGTCCTCTTTGAAATAAAGGATAAACAAACAATAGGTGGGTCTGTTTCTCCACTGTGGTCACCCAAAAGAGGCAGAGACAATGTCGATGTCAGCGGCAGACACAAAATACCACCACCATGTATACCTGCCATGTGCAGAGCACTGTGCTAGATACTGGGAGGAATATAAAGCTTGAGTCCTTGCCTTCCAGGGAGTTACAGTCCCCAAAATGAGCTACCAGTAGAGATAACTATAATAGACAATATTATATGATAAATGCATTAGAGAATTATAACACAAAGGGTTTTGTAGCACTGAAGGAGAAGGCTTCTTTAGTGGGTGGGGATCAGGGAAGGGTTCCCTGAGAAGATGACATTTGAGTTGGGCTTTAATGGTAGAATTGTCAGTCGGTGAAAGGGAGAGGGAGGCAATACAGGCAGGAGGAACCATGTAAGTAAAGGTGTGGAGACAGAAAAATCACAGTGTCCCGGGGACAGGGAGCAATTGGACTGAATTGTGAACACCAGTGGTATTAAAGTTAGTCCATTCCCAACTGATAAATGTCAAAGGATATGAACAAATTTTCAGAGGAAGAAATCAAGGCTACCAATAGTCTTGTGAAAAAATATTCTAAATAACTGACATTAAAGAAATGAGAATTAAAACAACTCTGAGGTACACCTCACATCCATCAAATTGGCTAAGATAACAGAAAAGGAAAATGACAAATGCTAGAGGGGATGTGGAAAAATAGGCACAGTAATACATTGTTAATGGAGTTGTGAACTGGTCCAACTATTCTGGAGAACAATTTGAAACTATGCCAAAAGGACTATAAAACTAGGTCTATATCCCAAGGAGATCAAAGAAAAAGGAAAAGGATCCATACGTACAAAAATATTTACAAGGGCTCTTTTATGGTAGCAAAGAATTGGAAAACGAGAGGCTATTCATCAATTTAGGAATGGATGAAAAAGTTATGGTATATAAACGTGATGGAATACTATTAAGCTATAAGAAATGATGAAGGGACGGTTTAAGAAAAACCTCCTAAGACTTATGTGAACTTGTTAACCGGACGAGAACCAGCCTCTAACTTAGGAATGCCTGGAGTTGAACAGAGCAGGCTAGAGACAGGAGAGTCAGGACACAAACAGAAATTTAATTAATTTCAAAGTGAGGAAAACAGCTTGCAAGCAAGGACACATGTGCCAGAGTCTCACCCCTAGTGAGAGGGATCCACATTAGTGTGGAGAGATCTCAATACTTATACCTGTGGCTACGCAGTGAGTTGTAGCCCTGACAGCAAGGTGTAACAGCAACAATGTGACAAGTTTAATTCAGAGCAGGGCCTCAGGACCAGAACACGGATACAACCGGTGCTTGTCCCAGCTCAGAGAGCACCTGGTGCTGGGAAATAATTCTGGGATTTTGCTGTGGCTAAGATCATCCAAAGAGCAAAGGTTTGTTATTGCACCAAGCTCAGGGCACAGCCTGCTTACTAGGCCTTAGCTCTGAGAAACAGGGTTTCTCCAAATACCTTGATAAACTGATGCAAAGTGAAGGGAGCAGAAGCAGGAGAGCAGTGGTCGCAGTAACAGCAACATTGTAAAGAGAATCATCTGTGAAAGACTTAGTAACTCTGATCAGTACAATGAGCCACTACAATTCTAAAGGATTCATGATAAAATAAAATGTTACCCATTTACAGATACAAAATTGATGGACTAGGGTTACAAATTGAAGCATATTTTTTCCTCTATTTTTCTTACTTTTCCCCCCTTGAACATGGCTAACACAGAAAAAAGAAAGAAGAGAAGAAATGAAGGAAAGAAGGAAGGAATAAGGGAGGGAGGAAGAAGGGAAGGAAAAAGGGAAGGGAAGAGGAAAGGAAGGAAGGAAGGAAGGAAGGAAGGGAGGGAGGGAGGAAAGACGGAAGGAAGGAAGGAAAAGAGAGAGGAAGGAAAGAAGAGAGAAACTGCCAGGCAAAAGAGTCTAAAATTTACTCAGGAGACAACAGGAATCCATTGAAGTTTTCTAAATAGAGAAGAGACACAGGTTTATGTGTAAGAAATGTTATTTTAGCAGTACTATGAAGTATAAACTGGAGTAAAATGAGACTGAAAGCAGACAGGTCTCTTAAAGGGCTGGAAATGGTGGCAGTGGCAAGAGAGAGCAAGCCCAAAGAAATATCCTAAGAGATTAATAGTCTCATATTTATGGAACCCTTATTCTATGACAGAGACATAACTAGGGGAGAACAATCAGTGCTTAGTCACAGAGCATCAAAATTTAGAGGGCACATTTAACATATACGTTCCTTCAGCAGCATAGAAGCCACTGTATTCCTCCTTCCTAATCAACAGAATTTGTCTTAATTATTTCTCATACTATTTTCATATCATGAATTATGAACTTGATTTGAGGGCATAGGATCTATGTTGTTTGCCCAGAGCTATTTTGAGCTGGTATTTAAATGTTAGCTATGTGGCAAGAACTGGGCTAAAAACTGGGGTTATAAAGACCAAAACAAGACACATTCCAGCTCTCAAAGAGTTTCCATTGTAACACATACACATAAAAAATACATATACAGTATAACACAATATAATCTATAGATACGAACAGAGATGACAAATTTGGAATAGTACTCAAAGGTGGAAAAGTCAGGAAAAGCCTCTTGTAGAAGGGGGAAGGAGGAAAGGAATAAGTGGTTATCTAGCACCTGTGATGTGTTTAGCACTTTAGAAATATCCTCACAAATATTCACCCTGTACCTGAGCCTGGAGGAGAGCTTAGGGTTTCAAGAGACAGAGGTAAGGAGGAAGAACATTCCAGTCATAGGGGGGGTGACCTGGGCAAAAATGCAGAAGTAGAAGATAAAATTTCATGTATGAGGAACAGTAATTAGGTCAATTTGTTTGAAACATACAGTGCCCCATGGGACATTATGTGGAAACAGCCTGGAAAGATAGCCTGGGGCCCATTGTAAACAGAGTTGTTTTTATTTTATTGCGGTGGCAAAAGGAAGTCACTGAGGCTTCTTGAGTGAGGGAGTAATGTAGTCAGACTTTTGCTTTATGAATATTAAATTGCCTCAGACATTAGCTGTGTGACCCTGGGCAAGTCACTTAACCCTATTGCCCTCCCCCCAAATACACACACACACATACATATGTGTATTACATATGTTTATATATCATTGGCAGCTGTATGAAGGATAGATTTGAGAAGGGAAAGGGCAGAGGTCAGGGAAAACAATTTGGAGGCAAGAGTGGTAGAGAGAATTGGGACATCCAATCTGATAGACCTTAGAGTTGTTTTAATTGGCATTTCTCTAGTTGCTAGTGACTTAGAACCTTTTTTCATGTGGCTTTTGATAGTGCTACAGGTACGTTTTGGTCCTAGAGTCAGAGGAATTGGGTTCCACTCATACCTTTGACACTTCCTACCAGTGTAGCCTTGGGCAAGTCACTTGAATTCCCTGAGAGGCTTCCTCATTTATAAAATGAGGAGGTTGGAGTCCCTTCCAGTCTTAGATCTGTGGTCCAATAAACAGCTCAGAGCACGCAAAAAGGGATGAGATCATGAACTAGAGAGGCTGTTGTGTGAGGCATAGATGTATAACAGATTCAGAGGGAGAAAACACAAGATGGCAACCAATTGGCTATGGCGTGGGGAGAGTGTATGTGTTTTAGTCTCCATCACCTTAGTTGACTTGTCTTGGCCCTGCATCATAACATCATAATATAGGATGGTTTCTGAGTCTGGACAGCTCTATCAGGCCAGCACATGGTGGCCAGTGATCCGTGCTATTGTTAGCCAACAAGTCTTCCCCAGACTAGGACTATAGCTCTCCCATCTCTCCAAGTCTCCACACCTCCCCTAGCTCCACATTTGAATGTTTTTCACTCTAGGCTGATTCACCGTGTTTATGCACTTTTAAGATGTTTTCATTTTTACCTCCCATTCGCCCAACTGGACTGTAAGCTACCCAAGGATCTATTCTGGTATTTTTTAATAAAAAAAAACACTGAATAAGAAAATCAAGATGCTGGACTTCAAGTCAGATGCTAGCGATATGGACAAGGCATCTGGGCTGCTGTTTCTCTATCTGAAAACAAGGGGGTTGAACCAGATGACCTTTAAGTTCCTTTCCAGTTCCAAAGAATCTATAAATCTGTCCCCACCATGGTTCATTGTGCTCAACACAGTGATGGCCTAAATTAAAAGATGAAAGTGATTCAATTAATTGGAGCAGGTCCCAGGTTTTCATTATTTGATGGAAGCCACTCACAGCTGCAGATCAGGATGAGAGGCCAGGAGTGGTGACAAGGGTTCCCCTAGAATGGGGTCTTCTGAAGCCACTAAGAACAGGAAAACACAGCAGGGTTGGGGTATGAGAGGGCCATAGACTGCCTCGAAGAGAGAAGTTCTAGAAAACGGCCAGCCTCGGATACAAAAAGTTAGAATGGGTTAATTCAGAGCCTTGGGTGGGGGTGGGGGGGGGGCAGGGCAGAGAGTAGCATAGTGAAGTGACAAGGTTTTTGATGCTCTGACTGGTAGATTCTCACCTATTAGATTGTTGTTGTTGTTGTCATGGGGGGGGGGGTGGAGGCAATTGTGATTAGGTGACTTGCCCAAGGTCACACAGCTAGTAAATGTCTGAGGCCAGATTTGAACTCAGAAAGGTAAGTCTTTCTGACTTTTGGCCTGGCACTCTATTCACTGTGCCATCTAGCTGCCCTATCAATTTTATAGAAAAAGAATATTGTGCCTGGGGTGTTGGCTTCATAGAATGAGAATTAAGGGAGGGTGGGCTTCCTCTCTATCCAATAATATATGCCAAATAGAGAGCCTGCTAGACACTCTTGTAGGGATGGGAGGAGGGAAAAATGGTTCCTCTTTTCCAGACAGCAGAGGAGACCTTTCCCTTCTTGTTAGTTGTCCATTTCATGGACCTGACCATGATAATTTATTAACTAGCCCCTCTTCCTTCCTCCCTGTGGATTGTACCCAGGGATTCTCAGGTTGGCATCCCTCAGCTGGGCCCAGCTCAGTGAGAACATAAGCTCCTTGAGGGCAGGGACTGACTGTGTTCTGGTTTATCACAGTGCCTGGCAAGGGATTTATGAAATATTTGTTGACTGACCTCTTGTTGTCCTAAGGAGAGGGGATGCATCTTCTCCACCCTACTCTAGGTTATAGGGAGAAGCTGAGCTGCCTGTTTCTCATCAAGGGGAGAGAGAGGCACGAAAGGTGGTTGCTCTCCTTAGCTCATGGGCACAGCCTGCCCCCTCCTCCTCCTCCTGCTGCTGACCCAACATGCCTTTCTTGACCACTTAGCTGGTCTCCAGATTTCTCTTTCCATATCTGTGACATGAGGCAGCCAGGCAGCCGGGCCCCAGCCATGCTTCTCCAGGCATGAGCTAACTCTGGCATGGACACCAGGGGCCACTTGAGGGCAACTATTCAGTAGGTCACACGGGCTGCTGTGAGAACTCGCAGTGGAGAGTTGTGTTCTGAGAAGAGAGAGTAGACAGGATGTCACTCGTCCTAGGAAGTGACAGCTGCTGACACAGCCCCACCACAACCTGATTGAATTCTGGCATGATGGTGGGTCTGCGTGTCCTATCAAGGCACTGAGCTGGGGGCAAAGCCAGAGATGAGAATGAAGAGCTGACGGCTAGCCTTCAGGTTCAGGAACATCGCCTTCCCCTGCCACCCCAGCTAATTTGTCCCCAAAGTGGCAGAGTCAAGCTTGGTCACCCATAGGCCAAACAGATGAAACATATGAACCTAAAGAGGTCTACTCACAGTCAGGATTAGATTGATCCTAGATTTAGAGCTAGAAGGGACCTTAGAGGTCTTGAGTCCAACTGTCTTCATTTTACAGATGAGTAAACTGAGGCACTGGGAGGGTCACATGACTTCCCAGGGTCTGAGGTTGGGGAAGCTAGGTGGCACAGGGGATAGAGCATCAACCCTGGAGTCAGGAGGATCTGAGTTCAAATCTGGCCCCAGACATTTGCTAGCTATGTGACCCTGGGCAAGTCGTTTAACCCTGTTTGCCTCAATTTACATATGTACATACATATATCTATATTTTGTATACATATACACACACATACATATATATACACATATACCTACACGTGCATACATATATACATATACACACATATATTTTATATATATATGAGGCAGGATGTGAACCTAGGTACAGTGGATAGAGTGTCAGGTCTAGAGTCAGGAAGACTTATCTTCCCAAGTTCAAATCTGGTTTCAGACACTTACTAGCTGTGTGACCCTGGGTAAGTCACTTAACCCTCTTTGCCTCAGTTTCCTCCTCTGTAAAATGAACTGGAGAAGTATTGGCAAACCATTCCAGTATCTTTGCCAAGAAAAGCCCAAATAGGGTCACAAAGAGTCAGACACAACTGAAAAATGACTGAACAAGTTAACCTAGGTCTTTCTGACTCTACTGGGGATAATATTTGTACTGAAGGACAACATGGTGCAAATGATAGGAGACCAGCCTTGAAGTTAAGCGGTCCAGGACATGTACTAGCATGATGTTGGGCAAGTATCTTAATGACCTCCCAGTGTTCCCAAGCAACTTTCTAAGTCTATCACTTACAGGTGAGTTGCTGATCTGCGTGGATCATCCCTATCAGAGAGTTCCTTACTTTGATCACAGATTTAGACCGAAAGAAAGTATTTGTGCTACCCATCTCACAGAGTGGTTGTAAGAAATGGGCTTTGTACCCCTTGTGAAAGCATATTTTAAAAACTTCCTTTTTAGTTCAATATTTATAGAGAGCCTTAAGGTTTGCAAAATATGTGACTTGATTTGATCCCCATAACCTCCCAGTGAGGAAGGTGCTCTTATTAATTTCCACCTTGTTGTTGCTGCTCAGTTGTGTCTGACTCTTTGTGACCCTATTTGGGGTTTTCTTGGCAAAGATACTAGAGTGATTTGCCCAGGGTCACACAGCTAGTAAGTGTTTGAGGTCAGATTTGAACTCAGGAAGATAAGTCTTCCTGACTTCAGCCTGGTGCTCTATCCACTGCACCACCTAGCTGCCCCCTTTTACAAATGAGGAATCTCCATTTTACAGATGTGGAAACTGAGGCTGAGAGGCTTGCTCAGGGTTGTACAGTCAATGTTTGCATATTTGAACTTGGATGTTCCTGATTCTGTGTCCAGCACTATAGCCACAAGATATAAGAAATCAATCTTTCTTCAGCCTAAAATCCTTTCCAGAGTTCTCCCTTTACGAAAATCTGGAAAAGGTCAAGGGCAGAAAATTAGGGCCTTGGGAAAATGCACTAAAGGCAGTCACCTTACTTAGAACCAGATCCCAGCCTTTCTGACATCTGAAGTGATTAGGGATATGACCCACCTAAGGGCAGTCAGTCAATAAATACTCATCAAGTACCTATTACATCCAGGCCCTATGCAAAGCATTGGGGATATAAAGGAGGGTGAAAGACAGTCCCAGCTCTCAAGGAGCTCACAATCAATAAGGGAGACTATATACAAAGAGCTATGTACAAAGATGCCTTGTATGGTATAAATTGGAGAAAATCAATGGAGAAAAGACATTAGAATGAAAAGGGGTCCGAAAAGGGTAAAAGGTGAGGTTTTCACTGGGACTTGAAGGAAATCAGGTAAACTAAGAGGAAAAGCATCCCAGGCATGGAGGATGGATAACCAATGAAAATGCCCAGAGTTGGGAGACATGTCTCATTCAAGGTATAGTCCAGGGTCACTGGATCTCACAGTACATAGCAGGATATAAGATATAAAAATACTGGAAAGGTGGGGGGAGGCAGGACATGTTGTGAAAGTCAGAACACCCAGTACTCCCTATTTGATCCTGAAGGCAATAGGGAGACACTGGAGTTTACTGAGGGAGGGTGGGGGGTAGTGAGTTGGTCAGACCTGAACTTAAGGATGATCACTTTGGCAGCTTCCTCTTTTCCTTGGGTCCTGATCACAGGGAAGAGCCTCACTGGGTGCTCAAGGGGAGTGTTCAAAAGAGAAAATGAGTAGTCTTAGGAGAAAATTAAGTGAGGCTTGTTCTAGTAGATTGTTCACCCAAAACTCTATTTTAATATATTGTGACATTTCTTTGGTTCAAGATCTCTATAAACGTTCCCTCAAAGTGTCTTGTGGTAGGGATGTCCAAGGGTATGGAGGAAGGAAGGGTGGAGGGGAAGAGATGCCTGTCACTTGGACATTTCTCTAAGCTAGAAATGCTTGGATTTATGGATGTTAAATTCATCTTAAAAATTGTTTCTGGCAGGCCTGTGCCTAAAATGCATAGTTTTAGCATTAGTTTTGACACCTTGAAGTTCTATAGAAATGTGAGTTTCTGCAGGTGGGGAACCTGCAGCCTTGAGGCCACATGTGGCCTTCTAGGTCCTTGGGTGCGGTCTTTTGACTGAGTCCAAGTTTTACAGAACAAATCCTTTTATTAAGGGGATTTGTTCTGTGAAGTCTAGATTCAGTCAAAAGGCTTCACTTGAGGACCTCGAGGGCCACATGTGGCCTTGAACCCGCAGGTTCCCTACCCCTGGTCTAGGAAAATGAACTCAAATAATTACCAAGGATCTGTCAGTGAATGGAGAAGCAATTACTAAGTGCTTATTATGTGCCAGGTGCCATACCCAGAGCCCACCTCTGACAACAGATTGGAAAGGGGGAAACTTCAGTCACTAGAGCTAGAAAAACTCAAAGCTTCCACCTTCGGATCCCTGTTAGTGCCTGGGGGGCCTCCCCTGGATTGATCCCTTGGCCCTGGTGGAAAGCAGTGCCAAAAGATGGAGATCTCTCTGCCTTTAGCAGTAGTGCCATGGCTTTCCTTGTCTGGGAGCAAATAGGGGAGCTAGGAAGGTTCTTCAGGGAAGCTGTGCCAGCCTGACCCAGAGGACACCCAGATGTGGCATCTCTGATGCTTCTGTGGCTGGGGCAGGCAGCCCTGGGTAGATCAGGGAGGAATGGGGCAAGGGGTAAGAAAGGCAAAGACTAACTGGAGGATTAAGGGGACATAAGAACCTGTACTGCCTCTGTAGACCCTGAGCAGCAGAGTCCTGACTCCTTCAATTTCTTTCCCTAAAATGCAAGCAATGGATAGAGTGTCTTGGAGTTCACAGGCTAATACGATGGATTTTGTTCACCGGCCCCTTTGCTAGGTCTGCAAGAGTGGGACTGCCCCAGGGCTCTTCCCTCCTGGCTCACCCTCCCCATAACCATAGCCTCTCCCAGACCCAACATCTGAGGAAAGAACCAAACTTCAACACAGTATGAACAATGGGGTAGTTTATATGTAGTGGGCAGACACAGACACGAGTCAGCAACATTGAGCTTCCCAGAGACAGACATACCGACAAACAGACAGACAAGTAGGGCCCCTCTCCCTTATAAGAAACAGCCCGACAGACAGGTACAGACAGACACAGATAAGCTGAGCTGACAGACAGATGCCAGTGGCTGGTTCACAGCAGTCTTGACTCTAAGAACACTGGGTAGCATGTCCTCATGCATGGCAGTCACAGCCCCCAGGCACAGTGAGAAAAGGGCAGCCAGGAACCTTTCTCTCCTTGGCTCACCTCCTATCACCTCACCACTATTTAGTGTCCAACTGGAGTAAAGCTTTGGCAGATGAGGTCTCGGGCTCAGTTTGGACAAGGTTGATGGGGCAGTATGAGAAGGGAGTCCAAAATCCCTGGGTTCCCCTCCCCCCCACAAGAAGGGAGCCCAGGCTGGGTAGCCTGGTGTTAGCAGCAGCAAGGAGGGGGGAGAGGAGAGAGGTTTGGCTAAAAGGGCTTCTGGGCAGTTCCAAGGTCCTCTGCTCCAGAGGATGAGTCTGGCCCTGCTCAGCAGGACTTCTTAGATCAAGGGTTGTTGCCCATACCCACCACACCATCATGGTGCAATAAATATATTTTCAAGTCACGTACCAGTGAATAGGATGAAGGGTGGGTGGGGGGAAGGGGGAGATTGTCTAGGAGGAGGTGCATTAAGAGGAGACAAGAAAGGGAGTTCCATACAGCAGCGAGGGGACCTGAAAAGGGAAAGAGACCACCAACAGCACCTCCACCAAAGTCCTACTCAGGTAACAACCTCCCCAAAAGTCTAGCCACCATAGAGGAAAGGTGGTGGGGGAGACAGAAAGAACGGGAGTTATTCCCCACAGTCAGGGTCAGTCCATATCCCATCATGGTGGGTAAAGGAGCTCTGGGTCCCCCAAGCTCAGGCCATGGCCAAGGTCTGACCAGAGGGGCAGAAGCAGGGCAGGAGGGCCCCTACAGCATCCACAATAGCTGCCAAGTGCTCATCCTGGGCTTGTGGTCCACACAGCCGAATAAAGTCTGCCAGACGGAGCAGGTACTCCAGGTTGTGGCCAGAACGGCCGCTGCAGGCCAGGATCTGGGTGGCGATGTCTTCTTCTGGAGCTGGCCCCAGGTAGCCAGGGTTCTGTGGAGTGGCCACATAGGCCAGGGCTCTTAGAGGCTGGTCTGGGGCATCTTGCGGGTAGAAGGTCACTACCTTAGTGTCATAGCCCCCTAACACAGCTTCCCGAACATCGAGATACTTAAGTGCTTCACTGATCTGTTCCCCACGCACCTCATATGCCACACCCCATGTGCAGCCCTGTGGAGGAGGTAAGAAAAGAGAGTATAGTTAGGGTCAGACATGACAATTACCCTGCTTATCACATCCCTCCCCTCTGCTCCATAAGGTTCATCAGTCTTGTCTTTTCTGTCAGTACTACAGCTTCCAGGGAGACAGGAACTAATCTACCCAAGCATCAGACAATCCCACAGGACATCAATTAATAACCCAAGATAGGGCTCATATCCATTGCAGGGGACACTCATTCTTCACCCCACAGGACATCAATTAATAACCCAAGATAGGAATTACATCCATTGCAGAGGGCACTCATTCCCCAGGCAGCACTGTGTCATTATACTTTAGGCCAGGGTTCTTAACCTGGGATCCAAGAACTTGTTTTTTAAAATATAGATAAAAAGATTAATAACTATTTCAATATAACTGGTTTCTTTTGTATTGCTGTATATTGTATTTTATGTATTTAAAAATCTTATTCTGAAAAAGAGGCCATAGGTTTCATCAGACTACCAAAAAGGGTCCAGGACACTAGAAAAGTACCCTAGAGTCTAGGTCAAGAATGGGTTTCTTAAGACTCTCCTCTTGCTCTATGCACTATCACCCCCCAAATTAGGAAGATCTAATCTATCATGTGGCCTCCACTCCTGAGCAAAGGGTTTTCAGCTGTACCTGGCTTCAACCTCCCTTGCCACCAATACTCACCTCATGGTCCTCAAGAAGGGTTACCACCCGACCAGGCTGGGATAAAAAAGAGAGAAGAGATGGGGAAGGGGGGAAAGATGGATTGAGTTAGAAATCAGCATCAGCCTAGGGAGAAGCATTTACCCACCAGTACCACAACTCCCACACAGCTAAACCCCACACTCTCCTCCCTGACAGCCTCACTCACGGACACTAAGATCCAGGGCTGAAACACCCCAGTGGGATAATGGGGCTGCCTCCTATGTGTTCATCTGATGAGAACCAATCAGCCCCACCCCAGGAGACTAGCACCTCCCCAGGAGGGGTCTTACTCAGGTTACCAGCACCTGAAGAATGTCTCACTCAACCCATCCATCAACCAATTGGGCGTTCAAGGACCATCCCCACCCCCACCCCATGCCAGTGTCTCCAGCATGGCACTGTCCCCCTGCTCACCATCTTGTCGCTGCCCCGATGGAAAGTGTCCCCTTGCCAGAAACGACGGCTGTACCCGCGGACGAAGCCCACACGGCTGTTGCTGTAGGCGAAGTCTGGTCTCCATACTAAGGAACCATAGCCGAAAATCCAGAGTGCTGGGGGGTCGCTGTCCTCCCTAGGGGGCTGCAAGGACAAGGATGGGGTGGGCGAGGCGGGTGGGGTCCTCTGGGTCGGCGGTTCCTCTTTCATGATGCCCGGGGTATGAATAGGGTCCGGACTACGCCTGGGACTGGGACCTAGGAGTGCGGACCAGGGATCAGGGCAGGACCCGGGGTCGGGATTGTGATCGCGATTGGGATGAAGACTCGGGGCGACATCTGCTACAGCTGAGCTGTCCCTTTTGAGCCACGGCCCTTTAAACCCTACGCTCTGCCGGCCCCGCCCACGTAACCCAGAAGGTCGGCCCTCCTGGGGCGGGGAAAAGCCGTGACGGACCAATCGTCACCGGGTTTCCCTGGTCCTCTTAACCGCGAGCACTTTTATTGGCTGGATGTGTAGTCGTTCACCGTCCGTGGATGCTCACCGATTGGCCGCACTAAATCTCTGTCAAAACTTGGCAGGAATGATGCAACGGCGGGGGAGGTTTCCCCGAGCCCCGGCATGCAGCAAAGGGCCCGGAGGATTGCATCAGGCAGCCGGCGCCCGGCGCGGGCAAACGGCATGGGGCAGCTGCATCAACCAGCGGACACAGGGCAGCGGGCTTCATTCAAACAGCGTTCCACCTAGCCGGGCCCGGGGTCAGGCTGGAGCATTGACAGCGTCCAGCTGGCGAGGAGGAGGAGGCGGCGACGGCTCTTGGCCGTCTCTGCAGAGGCCTCTCAGGATGCCGCCCGCCCCCGCAGTCCCCGAGGGTCACTCAGCGGCGCAGGGGTTGGTGGTGGACAGACAGCTGAACTTGAACGTGGGCCCTGGCTCCGGTCAGTCGTCTCCTTCTCCCTCTGGGGCTGGCATCGGGCTGGCCAAAGACAAGGGCAACCGGTGCCAGAAGATCCCGGGGGGCAGCAGCGGTCCTCCGCCCACCGTTTTGGAGGTCAATCCCCCCATCCCCATTTCCTGTTACCACCCCTAACCCCGATGTGTCTGGGTCCGAGGCTACTCCACAGAGTGGCCTTTGGTTCTTACACCTTTGGTCCAGCTCCGGCACAGCGATGACTTAGGTGTCTCCCTCCGCATTCCTCTCAGGTGCCTCATGCTGTTGTTCTTCATGAGCAAATGGGGAAACTGAGTCACGGGGGTGCGTAAGGGGCTCTTAACAAAGGCTGTGGACTGAGTCAAGGCAAGGGGAACCCCGAGCTCCTCCTTGTTCCTTCCGGGATGAGAAGGTGTCTTTATGCAACCCCTGAGGCTCTGGGCTAGAGCACGCGGAACCACGTGAGGGTCGAGTGTAGACTGGGTTTTTTCGGCCTCCGGAGCCTAGGAAGGCAAGTAGTGGTTGCGGGGTCTATTGGATAAGAAACCCCCCTCCCCGCTGTCCTTCCCCAGGCCTCGGTCTGTCCGAGCTAGTCCCCCCACACTGAGAATGTGGCAAGAGTTTGAAACCCTGGGAAGAAACTGATTACCAGCTTGGGGGCGGGGGCGGGGGAGTAGGGGTGGGAGGGGGCGTTGGGGGCCTGAAGTGGTATCGGGGAACGGCTAAGGGAGATCAATAGAGTCAGAGAGAGATCAGTGACACTGATCTGGAACTGGGGCCTGAAGGGTGTGGGTGGGGAGAGTTGGAACCCTCCAGCCCAGGGATAGGGGAGAGGCTCAACAACTGAGACCTCAGAGGATGATTCTGAGGCAGGAGTCATTTGGTTGCTCTCTCAGAGGGCGGTTTTAGGAAGGGGGCTTCCCCAGAATTTCTGGCCACAGATTTAGGAAATGAATACATGAAAGAAGGAATGATGGAAGGAAGTGCTCCTGTCCTAAGTGGAGGAGAATTGGTTTAGTCACACCAGGCCCAGGGGTTTCTGTAGTTATAGCCTGCTGTGGGCAGAGCAGTTAGGGAACCGAACCAGGACTAGTGGCCCAAAGCGATATGCAGCTCTGGATGTAGGTAGATGAACTGATTCCCTGTTGTCTGTTCCACTGGACTTCCAAAGGGAACTGATCTCTGACACACAGACTACTATGGACAAATCTGGGTGAGGAGGGAAGGTTGCTGGGCAGGCTGACCTAAAGAACTGAGCTCAAAGCTTAGATAAGATAAGGGGGGGGAGGAGGACCCCTGATTTCCAGCTGTGGGGTACAAGGTAGGTTGTAACCTCACTACAACTTAGGTGGGATTGGAGATTTGCTGTGGCCAAAAAGGTCATCATCACCCTGCATCCTATCTTGTAGGTGATAAGCCTCTGAGGGTAGCTAGGCTGGTCCTAGAACATCGTACACACAATCTGTTGTCAGACCTAACAGATAGACTAGTGTTTGACAAAGGAAAACAAGGCTGGGAGGGGAGGAGAGATAGGGCTTGGAGTACCTACTGTCCCTTGCAAATGCTGAACAGAAGTGCCAGGTGAAGTGGGCTCCTGATCTTTAGCATAGATCTGCATAGTTTACATCTCATTTGGTATTCACTGTGAATTTAGAATGTAAAGAATTGGCTCTCTCCAAAGTGATTGTCCTGCCCCAACCCCTTCATTGTTTTTCAATCCAAACTCCCTTCTGAGGGAGGGGAAGACACTACTACTTTGCCCCTTGACCTCTGGAGAGTGGGGACTTCTGAGAATACTTGGCCTATGTGGAAAAAAAAAATAAAGTCTAGAGATAAGGTCTGGTGGGATCTAGTGAAGAAATCCTTGGCTCAGCCTAATTGCCTGGGTGACCTTGACTCAACCCAGCACCTGTGAAAATTTTCTCAAAAGTCTGGCCAGGGGTCCTTTTTACACTTTTTCCTACCCCCATTCCTCCTAGACCATTACAAGAGCTTCCTAAATTTGGTGTTGGAATGAACCTCAGAGATCTCCTCATGAAATCCACTCATTTTATTGGGAGAGAGAAGTGACCTATCCAGGCTGCACACTAGTATGTCACAAGGCTTCTGACGACAAATTGAAAACCAATACACTAGGCAATGCCTGGAGTTTGACCTTCTCTGCCACCTCTTCCCTTTTTTGGCATTAGCCAGTTGCCACTCCCCCGCTCCAGATGCCCCCTTCCCCCAAAAAATCCACAAGCAAAATAATTTAAAAACCCACCTTCAACATCAAAGGACAGGGTGTTTAGATCCTGAACTCCTGGAGGGAAAGGAATATAGGACAGCTCCCAGAACAGCCCACACTGAGGGCATAGGACTTACATTAGATGTGCCCAAGTCCCATATTCACCCAGTACCATTTGGTATGGTTTGTGGATTATTAGCTTGTCTGCTCGACCACCTCCCATTGATTTTCCTGTGCCCTGCATTCTCTATTCTTTCTCCTTTATCATTCCACCAATCAATCAACTTTATGGTAGTGAATATACAAGAGTCTGAGATAGCCTCAGCTGAGTGAAAAAGTCAGTAAGGCAACAAGCATTTACTAAAAGACAACTATGTGCCAGGCACTGTGCTAAGTATACAAAGAAAGACCTCTCAAGAATCTCAGTCTAATGGGGGAGACGACATTCAAACGACAGTGTACAAACAGAATGAATTGGAGATCATCAGCAAAGGGAGGTTGGAAAAGTCTTCTTGAAGAAGGTGGAAGAGAAGCCAGGAGGCGGATATGAAGAGGAAGAGAGTTCCAGGCATGGTGGCAGCCAGTGAAAAATGTAGAGAAGTGGAAGATAGTGGAGGAATAGCAAGGTGGCCAGTGTCACTAGATCTCAGAATAAGTGAGGGTGAGTAAGACTGGAGAGGTAGGAGAGGGCCAAGTTACAAAGGGCTTTAAATGACAAACAGGATTTCATGTTTGATCTCATCATTAGAGGGCGCCACTGGAGTTGATTGAATGGAGGGGAGAGGTCAGATCTGTTCCTTAGGAAGATCCATTTGACCACTGAGTGGACTATAGACTGGAGTAGGGAGAGATTTGTGGCAGAGACCATCCAGAAGGCTACTGCAACAGACCAGGCATAAGGTGATGAGACCCTGTTCCAGAGTGGCAGCAGTGTGAGAGGAGAAGAGTGGGCATTTGTGAGAGATGTTGCAAAGGTAGAATTAGCAGGACTTTCCTTTAGAGCCAGTATATAATTTGGTGGTTAAGTGATTTATCTAGGGTCATAAAGCCACACAAGATGTGAACTCAGGTCTTCCTGACTCTCAGGCCAGCTATCTGTCCATCATACCATCTTGCCTCTCGAACAATGCCATGAGATTTACAAAGTTTTATATATACATATATGTATATACACACATATAGTATATATATACAAACATACATGTATATACATATACATGTATATATGTGTGTGTATACATATATATTATAAACTTGGTTCCCCATCATAACCCTATGTTATAGACAGGGATAAGAAATGGACTTTTGATTTTATTAGTATAGGGAACACCCTATGAGGAACTCTCCCATTTCAAATGAAGGTCTATATCTTTTCTGAAATCTATAGTTTTAGAGATTTACCTAAAGAACTGAGAAGTTAAATGCCTTGCCCAGGGTCACACAAGTTTGTATCTGAGGTGAGACTTAAACCCAAGTCTTTTGGGTTTGGGGTCAGGGTTCTTGCAACTATGGCACATTGCCTTTCATGAGGTAGATGCAATAGGCATTAACCCATTTTACAGATGAAGAAACTTAGATTTAGAGAGTTTAAAGGTCATATAACTGGTAACTGTCAGATATGGTGTTCAAACCCAGATCACTCCTGTCTTCAAGTCCAGAAGTCTTTCCACTTAGGAGAGAAACAATTGTGTAGATAATGTAAAATGATGGAGAATTGAGAAATCTTTTCTCTGGCATCTTGTGCTGGTTTTTTGTACTTTGCATATGGGTAGTATTTGATGTCCTAGGAATTTACAAGAGTTCAAATTAAAAAGGCAGCCATTCTATGAAGCCGCTGACCTATGAGAAGTTGGCAACCTTTCTAATTGCCCAATCTGTCCCCTGTTCCACTTCTGTCCATGTTCTGTTTTATCCAGACGATGAGCACGTCCTCGCAGGATTGACCTAAGTTTGCTTGCTGTCTGCCTCATACCCTTCTCATCTGGCAAGAAAACAATTAATGCAAATGTTTTGGTTTAAAAGGAGAAAATCCCAGTTATTCTCATATCCCCACTCCTAACCAGCTTCAGACTAAAATTCCATGCTGATCTTTGTAAACACGGTTGTTACTAATGTGTTATTGAAATAATTTTCAAAGAAGTTATCAACAAACGAGTTCCTTAAATCAAGGAGGTGATGTTGTCTCAAAAAAGTTATTATCAAGAGAGTTACTTAAAGCCACAGAGGAGATATCGTCAAATGGAGTTTTCACCAAAGGAGTTAATTAGAGAGGGGAATGATATCCAAGGGGGTTGAAAGATTTGCAGAGATAATCTACAATAGGATAAACCTCTTAGAGGCAATTGAATTGACTATTACTGGCCTATACAGAAATATGTGGCAGAAGAGAGGAAATGCATAAGGCCAGGAGCATCAAAAGAGGGTTTGGAAGACCGCAGTTATGTTTCTAGTTCTTATATGATCCAACAGGACTCTGACCCTAAGTGCTTTTATCCGCCACACCAGGTGGGGTGGAGGATGTGAGGATGAGGTGGTGAAGAGGGAGAGGATCTCTATTGATTCTCTGGTTGGGAAGAAATTCAGCACTTATTAATTGCCTGCTGTGTGCAAGGCACTGTGGATAACAAATAGTACTCCTGCTTTTAGGTGGTAAATAAATAAGGCAGCCAGAGTTGAATGTTGGATTTGGCATTAGAGGACCTGCATCAATATTTTGCCTTACAATTTGTGACTTTATACAAATAATTTTACCTGTGGGCCTTAGATCCCTCATCTGTAAAATAAGGGAATTGAACCAGATGATCTTGGAGCCTCCTTCTGGCTCTAGAGCTATGCTCCTACGATTGATTCTATTTGGAGGGAGGGGAAACACAAATTGCACACAGAAATATTATAAAGCAAGGAGTGATGGGGCAAAGGAGAGAGCCAGACAAGATGTTCTAGGAAAGGAAGCAGTTACCATTTTTTTCTTGCACGTGAAAGACCAAGATTTAAATCTCAGGTGCCATATACAATGTATCTGGTATTTCAGAAACCGTTTCATGGGGATAGGAAAGAGGCTGGGGTGGAGAGCGAACTTCTCCTCTTTTATCTGGCAGGCTCTTAGGCAAGTTTCAAAGGCAGCTAGGTGGCTCAGTGGATAGAGCACTGGGCCTGGAATCAGGCCTGAGTTCAAATTAGGCTTCACACATTCACTGGCTGTGTGATCTAAGGCAAGTCACTTAACATCTATTTGCCTTTATCCACTGTAGAAGAAAATGTCAAACCACTCTACCAAGAAAACCCCTTACCGGTAGAGAAGAGTCAGACATGATTCAGTAAAAACAACAAAAGGTTCTTAGAGTCAATTACTGAAGGTGGTTGTGTTGGCAGAAGATTGTGCTGGCAAGATTGCCACTTCACATGGGAAGGGAGAACCCAGGCTTTCTGGTCCTTGGTATTCTGCGGTTGGTGAGCCTTGGAGCAGAGAAAGATAGAGTCAAAGTGTAAATCAGGATTCCTGGGAGCCAGTAGCAGCAGAAAAGGCAGACGAGGAGAGGGGCAACTGTCCAGGAGACTTTCCTTATCCAACTCTGCTCCCAGTCTGTTTTCCAGTTGGTTGGTCCCTCCATCAATCTGATAACATGCCAACATTTAAATACCTACCGTGTGCACAGTTCTGATCTTGGCTCTAGGGAGAGATGAATAAAAGATAGATCCCTGCCCTCCAGGAGCTTATAATGTACCCAAATAATATAAGGTAAAATGAGCTACCCGAAAAGGAGGGGGTAGAGACAAAATGCTGTAACAACTATGAGGGAGTGATCACTTTTAGCTAGGAGTATCAAAGAAGCCTTCATGGACAAGCTGGCTGCAGACCTGGGCATAGGAAGATTTCAAGATGTGTAGATTCCAGCCCTGGATTACAGCCTGCCTGGAGGCATTGGATGCGGCTGACTGAGGGATAAGGCTAGGAACCACTAAATGAACGAACAGGATTCTCACACCTTCCTTTTCCGAAGGACCCTGTGCCCGTAAGTGGGAGGATAAACAGTCCATCACGTCCCAGTTCTATCCTTCGCATTGCTTGGATCTCTGACTGTTGTGCTGAGCTTGCTTTGTTACTCCTCCAACAGAGCTGGGCAGAGGCTCACCGTGGGTCAGAAAAATGGAACTGGACACCACGGACACCACGGCCAGTGCCCTCTCCTGTATTTCTCTTGCACAGAGCCCTGAAGCTCCGGGAATATTCTGAGATCTCCTATACAGCATTGGTGACGCAAATTGGAAAATCAAACCCAGGTGTCCGGAACTCCCAAACAGCACAAGCCAATGACATCTGCTCTTGGTCGGACACATCTAATCCCCCTCTTTGAGACTGGATAGAAGTTGTTCCTTGGGCGGCGAAGCCCAGGAGAGCTTTCACACACACCCTGCATCCTGAGACTCGGGCGATGAGGGGTCCAGTGGGGCTGAGCCCCCACGCCGCAGGAATACATTGGAGGGAACAGCGAAGTCAGGGACCTGGGACATCACTCAGTCCGTCCCGGGCCATAGGTACACTGGCACCAGACTTAGAGTCCGGTGCAGGCAGCAGCGCCCTCTGGCGCCAGACTCAGTAGAGCCCGTCCCGTCCATCCCTACCCCCAATCTCATCCCCAGTCCGGGTCTCCCTCTGGAAAGAAGGGCTCCGCTTCTCTTATCCCCTTCTCAGCCCCATAACGGAGTCCTTCAGAGCCCGGGCCAGGAGTTGGAGGGGTGGAGTCGGAGGTGGGAGGCGGGTGTAGGGCGGGACGTAGCTTGGGCCAGTCTCCCTCCTCCAGACAGGCTCCGGGAGGCGGGGGAGAAGCTGGCGATTTAGGTTCCAGAGAAACTCGCGTCCTTCGACCGCTTCCCGCCCCGGGAAATGAGCCGGGGTCGGGAGGCAGCAAACAGGAAACTGGACTGTAACAATGAACGCGGGTGGGGGTGAGGTGGGGGGAGGGAGGAAGAAAGGATGGATGGAGCGAGGGCTGTTAGGAGGAGGGGGTGGGCCAGGAGCAGCCCCTGGGCCCGCCTCCCCGGTGCCAGCCCTGGTGCCCGCCCCCCGGTGCCAGCCCCAGTGCTCGCCCTGGGCACTTCGAGGCACAGCCTCTCCACTCTGCCTGCACCTCCAGGGCCTGAGCACGACAGCTGCCCTGGCAGGTGTAGCGCTGACCCTGGGCTCTGCAGGGCGCTCCCGAGCCCTTCCGGCCCTTCAGTCTCGGGCCACCGTCGGGGCGCGAGCAGATTCCAGGCTCTTTCTAGCCACACCACGCTGGGGCTCAGTCTCCTTGGGGGCGGGGGTGGGGGGAGGGAGTGTGGAGGCGGGGAGAGGGAGGAGACCGCCCGGGAAAGCAGTTCCGGGCTCTCCCAGGCACAAACTCATCCCCAGGATAGAAATATAGTCATAGTTCCCTGAGTGAATCACTTCCATTCCCACCACGGAACGCGTGAGGCCACGTGGGGGGAGGGGAGGTGTGGGTAAGCTTTCCCTGGGGATCGGCTTCTGGGAGGAAACCCCAGAGCCAAGTTTCCCTGCGGAGGAGATTACAGGGTCACAAAGAGGGGGTCAAGGGAACTATTCGGGCCTCGATTGAGCAGGGCGTGGTCTTCTACAGGTTCCGTCCTTGTAAAGAGGGTTTTACGGTTAGACCGCAGTGGTTAAGCGGATAGAGAGCTGCCTTTGGAACCGGGAGGACCTGTATTCAAATTTCCCTCTGGCCTGTAGTGTCTTTGTGAACCAGCGCAAGTCACTAACCCTTTTGGTGCTCTAGGCAATCCACACTAGTAGAGAGTTTCCTTACGCTGGAGTATTTCATACCATGGAATCGGGTCCAAGTAAGTTTTGTAAAGTGAAACGTCGATGTCAGGACACAGGAAGAAGGAAGGGTCGAGGAGCAGGTGGACACAGATTTTCAGTTTTCAGTAGCTCCGTTGCCTCCAGTGGTGGGACGGGGGGAGGGAGGCGAGAAGCAGGACCAGCGTGCAGGTCAGCTCTCTCCTTCACCGCCCTCAGGCTGAGCCGCACTGTGGCTCCAGCAGGAGGGACCCCAGAAAATTCTAGCCTTGCAGGTATCGCTCGATCTTGAAGCTTCCCTGCTGAAAAGCAAGGTTGACTATCCGCTGCCAGTTTCATGAAAAAGGTTTTGGACTCCAAGTTTTAGGAAATTCCAAAGCGCACAGTTATTCTGGGAAATACCGGATTAGGTTTGATAAAAACGATTTGCAAGGGATTCTTAAAAGCAATTCAAGGTCTGTTTACAACTCAGACCTGGCCTTGACACTTTGAAACCTTGGACGTTTCTTAGTTACCTTTCCACCTAACATAGGTTTGGAAGTCCTTATGGACGAGAGGAAGGGCTTGGACCCAAAACGAATTCTACCTGGGATTCTTCCACAGGAGCCAGTCCGTGTTAGTAAGAGGAAATCCAAATTCTGTACAGATTATATGAAGACAATTCCCCTGCCCTTTGACACAGCTAGCTGTCAGCTGTGCGAAAACGGAGACTTAGTAAACTGTGGGTTTGAGGCTCCCGAGCAGGAACGCGACAATTTCTCTCCCTTCCATGAGAAGGGAGGCATTATCCTGCTTTTGGCATTATCCAAGTTCTGAGCAGACAGACACAAACAGAAATACAGACAGAAACACACGCGCGCACACGCGCACACACACACACACACACACACACACACACAAAATATAAGTGTGTACAGCCTGACAAAGCTTTGGGAGTCTCCCTCGGACCACATGTGTGATTAGATTCATGTCTTCTGGGAGCAATATCCCAGATGTAGGCAATCCTACTGGTCTCTAATTTAGATGGCCTGTCTCAATGCAGCATTTCAGCTTTTATTATGTGGACGTGCAGGGTTGCGGGTGCCCTACCTGTCCTCCCCCCACATGGGAGCCTCGTCATCTCTCCCCCATGTCCTGGCTACAGCTTCCCCCACCCCCCATGGCCCGGGAGCTGCTTTCCTGTTTCATTTTGGGCAGGAAGAGTGAGGTCGTGTTGTTCTTCCCATCACTGCCGGCACAGGCTGTGGGAACAGCACTTTGGCTGCTTTCCTGTTTGATACCCTGTGTGTACAGCAGGACAGAGGGTGTATATCTCTGACTGTATCTTCTAGTGGGTGTGTGCATGTTTGTGTGTGCATAAATTAGCATTAACCTGTGCATATATTTTACACAATCAGTACCTAGGTCAGTGTGTGCATGCTAAGTGCCATGTGGGAGTGTGAGCAAGTCCTGTGTTTGATCCTGGTACTTAATTAGGAGCGAGGCATCTGGTGGGTTTATTTTGCTTTGCTGGGGACAGGCTCTGAGCTCAGAGCATCTGCTCAGCTTTTTGTCAATGGTTTTTTGAGGCCCTTTTCAAAAAAAAAAATCATTCACTCCAGTGACTGCGTAGGGCTGGTAAGAACTACAGTCCTGGGGAAACCATTCTGAGTAAAGGCAAGATAGAACTGGATAGAGATTGAAACTCCCTCCCTCTCCATTTCTTCAACTGAAGAAACATGCATGCCAGTAGGGTTTGCTCTTTCTTTGTATCCCACTCCCAAATACCATACCTCGTGCTAATTGCTATAAGCTCATGTTTATAAGGGTGAGGCTGGTGGTAGACTTTGGGTTACTGCCATAAAGAGTACCAGCTTCAGAGCTTTCCTCCAAGTTACCAGGTACTAGCACCCTAAGGGTATCACCCAACACCTCCAAGCTCCAATCACAGCAATAATAGCTAGCATTTATATAATGCTTTAAGGTTTGCAAAGAATCTTTAAAATGTTAGTTCATTTGATCCTTGCAATGACCCTAAGAGGTAAGTGCTATTATTATCCTCATTTTTACAAATGAAGAAACTGAGGCATGGAGAGGTTAAGTGGTTCATCACAGAGCTAGTGTCAGAAGCAAGATTCTACCATAAGTCTTCCTGCCAAGTCCAATGCTCTATGCACCATGCCACCCAGTTGTCTACCAGGGTTGGAGCCCTGGACCCACATATCTAAGTTGAAGGAAAGCAGGAGAAGAAACTGCCATCTTCTCCTCCTTGAAGTAGTGGTGAATTGCCTGCCTACGGCTTGCTTCTCTTTCAGATACAAAAAGAGAAGGCCAGGAGGGATTTTCCTATGGGAATGGGAGAGGGAAGAGGCCCACCTAGAGCCAGCATCAAAGTATAGAAACAACAGATTTAGACTGAGCTGGCTTCTGCAAAGGCCTGGCTTAGAACACACACATACACACACAGGGTACCCCTCAAGAGTTTGGCTGACTCCAGAAGATAAAAACCATAGCTAGACAACAACCACTTGGCAGGCAGGGCTTGGCATTGTTTAAAGGGGAAAAAGGGTGGTAGGGGTTGGGAAACATTCCAACTCATCACAAACATAGGACCCAAGAAGTAATAAACCTCTGTACATTTCTGTTCAGGATTATAAATACACATTATATACAAAATAATGTTATAAAATGTAGAAAGGTCAGTGCTTCTGATTCTTAAATTATTGAAATACTAGAACCAAAAATAAAAACTACAAAAAACAAAACAACCCCATATTATTGATTTTTGAAAGTCAGCTTCAAAAGTGGTCCAAGGGGCAGTAGTGAAGGGTGAGAGCAGTATCAGGCCCCTGTCAGTGAAGATAGTTGTGGGTTGATTTTTGGGGGGGAGAAATAAGGGAGAGGGAAGGAAGAGGATTCAGGCAACATCACTGTCCCCAACTTCCTCAGGTTTTGAAATATTATTGGCCAAAACTCCCTCCCCACCACCCCCACTTAGGTCCAGCACTCTTGGACTACCTCAATTCTGGGTAACTGAACTTGGCCTAAAGCACGCTGCTCAGCCGATGAAAGGGATTGTAGCTACTGTCAACCCACGAAGGCAAGGGTACCGAGAGCCTGTTTCCCCAGCAGCCTAGCCCTGCCCCTTCGTTTCATCTGTTCAGGCTGGTGTCTTGGCCATGTGGACCAATGAGGCAGGCTGGAAACTGATTGACTGACGCATGGGAAGGGGAGGTGGAAAGTATGCCCTCTTCTTTCTCTTCACCCCTAACCACTAGTGATCCCATAATGGGCATGGAGAGGCAGGAACTAAAGCCTCAATAAACTGAGGCAATAGGTTTGGTGGGGGGGGGGTATTAAGGGAAAAAACAAAAATGAAATGAAAAGGCCCACATGCAGTAGTTTGGAGGCACAGGGCAGAGAGCTCTCCTCTCCCTTCAGGCCTATACCCCAGCTCAAATGGGGCACCCCCTCACTCCTCTACTATTGAGGTTCTATCACCACCTGCAGAAAACTTGCCCCTTCTCTTTCCCTCTCTCCCCTTGAAGTTATGTCCAGCTGTTGCCAAAGTCTTCAGGTCCTGTGCTGGAGGCACTTCAGGAAAAACACCGATGATGCTGGTTGGGGGCCAGAGACGCTTGGACTTTGGCCCCCTGTAACACGGAGCACCAAAGGTCACCACCAAGGAGGATCGAGTCCTGGCCCAAGCCCCCGATAAAGGCGGCTATTAGCTGAGCAGGCAGAGGGGATTGAGGTCTCTTCTGCTCTCCTCTCCATCTCCCTTTCAGCCTGTGGCAGCCCCACTTGAAGCTCCAAATAAAGGCATCCAGAAGGTAGAGAAGGATATTGCATCTCTTGGTCAATTCACAGTCTGTCCAGTTCACCCAGTCCCCTCCTCTTCCTCCTGAGAGCAGCACGTTGCATAATAAAAACGTCCCCATCTAGGTCGCAATTGTAAACAATGCAGTAGGGAGGTCCAGCTGCTGGGGCCAAAGCCGGGACATCCTGGCCAGGCTCCTGCCTTATACCTAGGGGAAATAAAACAGGGGGTGGAAAAGAAAGAAGAGGTTAGTCTGGGTCAGAGGATGATGGGGCCATAGAAGCCACCTAGTTCGACCCACTGCTTTTACAGATGAGGGTAACTGAGGCATAGAGAAGGTCATTAACTTGCTCAGGGTTACACAGCTACTAAGTAGGTTTTGGACCCAGGTTTACCCTCACACCACGTCCAGTACCCTATTTACTATACCACTCACTATACCACTTACTATACTTCTCCCTGAATGACAGGTTAATGGCAGGTAAGGAACCAAGCCCAGTTAATACATTGAATGGAGAAAGAAAGAGAAATCCACCATCCTTCTCTGGACTGCTCTGCGTCTACCACATACCACAGCTTGTAATGCTATGCATAGCATACTTCAGAACAGTCCCCTATGCTGGTAGCTGGGCCAGGACCATGAACGCAGTGTAATATGGTGATGGGGTAAAGGGGTGGGGGTGGGGAAGCAGGAATGGAAAGAGAAAGGAAGAGGAGTCTCCCTCACCCACTAGCAGCTGGGAAGCAGAGCCTGGGAGTTGGCCTATTGCCATGGCTGGCCCAACCCAGCAGTCATATAGGAGGAAGGGGCCCATCCCTGCCTCAACAGAGCTCTTGTTTCATACCCCAACTAGGGATGGGGCCAGCAGAGACTGAACAACCACTGGCTAAGTGCTGCCTGTCCAGGCTAGGTCCTGACATTTACCCCCATTCAGGAGGCCAGAGGCAAGTGGTAGCTAACCATAGCCATCATTTAGAGTCCAAAGGGACAAGAACACACACACACACACACACACACACACACACGCCACATTCCAAGCCCCCAGCTCACCTCTGTGGCAATGACACACTCATTTCTCTCCTCTGATATCAAACATACTGACTGGTACATGGAATCCCGAGGGGAACATATTGCTGATATCCGACACTCTGGCTTTTCGCTGCAGGGAACAAGAGTCAGTGTGAAAAACTGAAATGGGGAAGGAGGGGGAAAGAAGGGGTGCTGATTCACAAGGCAGGAGAAGCAAGAGTCAAGATAGCACAAGAAGAGAACTGACCAATGTCTACAACCTATTCAGTATCTCTGCCAAAGATGAAAGAAATCTCAGTGTGGCCAAAAGGGAAATTCAGGAAGGATTTGAAGATCTCCCCCAGGTACTTGGATTCACTGTACCTCTCCACCGACTGAAGGACCCCCTGGGCCTTTGAAAAGGCTAAAATTCCCACTGCACGTACGAGTGGCAAGGATAGGGGCTGGATCTGTGATTTCACTGGTCTAGGGGACTTCTGAGTAAGGGGATTCCCTCTACAAAGGCAGGTCAGCACTTTCTCTGCAATCTATAGTTTTAGAGTTACCTAGAACACTGAGGTTAAATGACTTGCCCCAAGGTCACACAGCCGGTATGTGGCTATGATGTGACTTGATCCAGAGTCTTCCTGACCTTTATGCCAGCTCTCTGTCTCCACTACATGCTGCCACTCAGTAGAGGTAAAAAGAGGAGGAATCAGGATCTTGAAAGCCTTTTTCCCTTCAGGAGCCCTATTCCTGAAGGGCCCAGTGGTGCCCTGGAATTCACCCTAAGCTGGCTTCCTTTTTCTCCTACAGAAGCTTTCCCCAGCAGAAGCAAAAGCTGGGACAAGAGGCACTGGGAAGCCAAAGCTCATTTTAGGTGTCCTCCCCCCACCCCTACCATGACCAGTCCAGACCCTCACCTATGTAGCCGTAGTGGTGCCTTCTCCCCTAAACTCTTGTCATTAGGGGGATACTTCCCCAGCGTGACCCCCCGCACCAGAGGTCCTGGGGCTAGATTGTAGTCTGTGTGTTTCTGCTGCTTGCTGCAGTTGGATTTGGCCGCATCACAGTCCACTTCTAGCTCCTTCTTCTGGTTGGTGTTCTTTAGCTGGGTGGCAGGAATGAGGTTGTCTTTCTGAAAGTCTGACAAGTTGTTCATGGCCTCCCTGCCACCGGCCTCTGGCCGCCGAAGCCGAAGCTGCCTCACGGCTACTGCCACCATCCCGAGGAGAACCAGGATGGCAGCCAGTCCCACACCCAGTGAGACGGCCACCCAGGGGAAACCCGAAGCTGGCTGCGCCACTGGCGCTGTAGGAAGGAACAGGTACTCGCAGCGACTGCCCATGAAGTCATAGGGGCAATTACAGACAAAACTGTCTGAGGAGAGGCCCGTGTAGCAGGTGCCTCCATTAAGGCATGGCCCAGAGACACAGGCATTGCCCACTGTCCGAAGCTCACAGTTCCGGCCTGAGAAGCCAGGGGGACAGGCGCAGACATAGGCATTCACCAAGTCATGACAAGTGCCACCATGGGCACAGGGATTTCGTGCACAATCGTTGATGTTGATCTCACAGTGGGGGCCAGTGAATCCCGGGCGACAACGGCAGGCACGAGTAGGACCCCATTCTAGACACTGGGCCCCTGGAGGAAAATGAAAGGGAGACTTGGGTCAGCCACTACTTGAGATTTGAAGGCAGGAAGAACCCTTCTTCCCAGGGATGGAGTCAGAGGGTCTCTATAGTGCAAGGAAATTCTTAAGGGTTGGCCTTCACAGCCTCTCACCCTGTCATTGTGATTAATTCAACAAGTATCATATTGGCCTGAATTTAGTTCAGATTCTTTTCTCTCTAAACCGGAGCTGTTTACAGTGTCCAACCCAACTCCCTTTCTCCCACCACCATCTTGATTAGGTACTGCCTCCTGGAGTAGATGGAACCCATCACCTTCACTAAGACACCCCCTCACTGACTGGCTTCAGGTCTCCGAGCTCATACTCCTTCCCTACTTCCACCCCATTCTGTCACTTGGTGATGAAGAAAGTCTTCCACGGATCGCTGCCTTCCCACCCAAATGCTGTCTCAGGCCTGGACAAGCAACAGAAGGCGGCCTCAGAAGGGCCCAAGGTGGGCAGGAAGGGAGAAAACGGGACACACCGTTGGCACAAGGGTTGCTGGTGCACCTGTCCACCTTCTTCTCGCAGTTGGAACCGGTGAAGCTGGGGGGGCACTCGCAGGCATAGCTGGCCCCGTGCTCTTGCTCCCGACAGGAGCCCCCATTGAAGCAGGGTGAGTCGGCGCAGCTCAGGATGCTGTGCTCACAATGAGGGCCGTAGTAGCTAGGTGGGCACAGGCAGTGATAGCCATCTTCCTGATCCTGGGGAAGAGGAGGCCCCGGTGGCCAGAGTCAGACACTAGCCTTGGAGGAGTAGGAAGGGGAGGGGAGCCAGGAAGGGCCAGACTGGACCCTAAGAAGCAAGCTTTCCTAGCAGTACCCTTAATCCCAGTACTAAAGCAGGGACCTACTTGCCTCCTGGGTAGATACACTCTTCTACAAAATAATTCTTCTACTCTCTCTCCTCTTCCCTCCCTGGGCCCATAGGGTGATGCTGGGCTCTCAGGGTAAGAACTGGGAAGCAAAGAGGGACACTCACCTTGCAACTCCCTCCATTGCGACAAGGGTTGCTGTCACACTCACTGATCTCATCTTCACAGTCTACACCTGTGAAGCCTGGCCGGCAGGTGCACGTGTAGCCACGCTGACCACTATTGGAACATGTGCCCCCATTCTGGCATGGGGCATGGTGAGTACAGTAGTTCAGGTCTGCAGAAGCAATAGCATTGGATTGGTTGAACGGATTAGGAAGGAGGGGGTGGGAAACAAACATAAACAGAGGTTTTTCAATGCGAAGTCACTGACCTCCTCGGAAGGACTCTGAATTTGGCTCTGACTCCACAAATGGCTTATATAGATTTCTTGACCCCTACCTTTTTTTTAAGGGTGGAGATGCGCTAATGTTTCCATGCCTACTGAATTTTAGGTTTTGTTGGATTTTCATGTATGAGAGGGATAGGCAAATTAACAGATCCAGCCAAGCAAGGCCAGAGAATGAAGGCAGAAGGGAGATACTCAAATATATTTATTAAATGGGATAATATATACAAAGTATTTTGCAAACCTTTAAGTACTATATAAATGCTAGCTATTATCATCGCCATCAAAAATACAAGGTTCCTTGTTTGGTAGAAATACTTTGGGATAAGCTTTTAGCTTTCATTTTGGATATCATTATAACATTATATAGCGATTCTTAGGTTGCCTAAGGAGGAAATAAATTAGATTGAGGAAAGGGGACTTCCTCTTCCTGCTGTGAACATACATTTAGTCTCTATAAATGTAGGCATCTTGTGCACTAAAGTCCCTTAAGGGTCTGAAGGAGTGAAGAGGCCTCCTTTACTGGTCTTCTGAATGACCATTAAAGACATAGGTTCAGGAGAAAATGAAGTTCAGTGTATAATGAGAACAGAGACGGAGGACAGAAGATTGTATATTTTTTGTGAGTAAAGTGTGTTTGTACACTGCTCAGTCCAAGAGGCACCTACAGTTAGCCAGCTTCTGGGTCTTGGGTACACACCTACTAGACAGCTGTTAAGGGGAGAATTACACAAACAGCAGAGGCAAGGTGAACAAACACCCTAGGGGGTTAATAGATAACTACCCCAGGTGGAAAAAGGAACTGTGATCCCCTACTCCCCTCCCTACTGAGCCTTGACTTGGTATTTACAATCCCTATCTCCCCAAAAAGGAACAACCACTTGGCTTCACACTTTCTCTAGCCACCAAGACCCCAGAAGACCTAAAAAAGAAGCCTGATACACCCAATTGCAAGCACATAGGCCCACTACATATATTCACTATGATGGTGAAAATTCAGGCATCTTTTGCTATGCTGGAGAGGCTCGAGGGACCAAGATAGTCAAATAGGTTTGGACACCACACAGAATGGGAATAAGCCAGGGCAAATGAGCTTGCCACATGCTTCTTTTCCCTGTCCCCAACCTGGCACTCCTTCTTTCTAAGAAACCCCTTTCTCTTCTCTTGAACCCACCTTGATCACAGAAGAGGCCACCCCAGCCTTCATCACAGGTACACTGCCAAGGGACACTACAGGTACCATGTCGACATCCATTATGGGGGATACACTTATCACATAGGCGGCCCTGCCAGCCTGGTCGGCAACTGTGGAATGTGAATGAGACTCGTGAGGCACGCTGAAGCTATGGTGGAACAGTAACCATGGATTCCGCCCACCGCCCCCCAACAACTTCTTTTGAAATTACTTACAGACATTCCCCAGGTTTGTTGCAATAACCATTCTGCTCAGTGCAGCCCGACAGACAGATGGCTGAGGAAAGAAGATGGGGCTACGTGATTATGCGTCTTGGCAACAAGTAGGCATCAAAATCCAAGCTCTCCTATGCCTGACCTTGAGGACCCCAGCAGCTAATGCAGGAAGATCCTCAAAAGGCAAGTATCACAAGGGGTCAGGAAAGTCATCTGAGGCTCAAAGAAACAGGACTGGATGGGGGATGGCAGAATACTGTTACTTATGCTAGGTAGATTACTTGTTTAGTGTCCTAAGGGTTGTCAAAGCTAGGAAGTTCCAGCCAGAGTCAACCCAAAGGCATATGAGATTAAGATAAGTGCCTGAGATTGTGTTATATTTACTGTAGGCTACAGGGCCAGGCCCAAGGGACTTTCCCAAGAGGCCTGTAAAGGAAAATCAGGGGCCAGAGCCCATAATATCTCTTTTGTCCTCAGCAAGACACTGAAATCTACAGTACGAAGGGGACCTCCATACTTACGCTGGCCACAGTATTCCCCAGTCCATCCTGGCAGACAGGAGAGGCTGCCATCAGCCTGGCACACATAGTGTCCAAAGTGGTCATCTCTGCTTCTGCAGAGCCGAGAGCAGCTATCCCCATAGTAGTTGTCACTGCATATGACTCGGTAGGAGTATTGGAGTCTTGTGAGGGGCCCACGCTGCTCATCCAAGGACCAGTTCTCACCCACAGCCAATGGTCTTTGGATGGCCATCTTGCTGATAAGTGTGTCTGAAGAAAGAGGCTCTGAAAGGCAAAAAAAAAAAAAAATAGTGATCAGTGAGACGAGCATTCTAGGAGATTTCCATTGTACCCATAGGCCCCAAGAGCCCCTTTCCCTCATTTGCCCGTGACTGGGCTGGTAGACAACAGTCCTCCTGTAGGCAGGTCAGGGTGAAGCTATGAATGAGAAGCAGGAAGTGAAGAGCGTAAATCGCTACTTATTCCAACAGACGGACAAGGCTACTGCTACCAGGGATCCCCAATAAGACCAGTAAAAATAAAACGATGCTATCTTCATAGGGAAGGAGGAGGGATGATAGCACAACAGGGGAAAGACCTGCTCAAATCAAAGAAGCAAATCGTTTTCCATACTTCCTGGGCAGGGCACAGCAAGCTCCCATGGGTGCCCCATCCCTTGGCTCTGTATAGGAGAGGCGGGGAGAAAGTAGGGTGTTGGGTGGTTTTTTTTTTAATCCCCTTTTCAAAGTGAGAATTGTTGTGCTGCTGAAATATCCTTTTCCTCTGTGTCAGAACAACATCCCAAAGCCATTATTCCCTTTCCAAAAGAGCGGAATTCGCAAAAGGTGTAAAATACAGGAAGGGGCCCGTCAGTACCGCTGGCAACCACTGGCCTTTCTCACCGCCATGCTCCCCACGTTCCCACGCCAAAAATAACTCGCAGGAAACTCAATTGTGCTAGAGATTAGGGAGCGGGCGGAATCACAGCGGCCAGAGAGGGGCGCAGCTTCCAACTCCAAACGAAGTAACCCAGGCATAGATCACACCATCTACGACCTTCTCCTTGATGCCCCCCTCTCCCCAACTAAAAAAAAAAATCCCACTAGTTCCCCCCTCCCCATTCCCAGGTTAACCCTTCAGGCCCCGGCTATGTGCTGCGCGATATCGCCCCCCAGTGGCCCCAAAACCTGCTTCTTACCTGGTGGCAGGTTGTCCCCCGGCGCGTGCCAGGCCTCGATGATGAGCGAGAAGGTGCCCTGGGGAGATGGTGGGGGAAAGGAGAGAGAGCTAAGAGTGAGCCCTGGAGAAGGGGAGGAGCGGGGCAGCCTACGAGAAAGGGGAGGGGGGACGAGGAGAGAGAGGCAAAGAAGGAGGGTAGGAGGGGGAGGCTGCCGCGCGGCAGCCGGTTTAATTAACTTAATTGCGGGATACAATTACAGCGCCCCGGGTCAACATAACGGGTTTGCTCGAGTACGCGAGCGGGCGGAGAGAGGCGGCCTCTTCTCCAAGCTTCACGCGCAAATGCATTTCTTTCCTCCTCCCCGCTCCCTCAGGGAGTTCGGGGATTTAAAAATCTAGGAATAGAAAGAGCGTACGCCTCCCCCAAGGTTTGCAAAGACGCCTCCGGGGGCGGGCGCTCACCGGCCAGGTAAAGTTAAACGGCAGCTGGAGCGGGTTTCGGCCACCCCCGCGGCTCTCCTCTCCGACTTCGAAGGAGTTGATGCCCAGCACGGGCGTGGAGACGCTGCCAAAGGTGCAGGGCCCAGGCGACAGAACTGCCTGGAAGTGCTTGAGGCAGATGCGGAAGAAGGTCCGGCAATGGGGCTCGCAGGGCAGGCCGCTGGCCAGCACTCCTCGCTCGTTGGCAAATTCACGAAGCTGAAGCTGAAAGACGCCCGAGCCGGCTGCCCGCTGCTACAGAGGGACCGGACGGGAAGGGAAGGGAAGGGAAGGGACAGGAAAGGAGAGGAGGAGAAAAGAGAGGCACGGTCAGTCAGCAGCGAGTCCAGGAGCTCTGGGGCCAGGACGGGCGGAGAGGGGCCGGCCGGTGGGGGACTTTACCTGCTGCCAAAACACCACCAGCAGCAGCAACGCCCAGTGGGAGAGCTTCCCGGAGGCGGCCGCCATCCCGCGGGGCTCCGCTCTCCTGCCTGTCTGCTTGCCTTCGGACAACCGGTGATCTGATATCTGGCGAGACTCGACTGCTCAGGGGTGCGCCCTTTCTGGTTCTCCCGGCTCCTCACTTATAACCTAAACCGCAGCGATGGCGGGGGTAGAGGGGCGTCAGGTAATCCAGGTGCGGGAGGACAAGAAAGCGTTCTTCTTGAGGGGGTGTAATCCTGGGGAGGGCGGGCGCCCCGTATTAACTCCTCGGAGTCTGTCGGAGGAGGACAGGCAGCGCCTACTCCAGCTGCTCCCTAGTCTGTGCGCAGCGCTGGGACTGGAACCTGCGCGCCCCAGAGCCCTCCTTATATATACTTGGCGCTTATCCTCGCTGGCCTGTCACTCAGACTCAGTTGGTCACTCTCCCCTCCCCTCTCGGCCTCTCTTCTCAGCGGAGCCCAGCTCCTCCAGGAGCGAGCCCCCGCCCCTGCCGCCACTGCCGCCGTAGCCCCCGCCCTCCTGCCCCCCACCCCCACCCCAAGCCCAGGTGGCCTGGCAGTCAGGGATCGGTAGGGCTGGGGGCTGGAGGCTTCCAATTTTATCTTTTGCTGGAGAAGAAGAGAAAGCAATAAAATAGGTTGGGGAGGGGGAAGGATGAAGAGGGAGAGAGGGGAGGGAAGGGGAGTTCCCGGATGACCACGGGGCTGGGAGACTGGGGAGTCCCCGTGGGCGGTGCGTCCCAGCCCAGTCCTGGGTCACCTGCATCCCTTATACAGGTAGGAAGTGCAAACTTCGAGAAAGCCAAACTAGTGATTTAGCTAGGTCAGACCCCAACCCCCACCTCTTTTCCAGAGGTTTGGAATGGAATCTTAGAAACTGGGGTGGGAGAGGAAGAGGCTTCCAGCTTCCCCCATCTCCATATGTGACATGGACCTCAGGCGAGTTAACCTTTTGATTACTAATCCAGACTAGGTGGGGGAGGGGGGACGTTCTGCGCGTGCCCCTTACCCCCTGCCAGCTCTCGGCGGGCGCGTGCCAGCCTCTGGGGCGCGTGGTCCCCAAGGTGGGGGAGGGGCTATAGGGTGAGAGAGGGAGGAAAGGGGGCGCGTCCTCAGCTGTATGTTAATGAGAGGTGGGTCCTGCCCCTGCCCCCAGCAGCTCTCACCTGGGCCCAGCTCCAGCCTCTGGGCTCCAAGAGAGATGCGAAGACTCAGCCCTGTGGTCTGGATCCCTGGGGCGCTCAGCGGGAGAGACAAGGTGGCCACAAACCATTCTAGCGACGAGAAGGGTGATGGGCAAAGAGGGACGGACCCGACTCTCCTTTCCCTCGGGTCAAAGGCGGGAAACTGAGACCTGGCACCAGGCCTGGTCTGGGGCTCAGGGGAGCAGAGACCTTCCCACGCCCTGCACCCTAGACGCACCCAGCTCCTGTAGGCCGCCCATCCTCACTCTTCTGAATCTCTCCTACTCAACTGCTTTCACGGAATCCTGCGCAGCCTGGGGAGGTTGTAGGACTGGTGTTCCTTGGTCTCCGGAGTGCCGGGGTGCTCTCGGCAATGCCCAGAGCTGCAGAAGGCCGGGTGGCTTCAGCTGTCAGCTCCACCCGCGTGGTGATGGCTTTGGCTGGGCGATAAGATCGGCGCGGGGGGAGCGGGGACGCGGTGCGGGGACCCGGGGGAGGAGGGGAAAGGGGGGAGGGAAGCGGCGCGCGGGGCTGAACAGCTGCTTGCGCGGTGAGCGTGGTCTGATTTTTGACTGGGGGGGGGGCGGTGCGGAAAGAGGGAGGTGGTGAGAGGCAAAGAGAGCCAGGGAGATTGGACTGTGTGTTGGGGAAGGGGGGAGGTGATGAGAGGGACCTGGGGGGGTCCCCCACGCACGGCCACCCCTCCCAGCCCCCACTACCATCTGGCACGAGCGGGTTGGCGTGGGGGAGCCGGGCTGGAGTGGGGCGGGGGCCGGCAGATGGGCCCAGGCTGCTCTCTCTAGCTAATGTAGGTTACAGGCAGGCGGAGAACCCAGGCCTGAGGGAAGAGGGAGCCCCGGGCTTGCCTCCCGGCTCTCTAGGCAAAGAGGTTCCTAAATCCCCGTTATCATCCCACATTTTTTTTCAAAACCAACCGAGAATGCCAAGGGCTGCCCCTCTGTCCTTCTCTTCCGGCGACTTGACTTCCCCATCACCACTTTGAAAGGAGAAATGTCCTGGTCCTCAAAGCTCTAGCCCAAAGTACTGGCCTTTTCAGTAATTTTTCCCAAGATCTTTCTCATTCTTTTCCAATCCTTTTTTCTCAGGTTTCCAGACTGTAAGGTGGACATTTGGGTAATATCCAAGGCAGAAATGGAACCACTGACAACCGCAGGAGAATGCTGCAGGGTTGGGAATAGACCCCAAGAATCCAGTTCTCACACCAATTTCGTCCATCCTCAACTGGATGTGGGCCCTGGTTTCTCTCAAGGTTTGGGCTCCTCTCCAAACTTATGTCTTCTCGCTGCTGCCTTCCCCAAAATGTTCCTCTGTCTGCTCCTCCAGGCCGCTATCCAGAAATAGCCTAAGATATGCGTCCCAGAGCGAGGGGAAATCCAAGAGGCCTCAGAGGAGACAGGCCCTGTTTGTGGAGAGGAAAAGGTTAAATAAATGCTCATCATCAAAAAACATTTAGGAGGCGTCTCTCTGCACATGGCGCTATAGCAGGAGCTCATTATCGCGTTCTGGGTCCCCTCTCGAACTCCCTCTGCTCCAATGCCTTGCCCCTTGGGCTTTGTCTACATTTGGTAGGGAAAAGCCTCCATGGGAGGGGGGAGTGGAGAGGGGAAAGGGGGTGGTGGACCAAAGGCCCGAAGAAAAATCTAACAACGATGAAGTCAGGATTTCCACTCGCACAGTGTTTCTATCCTTTTTTTCCATCACTCCCACTCAGGGTTTGCGACCTGGAAAGCCAAACGCTAGGGAGCTCGGAAGGCAGTTAGTGACAGAGTCCCTTCGAGGATCTAGTCCAATTGCAATCTTGCCCGGGGTGGGCTGGTTCTGAGGCCGTCCTACCCGCCTAGACTCCTGCGGAAGGCAAGAGTGGAAGAATTTCCCTCGCCTCCACTCTCTCATCCTACCCCACCGGGAATGGGGATGGGAAGGTGTTCTAGCCTCACAGTTGTTCATCCGAATCCGTGAAAAGACTTGGTTGGGCCAGGACCCTAGTGCGGCAGGGCCAAGGACTAACTTTTAGATATTAGGCCCTGGTTCGGGTTCCTTCCTGTAAATGGGGCTAGAGGCTGGGCCCAGCCCTGCCCAGCCCAGCCCAGCCTGATGCATTGAGTTTAGGGATTCATTCTCCTACTCGCTCCACAAGTGACCAAACTAGCCCGCAGGTTTTAATGATACAGAGTATCTAATCACAAACCGCGGGGAGAACTGAACGTTAAATGGCTCTTGGATTGCAAGCTTGGACTGCCCAAGTCCAGGCTCGCCTAAATTCATGGAACCCTTGGAGTTAACTTTCCGCACCCAATTCCCCCTTCCTTCCCCATCCATGTAGAGTCATCAGGAGGAGAACTTCCTCGCCTCTTTGCCCCACAAGGGGTAGGGACTCTTATTGGATTCTCTGGGTGTCAGGGGCCTTGGGGATCAGCAAGCAGTTCTGTAACACTGTCCACCTGCAACCTGACAGAAGTTCGGCTGCGGCCGTAGGTGCCTGTAAGCCTGCTGGGCTGGGGAGGGGTCAGGAGGCAGCGGGACGGTGGGTGGGGCGGGAGTTGGAGTTGGGGCCGCCACCCTTAAGCCTTGAGGGGCGCTGCTGCGGTCGCGGCAGAGAGGGGGGGAGTGCGCGGGAGGCGGCCAGCGAGCTGCACAGAAGGCGGGGAGATTTGCAAACTGTTGCTGCCACATGGCTGCTCCCTTCTGCCCATTCACATTGTAATGAGGCCGGCGCGTGCCTCATCTGCCGCAGGGCGCTGCCACGCGCCAGCCCGGCACGCCGTGTGCCAACTGGGGCAGCGGGGCCGCCGAGGGCTGCCAACTAAGTGGGGGCGCAGCCCCAGCGTGCCAGAGCCCCACAGACCCGGAGGCTCGGGGTGGAGGGGGGAGCAGGAACTGGAGTGGGGTTGGAGCAGGGGTCGAGATGCCGCCTGAAGTTACCCGGTCCTTGGCCCTGAGGTTGAGCGAAAAGAGGCAAAGCCCCTGGACCCAGAGGGTTGTGGCTGGGGTAGCACCCCCCTCCCCCAGCGGCTCCTTGCTCCCCGCTCCCGGATCGATGCCGCCGCTCCCCGCAGATGTGCCCCGGCCGCGCTGCTCCCCATCTGCCGCTGCTCGCACCTGCCGGTCAATAAATCGATTTTACAATTTAATGCAGCAGCTTCCCGCCCGGGACAGATGCCGCTGCAGCGCTACCTCTGTCCCCTCCTCCACCCCAGGGGGCTTCCTCCACCCCAGCCCGTGGACTCCTCCATTGACTCCTAGTCTCCTTCAGCTCGGTCTAGTTCACCTCTTTCTGGGAGGGTGATCCTTTGAAGAGAAAAGGGTCTCTTTGCTCCCCATCTTCCTGCGTTCCTGAAGCTGCCCTCAGGGCACTCTCTAGTTTCTGAGCCACATGCTTGGGGCCTTTCAGAGTGGAAAGATTGGAGCTCCCGAAAGAAGGCCCTAAGACTGTTAAAGAGGGTTCGGGCCTAAGGTATGTTAATCTGGAAGCAGGAAAGCAGTTTAGAGTTTCCAAGGGCCTGAGGGATGGATTAGGTTATGTGATCCGAAAAGGAGAAAGAATAAAATGGTGCTGTGAGATGTGGGAGAAGATCGGGCTGTGTGAACATCGAAGACAAGAGACAGGGGGTGGGTTTGAGAGCTTCTCCTCCCCATGTTGAGCTGAAAATGTAGTGGGCATAGATCCGGGGGGGGGGGGGGAGCGCAGGAGGTTAGGGCAGGAAGACTATGGGAACTGGACTGCTCAATCAATCAACAAGTGTTTATTAAGAGCCTACCATATACCGGGTTCTGGGGACACAAATACAGCTAATGAAACCATCCCTATGGGAAATAAATTTATTTTCTAATGGGAGAGACTCATGAAAACCAATGAAGATCCTGAAGGAGTTGACAGAGAGCTGAAAACATCCCTGGGGATATCCACAGATAAGAGATGAGGACAGGAGTGAAGGAAATGAGAAAAGGCTGAAGCAGTGTGGTCAGAGACTACGGAGATGGCAGAGACAGAGTTAGAACAGTGGAAAGGGGCAGGTGAGGAAGGCTAAAAATAAGATGGAGGAGAAGCTTTCAGAGCTAACCAGGGAAAAGTGACCAGTGGCCCAGTGGAATCTGTGTCATTAAAACCAAACTGGACAGCATCAGGTGGTTGTGCACTCCAAATATTAGGGTAGAAAAAAGAGAAATTTGACCAGAATGTTAAAGCAAAAGGAAGAAGTGAGGGATTTTTGAGGGACTGCCCCAAGTGTGCTTGGATGCTGAGAAGAGTCCTGTGACATCCCATGCATGACAAATAAGCTATCGATGGGAGAAGGCTCTTAGCCTGGGAAGCAGAAGGCCCTCCTTGGAGACCAGTGAGAAGAAGACTAATTAGGTGGGCCATGGGGTAAAGTGGAAAAGCTGCTGAATTGGGAGCCAGAGAACCTGTTCAATTTCACTTACTAATTCTGTGACTTCAAGCAAGTCTCCAGCTCTCTGGATTTGGTTTTACCTCATCTGTAAAATGATAAGGTTGGTCAGTGATTTTTAATCAAGGGTCCATGGACCTCCACGGTGTCCTTAGATAGATTTCAGGAGTGTGTGAACCTAGATGAGAGAAATAAAATCACATCTTTATTTTCAGCAACCTCTAACTGAACTTTTGCATTTCCTTCAGTTATGATTTAAAATGAAAAATTCTGAGAATGGATGCATCAGACTCCCAAAGGGATCCATGACACAAAAAAGAGATTAGTAACTCCTAGAATAGATCATTTTCTTCCTTCAATCTCTAAATCTATAGTTCTATGAATGATCTTAACAGCTGATATTCACAGTATCTCTTCCAGTAGGTATTACTATCCCTGAAGAAACAGACTAAAACAGGTTAAGGAACAAGATGAAACAATGGAGAATTAAGTAGAAGGAAGAATGGAAGAGAAGAAAAGAATTTCCTCTTATGGAATCTTTTTTAGAAGAAGTCAGAGAGCAGGAGGTTTTGTTGAAGCATTTGGAAGAACCACCTTTTGTAGCAGGGCTTCTGGGTAAACCCATCCAACCATGGCCAAGTAGCACTAAAATGACTTGTCATTGGGAGGCAGTGTGGTTCAGTTCAGAGTGCTGCATTTGGATTCAGAGGTTTTCTGACCCTCACTACCTTTGTGACCTTGGACAAGTCACTTCAACTTCTGTGGGCCTCAGTTTCCTCAACTATAAAATGAAAAGGCTGGGCTAGATAGTCTGTGAGGTTCCTTCCCTCTCTCATTCTATGATCCTTCCATATCTGCCGGGAAACCAGCTGGATGTAGAACCAGGAAAGAAAACAAGGTTTATTCTGGAGTGTTCTGGTCATTGTCACACTGGGGGGTGAGGGTGCTTAGGAATTTTATAGATAGATAGATACATACGTACATACCTCACCTATGTATGCTATAGGTATGTGTTTCACAAACCTCAAGGTGCTATCTAAATGTTACAGTTGTTATTATTAGACACTGCCTAGTCTTCCCTCAGATAGACACAGAACATAGCTATAGGTAACTCTTGGTTGTGAGAGTCAAACTGCTCTGACCAGAAAGGAAGCCAGGATGAGAGGGAACATGGTATGTGTGTGTGCATGTGTACAAAAAAGCTCCCAGCCCTGGCTCCTTGCAGACCTCCGGCCACCCCAACCCAGTCACCTCATTTCTTTCCTAGCTTCCTGAGATGTGGACCTGTCCAGAATTTAGTATAGTGACTGATACATAATAAGTGCTTAATAAATGCTAGTTAGCTAACCATCTCTGCAGCCCTTTTCTAGGAGCAGTCTTGGTAAATGGAGTGGGCAGGGAACAGCTAGCCATGTGGACTACCTCCTGATCAAAATGAGTATCACAGGGCAAGCAAGTTTTTGTCCCAGGGCATCAACATCCGAGAGAAGCATGCTTTCTTCCCGTGACCACCATCCTGAGCCTTCCCTCTCCATCCTCTGCTACCAGCTCTCTGGGGTATGGGACACCCTTTCTACTAACCTCTACCGTGCCTATGGCAGGACTGTGCTCCTGACACCCACACAATGCTTGCTCCTCCCTACCCCCAGATTTTTTTTGCCCAAGGTTAAAAACAAATCCTTGCTACAGTTCAATACCTTATCCAGGTTAACTCATGGAGATTTAACAATTCAGCAGACATTTACAAAATGCTAATTATGTGCAAGATGCTGGGAATACAAAGACAAAAATAACTTTGAAGAACTTCCATTGCATGGGGGCTATCTGGTATCAAACCCCAGCTGGAAAAGAGGTTGGCTTGCATTAGGAGACTCTGCCCTTCAAATACTCCTTCAGGAGGAGCAGTAGTGGAGGGGTAGGGGGTCCTAGATATATTGAAAGAGAAGCCTTCAATGGGCACACTTTGGGCATTTGGACAGAGACCTCCACTCTCCCAGGTCTCCTCCTTCATAGAAATGTATGCTGATCAGGAAGAGTAGAAATGAAAATTTGCAAAGGGAAAAGAAAGGATGGTGTTAAGATTGAGGGAGGAGAGGGGAGGGGCTGAGGGTTGAAGGCTCAAAACATGGTAGAGACCTCTGCTGTAACCCTGGCAGCTAGGGGCCCTAGCACAATTAGCTGGTGCCAAGCAGTAGCAGCCTCCCTAGAAGCCACACAGTGGCATTGCCAGCCACTGAGGAGGCCAAGGGTTGGGGGCCCCCTCCAGAGCAGCCTTCTCTGGGCTCCTGGCTTCCCCTTCCCTAGCTCCTTCCTGTCCACACCCAGGCTCAACAGAGTGTTGGCTGGCAAACTGGCAAATTGCACCAAGGAGGGAGGGTTCTGTGTGGGTACCCTACAGTCAGATGTCTTGCCCTAAGGCCCAAGCGGGACCATGCTGATCTGTATTGCCTTACCCTAATCACTTTCTTGTCTCCCAGGATTTGAAGTCAGTCCAGACAAGGCCTTCATCGTCCTAGGTAAAGTTTGAAAATTGAGCCCTGTCTTCAGGATGCTTTAAGCCTTCATGAGTAATTGAGGGCGACTTGATTATTCACAAAATAAATATTCTTATGCCGTGAAAGAAGAATTTCCTGGCATTAAGATACATATATTTATATATAGTCATACTAAAAAATGCCCCTTACACCCCTTTGTGTGTATTCTACCCTAGCTGACTACCTGTCTTGCCTGCCCCTAGTGCAGGCCTTACTTTTTCTGCAAGGATTGGAAAACCCCACCACCCCCAATATCCTCCTAACTCTCTCCACTACCCAAGTGATCCCTAAAATTCTGTAGTCCCAGAAAGGGATCCCCTGGGTTTATGGCAAAAGCATTTGCGAGAATCAGTGGGCTCAAGGCATAGAATTTTAGATTTGGAAGGCACGTTGGAGTTCATCTAGGCCAACTGGGTCATTTTACAAGTGAAGAAACTGAAGCCCCAAGAGTGAAGTGATTTACCCAAGGGCTCATGGCTAGTCTGTACCAGAGATAAGACCAGAGCCCAGGTTTCCTGACTGGAGGCCAGTACTCTTTCTACTTTGCTATACTGCCTCTCAAGGAAGCCACTTTTCTCTTATTTTATTAAATTATTTTTTTTCCATCTAACAAGCATTTACTTTTTTTCCCTTCCACTGCCCCCTCCCCCCACTTAAAAAAAGAAAAACAAAACTCTTATAACAGATAGGTTTAATCAAGCCAAACAAAGTCCCACATTGGAAGGAAGCCATTTTCCTCTCTCTCTTTCTTTTTTTCTTCCTTCCTTTCCTTCTTTCTTTTTTCCTTCCTTCCTTCTTTCTTTTTTTCCTTCCTTCCTTTCAGCAATTGGAGTTAAGTGACTTTCCCAGGGTCACACAGCTAGTCAGTGTCCAAGGGCACATTTGAACTCAGGTACTCCTGACTTTAGGGTTCTATTCACTGCACCACCTAGCTGCCCCGAGGCCATTTTTCAAGATTGTGCACCATGTCCTTAAATTTAATCTTCAGGCTCTGGGTCCTCCCTCTCTGACATTCTACTGGGCCCCAGATTTTCCTAATGGCCTTTCTCTGGAATCCTTCACTTTAGTCTCTCCTCTATGTTCTGCCATTCATGGCTCTTCTGACTTGAATCATAGTTCTTATTTTCCACCTTTCCTGCAGGCCTAGGCTTGAAGTCCCTCCATCCGTCGTTCTAGCCATCACTCCATCCTCTTGTCCAAATCTGGGAGGCTTCCCAAACTGCTGCTACCTTTGGTTTTTCTGTTCTTTAATGTCCTACCCCTGAGCCTGACCTCAGGGAAAGACCCTAACTTTTCCTAATCCTCCTGACACCCAACATCTGATCTCAGGTGCTGTCAGGCTTGAAACAAGCAAGAAGTGAAGAATGGGGACCTCCCTTACTCCCTGCCTCCCTCGCTGGTATAACCAGTGCCTTCCCCAGTGGAGGGATGATTCAGCCTACTCCAACCTGGTCTGTCTCAGCCCAGCCTCCCTCGGAGTATCCACTCTAAGCTAGAAAGTTCTAGGCATTTAATTCCTTCCTACAATGAGGAGAGGAAAGCAACAGGAATGATGAAGGTGTTAGAAAATAGAACCTAGGTAGAAAGCTGAAAGGATGGGGGATGGTTCCCTGCCTGCCTGGAGAACAAGAGACCGTTTAAAAACAGTATTCAAATATGTGAAGGGTTATCATAAGGAGAGGATGGCGACCAGATGTTGCCTACCTAAGTCAGAATAGAAGGAAATGGACTTCAACGAGGGCAGGAAGGATTTAGGTTAGACATGAGAAAGAACTTCCTGTAATAGAATGTGTCTATCCCAAGTAACATACGTGTTAATCTGAATTGAACTCCATTGGGTGATAGGGATTGCAAGTTTCTCCCTTGCAAACCAGCTCATTTGCCATTTGATATGTGGCTGCAAAACCCAGTAAAGGGCTCCAGGAACCAAAGAGCTTCCTTCCAGGATAGAGGAAAGTTATGGAAGAGTAGTCTATTCCCTCCCTAGTGTAGAAGTCAACGGGAACATTGACAGAGCTTGGGTCTATTCATGTAAGACACTTCAGAATTCGGAAATAACAGTAATAGCTAATGTTTATCTAGTGCTTTCCAGTTTATCGAGTGCTTTGCATGTTATCTTGTCTGATCTTTATAACAACTTGATGAGGTCCACAAGGAAGGTATTTTTATTTCTAGTTTGTAGACTTGGAGAGTTAAGTGACTTATCCAAGGTCTCATACAACTAGGCACAGTGCATTTACTAACTGACTAGTTAGAGCCAGGATTCGAATCCATATTTTCTGACTCCAGATGCCGTGTTCTTTATGTTACTGTCCCTCTTGAAGAGTCTAGGGCTAGGGCTTGAGATGAGCTCCTCTGGGCCTAGAAGTCATAGAGTTCGAGGATTTAGTGAGTCTGAGTCCCGACCACTCCCTGCCCCTCTACCCTCAACTTCAGTGTACAGAAAGTAATACTGGGGGGAAGCTAGGTGGCGCAGTGAGTAAGAGCACCGGCCCTGGAGGCAGGAGGACCTGAGTTCAAATATGACCTCAGACACTTGACACATGTTTACTAGCTGGACAAGTCACTTAACCCCAACTGCCTCAAAACAACAACACTAGCAGTTGTGGGGAGGAGAGGAAAGGGGAGGGAATCAGGAAAGACTTCTTCATATAGGAGGTGGAACTTGAAGGAAACTAGGGAACCTAAGAGATGGGGCTGAAGGAGGACGGCACTTCAGGCCATTCAGGATGGTGTTCAGGAGATGGGCGGACGCAGAAATGGGAAATGGGATATCACATGGGAAAAGGAAAAAGAAGGCCAGTTTGTCTAGAGTGTAGAGGCATGAAGGGAGATAATAAGGTGGGAAAGATGGGTCAGAGCAAGACTGAGCAGGGCTTAAAATGCCAAAGTAATTTGTATGTGATGCTAGAGTTGGTAGAGAGCCACTAGTTTACTGAGGGGGAATGGACATAGTTATGCTGCGGCTTTAGCAATACTTCCTTGTTGCTTTTCTCTTTCAGCTCTAGACCCTGATCTGGCTCCATCCACACTCTTCAAGCTACCACAGGGTTTACCTCAGTAAATGAGAAAGAAAGGTAGATTGAGTGTGGGAGAAAAGAAGGAAGGGAGGAAGGGAAGGAGGAAAGGAAGGAGGGAGAGAAGGAAAAGAGGAAGGAAGGAAAGGAGGAAGGAAGGAGAGAAGGAAAGAATGAAGGAAAAGAAGGAAGGAAAGGAGGGAGGGAAGAAAGGAGAGAGGGAGAGAAGGAAAAAAGGAAGGAAGGAAAGGAGAAAGGGAGGAAGGGAAAGAGGAAGAGAGGAGGGGAGGGAGGGGAGAAGGAAGGAATGAAGGAAAGGAAGGAAGGAAGATTATATGCATCTGTTAAAGCTTGTGCCAGGCACTGTACTAGGTGTTTTACAAATAATTCTCACAATAATCCTGGGATTTTACAGATGTGGTAACTTGCCCCCAGCCACATAGCTGGTAAGTGCCTGAAGCTGAATTTGAAATCCAGTTGCTGGACCTGAAGCCAGGAAGACTCATCTTCCTGAGTTCAAATTTGACCTCAGACACTTACTAACTGCATAACTCTAGGCAAGTCTTTTAACCCTGATTGCCTCAGTTCCTCATCTACAAATATAACCTGGAAAAGGAAATGGCAAACCCCTCCAGCGTCTCTGCCTAGAAAACCCAAAATGGCGTAAGAAGAGTCAACATGACTGAAATGACTGAACAACAGAACGATTTCCTGACTCTAGGCCCAGGGCTCTATCCACTGCACCACCTCACTACCTTTAGATGTCCTGGAAAAATTTCTGTTTCATTCATGTGCAATGTGTTTGTACAAATGTGGCAAGCAGAATATTTTAATCAGTTAACCAATAATTACTAACTGAAAACCTTCTATATGTCTGGCAATGGTAAGGGGATAAAAAAGAAATTGGCTGTGGGTCCTACCCTTGATAAGCTTACACTCTAGTGAGGGACATAAGACACGATGCAGTCAGAGAACAATTAAGTACTTAACTGTATGCTACAAGACTGCCAAGTGCACTAGGATTTCTGACAAGGGAGGGATCTACGTAGTTCAGAATTGTCAGAGAAGGTTTAGAAGAAACGGGGCTGAAGCTGGGGCCTTGGAGCACTGGTATGGCTGAAATAAGTAGAGAGGAGATAGAAGGGTATGCCTGGTCAGAGGTTGGAAGACATAAGCAAGGGACAGGAAGTAAAGATGTATGTGGCATGTATTTGAGATGATGAAGAAACAGGCCTAACTGGAACAGAGGATGTGTAGTAGGGAATCATTGCTCGTTGTTCGTCCTTCATTCTTGAAGAGGACCAGGACTGTTTAAATGGGGCAGAGCTGTGCAAAGTCATCAGCTTCACTCTGTCCTTCCACGGTCATCAGAGTCCAATGGCAAGATGTAGGTCAAGATGACTGGTGATGGCGCCGGATGGATGCAGTGGGAGACCCTGGCCTTTAAAGCTAATGCCTTTCCCAGGTCTCAGTTGGTCAGAGGCAACACCCATTCAGTGATTAAAGGCTAGATAAGAATTGAAGCAAAAGATTTGCTTCACAAAAGTTTGCCTTCACAAAAGAATCAATCTGGGAGGGAAAGACCCTCAGAGTTTCTGGCCAGAACAGAAATAATTGCTATTTACACTCATGAATCATGAAAAATAAGGTTGGACAGACAGAATGGGTCCAAATTATGAAGGACTTTTATACTAGGCATGGGAGTTTGGATTTGGTTAAGGGGGCAATAGGGAGCCATTGTAGCTTCTTGAGTAGGGGAGGGATGAAAGGGAATATGATGTGAAGGAGCATAAGTGATGGAGGGGCAGGAGTAAAGACCCAAATGAGAGCATGACAAGATAGGATAGTTGCTAATAAAATCAACAGCCTTTTCCAATTTTTTTTCCTTCAAGAATTTGATTGCTATGCCATTCAGTGTATGTGTGTGTATACATATGTATGTACACAAACATATACATACAAACATTGCACACACACACATATATATTTATATATATTTAGTACTGCCGTTGTTTCATTATCTATGGTGCTTTTTAGCATAATGTAGTTTCCTTGCTTATCTCTTTTAACTATATCTATTTTTATTGTTGCCTTGCCTGAGATCATATTTGCCTCCCCTGCTTCTGTTTTAGGAAAACTAGCCAGCAGCGGTATGCAAGATGAATCGGAGGATGGAGAGGCTAGACTCAGGAAGGCATATTTCTGGGTTTGAGTGGGAGTGATGTCACAGAAGATCTCATTTAGCACTAGAAAAGATCTTGGAGGTCCATCTAGTCCCACCGCCTCATTTTACAGATGAAGAAACTGAGGGCCAGAGAGATAAAGTGATTTGCCCTAAGCCGCACAGGCACAGAGCTGAGATTTGAACTTGGATTCTCTGATTCCGAAGCCAGAATTCTTTGAGGGCACTTGTTTATGTTCATGGGTGTAATCTTCATGTCTGTATCCTGTCACTATGATATATGGTGAATATCAACTCCCAGAGGATCACCTCTAGGGCAAGGACTACTGGAATCTCTATAGTCACCTCCCCCCCATCCTGCCCCTCCCTCCATTTCCCTGACAGCTTGCTATGGCTCTTTGGACCATTTGAATTCTCAAGAATAACAGGAGGGCCTTCCCCGGGGCCTCTCCACTCTACAGTCTGGGCCTCTGTGAGGCTGGCTTGGAGCAAGAGTAGGAGTATCTCAGGGGTATCTTCTTTCCCCTCCTCCCTGAGAATTAGTAAGCCCTCGGCTTGGGGGCCGGAAGAACAGTAGCCCAGGATGGTACCTAAATCCTTCATACTGATCCTTTGTGACCTCCCCACCTTCACATTCTTACACTGCCCAAGTTCTGGTCCAGTTCTGGGAGGCAGACCTGGGCTTGGGCTGTTGACAAAGGAGACTGATCTGGGATCTGATTTGTTTTTAAGGTTTTCGAATCATTTGACAAACATTATTTCATTTAATCTTCACAACTGGGGGAGGTAAATGCTTTTATTTTTCAATCATTCCAGTTGTGTCTGACTCTTCATGACCCCATTTGGGGTTTTCTTGGCAAAGATCCTAGAGTGGTTTGCCATTTCCTTCTCCAGCTCATTTTACAGATGAGGAAACTGAGGCAAACCGGGTAGAATGACTTGCCCAGGGTCACACAGCTAGTAAGTGTTTGAAGGTGAATTTGAACTAGGTCTTCCTGACTCCAGGCTCTGTGCTCTATCCATTGTACCACCTAGCTGCCCTAAGGTAAGTGCAATGAATATTAATTATTACACCTATTTTATACCTGAGAAACACACAATTCCCCTTCCCTCCCTTCTTCTCCTCTCTCTCTCTCTCTCTCTCTCTGTCTCTCTCTCTCTCTCTCTCTCTCTCTCACACACACACACACACACACACACACACACACACACACACTTCCACACCCATAGAGAAGATCATTTTTCTCAGCTCTTTTCTGGGGCCAAGCCTGATCACTATAACTATACAGAGGAGGTCTCAAAAGCCTTATGCACTTGTAACTTTAAAGGTGAAAACCAGATTAAGACTTTTGGGACACCCTGTACAAAGTTCCATTTTGTTTGATACTCCTCCCAGTTACATTCGCAGTCACCTCCTTTGTATAGATGAATAGACAGGGCACCAGAGAGAAGAAATAACAGATTTAGAGCTAGAAAGGATCTTAAAAGCCATTTCCTCCAAATTCCACATTTACCCATGAGGAAACTGAGGTCCAGAGAGGACCAGTGACTTGCCCAAGGTCACACAGCTAATTAGTGGCCAAACTAGAACTAGAACCAGAATCTAGGTCTCCTAACTTCCAATTCTTCTTCTCCCTGACTACCCTCCCCAGCCTGAGTCTGATGATGGACCAGGGCTGTACAAGATTGATTCCTAAAAGAATAAAACAACTGCGTCATCTTGTGACAGAATGAATGAAGAAGAGAAACGTGGGCTTGAGAAAGGCTGTCTCCCCCTAGGCCCTGCCCTCCCTGGCCACATACACCAGGCTCCAGCCAGCTCTGACTCTGTCCAGACACTGCCAGCCAACCCTGATCTAGCCCAACAAGGTGTCGCCGGGTGGGGACAACCTCAGCATGGGAAGAATGGTGCAGGGGAGGGGCACGGAGAGAGAGAGAAATGTCCCAGAGATCGTTTGGTACCTCCCTCAGCATCACCCAGAAGGGCCAAGTTCAGGTCACCCTAGCTCTTCCGCCTGCCCCCACCTGCCCCTCCCAACACTGAGGTCATAGTTCTCTTGACTTCCATGACAACTCACTCTCTCTCTCCCTTCTCCCCTCCTCCCTGCTGAGCTCATGGCCTACTGGCTGCCCGGCTGGGTTGGGGCATTGTTGTTCTACCCCTACCTCCCCTCCCCTCAGCTCAATGAGCTATTTGTTGGCATGTCCGGGCGCGGGCAGGCGAGGGGCCGGGCACGGTGGGGCCGCCCGCACACAATAGGGATTCCGTCCATTCTGAGCTGGCTGCGGGAACGGCTCTCACTTTGTCCGGCGGGGCCCAAGCCCGAGCCCAATTCCCACCATTTAACAGGAGCCGGAACATTAGGAGGAAGGCCCTGTCATAAGGACAACAATGTGGTCACCCCCAGCCAAGGGGTGGGGGAGGGCGCTCCATTCTCAGCCTCCCGCTAACCCAGGGTCTCCCCCAAACTAGGAGGACTGTCTTAGGGGCATCAGGTTCAGGACAGGGGTGTCAGGCTTGTAGGGGAATGGGGGGGGATTAGCACTGGGGCATCTATCTGATCTGATGAGGAAATGCAAGAGGAAGCCGACCCTAGAATGCATGGAGTAGCTGGCAGCTCATCATTCTGTCAGACCAACTACCCAACCCATTTATTTATTAGGGTCTGCACTAATCATGTAAGGTTAGGCCCGCCGGTGCTGCATTTATGTGAGTGGCTCAGGTCTGAAGCAGCTCCCTTCCTTTATCCAGGAATATTCTCTAGCACACCTTTTTGAGAGGGTAAGTTGCTTGGCTCCTCATTACAAAAAGGAGAAATTGAGGCTGGAGCCATCTGTAACACTGGAAAGGGTCTACACTTGACACATTCCCAGACACATAGAAGGGTTGTGTAATGTGACCAAGAAGAGCAAGACTCAGGTCAGGACCCGGCTTGGCTTCGGTTACAAGGATCGAGCCTGGAGGAACTATCCTGGGGTCTGGGCATTGCTGAGGAAAAGGCCTCTGCTCCCCATTACCTTTCCCTTTGCCCACACTGCCCTGCCCTGCACCTCCATCTGAAGGGGTGCTAGGTCCACTCAGACAAGTGTTTATTTTCCGGGGGACGTCATGGCGTTTCCTCCTGCTTGGAGCTGTAGTTGTTCTCACAGTCCGGGCACTGATGACATCACCAGCCCTTCCTCCCCAGCCCCTAGACAACCCCCCCACTTCCCCAGAGACACCCCCCCAGCTGCTCTGGCTATATTGCAACATTCTGCAACTTTGGCTTCCGGATTGGGCACTTCTGAGCATGAGGCATTGGGGGGGAGGGTGGCAAGATGGGCCGTAGAGCACCAGGGCTGCAGGGGGGTGAGTTAGGAAACTACCAGACCAGTGACTCCCATTCAGTCCCCCGTCTAAGACTTGAAAAGCCACCCCACTATCTAGCTCCTTTCCCCTGAACTGATTCTTAACCCAGCACTCAACCCATTCTTCTTCCACCCCCATCATAACCCCAATGGGCCCAACTTCCCGCCTAGGCCATGCTCCTAGTGTGGTGCTGGCCCTTTAAGGGTCTCTGGAAGCCTGAACAACAGGAAATCCAAACGGCCTCATTAGGCTGCTAGGGGCTCAGCACAGTAATTAGTGCCCTGAAAACAAAACAAGGAAAAGCAGGTGGTGGCGGTCCCCCCCAACCCCCTCCCCCCAACACACAGCCGCCCCTGGCGTGGCCCATTAGTACCCACATCCAGGCTGCTAAGATTGGTACCCCCCCCCTTTGCTCTTCCCCCACTCCCAGCTCACATTCACACAGAGGCCCCAGGGCTTACAAGGCTGCAGGGCCATTGCCCAGGACAAGGGTCAGGAACCGAGCCAGTCTAGAAGCAGGCATCCTAGCTCCAATCTCTGGGAAGGAGAAATCACAGAATTGTAACTAGAGGCCCCAAGGAGCTAGGAATTGGGGTTTCTATGCCCCCAGAGCTAGACCTCAGTCCAAGGGGAAGCAGGCAGGTTTTCTAGCATGGATCTTGCTTTCTAGCTGGGTGAAGGCCTCCCCTCCTCCAGAGGGGAAAACCAGCCATTGGGGAAGGAACAATGAATAGGAAGTCTAGATTGGAGTAGCCTGGAAGAGTTTTCAGGGCAGAGGAGTAGAGAACATGGGCCCCGAGCTCTGAAGACTCCATTTTGTGGAGAGAGAAACTGAGTCTCCAAGACAGGAAAAGACTGATCTGTGTGTGTTGCCTTTCAGCTCCACACATCCATCCACAGCAACTCAGACTCAGAATGATCCACACTAGCCCTTCAGAGGACTATGGATGCCCAGCAATCTTTGACCCAGGCTTCCCTCCTAGATTCATGGTCTTGGCCCCAGTCCTGGTTCCTCACTGTAAACCAGTGCTTCTTGTGGTAGGGTGGAGAGGGAGGATATTGGGTGATCGTGCCTTGCTCTTTGACCTAGCCCTGGGAAAGTAACAATGAACTGCTGGAAAAAGTCTAGCAGGTAATGGTTGGCACTAGGGAGGGTAGGGGGGAGATTTAGCATGGATTCTGGCAGGTGCTCTTCCTAACTCTATTTCCTTGCAGCCTAATACATCCTCTCCCTTCCCTTCTCTCTTCTCCCCAGGATTCCCCACCTCACCTTCCCTTGGTTTCCCTATAGTCAGCCCCTTGACATTCTTAGCTATGCCCGATTTTGTTACTGCTGCCTTTCTTGACAGTTTTGTTGGTACTGGCATGCCATAACGGACTTAATCATCAGTCAATAATACTAAGTGCCTATTTTGTACCAGGCACTGTGCTGGGCACTTAAGAGATCAGTGTTGGAATTCAGTAACAAAGCAAGATGTGCAGCCCTGTGGTGGAGGCTGCCAGGCCTGGATACCTAACTCCTGGTTTATGCCCATGGAGCCATACTTAAAGAAACTATCAAGAATATGGCTGATGATATGGATTATGGGGTCATAGAATCATTAGGATCATAGATTTAGAACTGGCAGGGACCTAGAGATAATCTAGTCCAATTTCATTTTACGCATGAGTAAACTGAAGGCTGGAGAGGAGATTAAGTGACTTGCCCAGAGTCACACACAAGTAGGAACCTGGTTTTCTTTAACTATGATGCTTTGGGTTTCTTTGGATTGACGAATACATACTCCTCCTATTATTCATTCTTCTTTAAAATTTTTATTTGTAGTATCAAAGGGTAATATTAAAGACAAAGCTGAAGGCTTAGTTTATTTGTTTGGTTTTTTACACATCTGGATTCAATTCAATAAATATTTCTTAAGCTCTTACTGTAATGTTGGGGATACAGAGACAAAAAAAAACCCAACATGTGGACAGTGTCTTTCAGTATCAAAGATCCTGGAAGGGTGAGGAAGAAGGGATTTGGGGTAGGAAGAAAAGGACCTGGAGATGTAACTCTGAGAAAGGTAGAGAAGAGAGAGTGCTGAGGGCAACACAAGAGACGAGATTGGCAGCTTAGCTGGGAGGATCACAGGATCAGAAGGATCTCAGAGACCGCCTAGTCCAACCCTGCTCCCCCATCTACTCCCATTCATATAGCACCACTACCACCACCACCACCATTACCAGGAAAAAATTTTACACATGAGGAAACTGAGCTGGATAGGGCATTTTGCTTGAAGAACGGGGGTAAAGGGTAATCAGGGAATTTCTGTGGGCAAAATCCAGGGGATGCTGACTCAGAGTTCGGGTGGATTTGAAGGGAGCGATTTTGATCTGAAGCTGAAAGGGGGTGGACCAGGGGTTCAAAAATAAAAGTACCTTGCTCCTTAATCAGGCTGAAAACCAAACCAAACCAACAAAAAAAAAATTTTTTTCAGCCCTGGGAGGTGAATTTCTTTAATCTTTTCCTGGTCTAATCTTAGTCATGGAGTACTGAGTGGTTAAAGTGCTGCATTTATTGTCAGGAAGATTGAAGTTTGAATCCTTCTTCTGACACTTACTAACTGTGATTCTCAGCACATCAGTTCATCTCTTTGTGCCTCAGTCTCCTTATCTGTAAAATGGCTATCATCATACTCCCTCCTTCTCATGCCACATGATGTGGTGCATAGAGAGCTGCCCTTGGAGCCAGGAAGACCTAGGTTTCCAATCATGCTTCTGATGCATACTGGCTGTGTAACACTGGGCAGGTCATTTAGCTTCCTAATACCCCAGTCAATTCTCTAAGATTATAAAATGCAGCAAAAGCGAAAACCCAAATCAGTAGAGAAAGAGTTTCTTTATTTGGGAGTTCCCTATATCAATGAAACCACAGGTTTAACCCCTATCTCCCCACAGGGTTGTTGTGAGGTCCATCAATTTGCAAACTTTAGAGTTTTAGATAAATGTGAGTTGTTATTTTTTATTATTGTCCAGGGTCACACAGGGAGGAATTGGTAGAGACCAGTTCCTTTTTTTAACCTAAAAAGGAAAGATAATTTCATAGATACATAGTGTCTCATTCAGGAAGAATACAATCTGTCCAGGATATCAAGAGGGGTCCAAAGCACATAACTGTGGGTAAGTTGATCTTAGCCAGGTAGATCTTCTATTAAAAGATAGAATGTCCTTTGTCAGGGGGGAATTTGAATGATGTCCTCTGCCAAATGGGATAGGTAAGAGCTCTGTATCAGGTGGGAGTACTAATATAGTTGGGTATATGGTGACATCTTGGAAGCTTTGACCAGGAGTGACCAGGAATCTGCCATCCCACATTTCTGTCCCTGTGGCTTCTGTGATTATCATGTTCGGTCTACTTGGATCTTTACCTCATTTTTCTCCCCTTGTCCTTCAGCTTGGTTCTCAAAGCTGAGTAGAAAATGACAAGTTGGCACGAAGACCAAGAACCTGTAATTTACCTTGTCTATATATGGTTTGCATCTATAAATTTCTTCCTCATGCCTTCATTCTTTCAGAAGATTTGTGATTTCATCGATGTGGGCATTCCCACAGATTACAACCTCTTCCCACCTAAGGGTTAGAGTCTCATGAGCTGTTGGGGCCAAAACAATCCTCACCTAGGGGCCAGTCATTTAGTGATGAGTCCCTCTCTTATGCTAGAGGAGAAAATATTTAGGGCATGGGGAAATATGTTTAATATGATTGTACATGTATAGCCTAGATCAGATTGTTTGCTGTCTTGGGGAAGGGAGAAGGGAGGGAAGAAGGGAGAAAAAAATTTGGAACTCAAAATCTTATAAAAGTAGATGCTGAGGGCCAGTTAGGTGGCACAGTGAATAGAACACCGGCCCTGGAGTCAGGAGGACCTGAGTTCAAATCTGGCCTCAGACACTTGACTCATACTAGCTGTGTGACCTTGGGCAAGTCACTTAACCCCAAATGCCTGGCCCTCCCTCTCTAAAAAAAAAAATGAATGCTGAAAATTATATTCACATGTAATTGGAAAAAATAAATACTATTAAGTGATAAAAAATAAAATTATTTAGGGTAATTAATTAGACTCAAAGGGCTCTATGCCCTAGTGGAGGGGGCAAGTTGCTTTACTTCTATATACCTCAGTTTCCTCCTCTGTAATATGAGAATAACAATACTGATCACCCTGGTTTTGGTGTCAGAGGACTTGGATGCAAATCCTGGCTCTGCCACTTACCACCTCATGACCTTGGACAAGTCACTTAATCTCCCTGGGCTCAGTTTCCTCAACTGTAAACTAAGGAGATGATAATAATAACCAACATTTACATATCTATGTTATATTTATAATAACTAACATTGACTATGTGCCAGGTACTGTGCTAAGTGCTTTAAAAACTTCTCATTTTATCATCGCAACCACCACGGGAGATAGGTGCGACTATCATCCCCATCTTACAGATGAGGAAACTGAGGCAAAGAGAGGCTAAGCCACTTGCCCAGGGTCACACAGGAAGGATCTGAGCTCAGGCTACTAGACTAGATAACCTCAATGGTTTGTTTTACCTCTAAATCTGTGATTCTGTGACTTTTTTTTCCCCCACAGTGTTGTTAAGCATCAAAAAATGTTGCATTGGTAAAGATAGAGATTTAATAAGATTTGGAGTCAGAAGATCTGGGGTCTATCATTTGTTACACAGGTAAGTTTGAATAAGGAACGTCACCTTTTCGGATGTCAGCTGGTTCCCTTGTAAAAGAAGGGGGTTAGACTAAATGACTTCTTTTCCGTCTTTTTTTTTTCCATCCCTCATTTTGGCTCTGCCCCCTCTAAATGACTTCTAAAGTCACTTCTGGCTCTGAATTTGACAGTGGAATTCAGTAAGGTTTCATTAAGCTCCTACTATGTGTCAGGGTCTGTTCCAGGTTCTGGTAGTTAAAGACAAAAAAGGAAATAGCTCTTGACCTCAAGATGCTTATGTTCTCCTTTGAAATCCTGTTATCCTATATCAAGGGATAAATAAAGGTGCAAGGAGCTATTCTTATCAAGCTATTTTAAGAGCTTTGGAGTGTTCTACAATTGGACTTTGTCCCATCCTATCAACCTGGCCCAAGGGATGATCGGTTCTTCAGGCACCTGAGGAGGAAGGCTGGACACAGGGACAGGGGGATGTGTTTCAGTCCTGAATCATTTCCCGGATGTAGGTCAACAAACCAGGCCAGACTTCAAGGTTTGAGGGGGAGGGGAAGGACTTTTTCCCCCCCAAGTTCCTCGATCTGTCAGCCCTCTACCCTCCCCCACTTCTCTCAGTCCCGCCGGATAGGATGAGTCTCCTCTTTGAGCTCTGCCTGCAGCTCTCCCAGGCTGAGGACTTCTCAGCCTCCCTCTCTGGACATTGTTTTCCACCTCAGGAAGTCTCTGATGCCCTGAACTGGATTTTGTTTTCCTTGTTATCGGGACAACTAATATTTTTTCCTGTGTGGAAAAAAAAAGAGGAAAAAAAAAGATTTTCCCAAGCAGATTACGACTATTGCTGGTGGGGGGGAGGGGGATGGAGTATCCCAGGCTGAGCTGTCCTCCTTTCCCCACCCCTCAAGCTATACGACTACTCCTTTTGAATGAAGGAGATGGCAAAAGCAGACTGCTTGAGGCCTCATCCCATGTGTGACACAGGATGTGATGCCCAATATTTCAGGCAAATAGGAGAAAGTGAGCCTGGGCTGATCAGAGCCCACTTAGACTCTGGCATCCCTGCTTCCTTTGCTTAGCTTCCCAGGCTGGCCCTTGGCCTAGTCATAGCAGAGTAGAAAAAGTGGGTAGAAGAAGCTAGACCATTTCTAAACAATTGCAGTATTGGTACTCTAAATGTGAGATCCTTGTCCAATGCCCAACAAGTTGAAATCCTACTAAAGAAACAGAATCCTATCAATGTTAACATTCTCACGATAAATGAAACAAAAAGATAGAAGGATGCTTCAGCTAAATGAAAGGGCGGCTCACTGGTCCTCCTTGGAGAGGCCAGTAAAAGAGTTGGTTTTATCAATTGCCCAAAGGCAAGAAGAAACATCATTCTATGGGACGTGTGGATAAATATTTTCAAACAAACCACCAGGAAGATAATTTCAGCTTATTTGCTGATACTTGTTGTAAAAGATGAGAAGGTAAACAAATTCTACAAATAACTCAAATTATATTGACATTAATACTCAGCAATTTCAATGTAAAGGTAAGAATAGGGTAGAATGGGAAAAATACGGTAAAAAATATGTTTGAGATTAAGAAGAAAGGGGGAAAAAAGGATGCCAAGGACTACACAGAAGCCTCATAGTGATATATCATGAATTCAATGACATCTCTATGAAGAGGATTCCAGATCTAAACATCCAACCCTAGCCTCTTTCCTAAGTTACAGCAATGCCTCACCCACTGCCTTTGGACATTCTGAGCTGGATGTCCCATAGACATCTTCAACTCAACATCTCCAAAACAAAATTTGCTGTCTCCAGCTCCATCTTCCACTCAGCTGCCAAGGTGATTTTTCTAAGCAAAAAACTAAGCATGTCATTCTTCCCACCCCCAGCTGATAAATTCCACTGGCTCCTTATTAACTCTAGGATGAAATAAACACCTTTATTTGGCATTTAAAGCTCTTCATAACCTGGCCCCTTCCTACCTTTCTAGTCTTTTGAGCTTTTTTCAACCCTATGTACTCTATGAACCAGCAACATCGATCTATTTGCAGTTCCTCAAACACCACTCCATTTCCTGATTCTGTACTGCCTTCTGCCCTAGCTGTCCCCCGTACTTGGGATGCTTTGCACCCTCACATCTGCCTCCCTGGCTTCCTTCAATACTCAGCTCCAATCCCACCTTCTGCTTCAGGGGTGGGGTGTGTGCGTGTGTGGCGGGGGGGGGGGGGGGGGGGAACTTTTCTAGTCTCCCCCAGCTGCCTTTCCTTTTCAAATTGCTTTACATATACTCTGCATGCGTCTTCCATGTATCTAGTTATTTACAGATTCTCTCCTCATTAAAATGTAAGCCTCTTGACAGCATGGACTGTGTTTTTGCCTTCTTTGCATCATCCCCAGTGCTTAGCATAATGCCTTTCATTTCTCTAGAAACTCACCAGAGTTTTTCTACAACCATCATCCTTTTAGCTCTCTCTTATGGCTTATCTTCCCCCACTAGATGGTCAGCTTCTTGAGGGCAGGGACTGTCTTTCTTTCTACTTGGATTTGTACTCCCAAAAATACATAGTGCCTTGTAACAATGAACACTTATTAAATGTTTTTGACTCCACTTGACTGGCCTTCTACATAGTGTTTAATAAATGCTTTCTTCAAGAAAACAGTCAAGATATACTAGATAAGGACATGAGCAGCAAATAATATCACAAAAATCAAGTTGACTATATTCTAATAGTAAACTACTAGTTATTGATGTGGTAGTTATTTCCAAATCAGGTCTATGTAATCAGATCATCAATTTGTTAGAGCAAAGATAAAATTCATACAAAATTGATGAAAGCATAAAAATGGGAAGATGAAGCATGTACTTACAACAAATCAAACATGAAAAATTTAAACAGGATACTGATATGGGGGGACAAAGGGAGGGAGAGAGGGAAAGAGAGATGGATAGATACAGAGAGAGAGAAAGAGAGAGAATGAATGAGAGAATGGATAAAGGAACAGATATCGACACAGACTGGCACTATTTCCTAAGCAAATTTTTTGTTGAATCATTTCAGTTGTGTCTGAGTCTCTATGACTCCATTTGGAGTTTTCTTGGCAATGATATTGGAGTGGTTTGCCATTTCTTTCTCCAGCTCATTTTACAGATGAGGAAACTGAGGCAAATAGTGTTAAGTACATGGCTAGTAAGTATCTGAGGCTGGATTTGAACTCAGGAAGATGATTCTTCCTGACTCCAGGCCCTGCACTCTATCCACTGAGTCACCTAGTTGCCCAAGGAAGTTTAATTAATGTAAACCAATTACCACAATTAGCAGACAAATGAGACTAGAAAACACATCAGTCAGAAAACATATCATTTCAAGCAAACTCTTTTACTTTATTTTTTTTTCTGTTTTCTTTTGCAACATGGCTAATATGGAAATGCTTTGCATGACTACACATGTATAATCTATACAAAATAGCTTGTCTTCTCAAGAAAAGAGGACAGGAGGAAGAGAAAGAGAATTTGGAACTCAAAATTTTTAAAAATGGATGTCAAATTTTTTGTTTACATGTAATTGAGAAAAAAGATAAGAATTTAAATAAAAAAGTCATTTCCTTGCCAAGGGGGAAATATAGAAGCCAAGGGCAAGACTGATTTAGAATACAAACTTATTTGTAAAATCGAATAGAGGAAGTAAGTAATACTGTATCACAAAACAGTAAGAAGTAGTGAAGGGAAAAAACAAATTCATACATATACAAGAGAACCCCTTAAGCCAAGTCATTATGAAAGTATCTTAAGGATGGAACTGAAACAAATGGATGCCTAATGGCAAAGATCTGTCAAAATTTCTATTAAAAAAAACCCTAACTCTTTTCTCCACAATGGAAACATCACATTTGAATTCTAACACTAAGGCCCCTGGTGTTCTATATGATGAAATATAAATAGGACCAAAGAAAGCAAAGGTGAAAAGAGAAGCTGGACCAGATCAAGTATGCATGATGGAGACCCATTTTGGAGATCATATATTTTTGAGGTCATTGAGGAATCAATTCTTGAGATACCTGAAAGAAGGGAGGATATCAATTGACAAAATAGAGACACCTTTACTTAACCCCCCAAAAGTTGATTCAGATAAGGTGATTCTATAACTTCTGACTCATAAGACTACTTTTCCATCTTTATAAAATCCTTTACACATGTTTTGAGGGTAAATTTAATGAAAGGAATAAGTAGGTTCCTGTGAATTTCTTCATTTCTGTTTAGAGCCCTGCCATCCTTCCAGTCACCCAATGTTTGAAAATTTGATGTTATCCTTTCACCTTACACATCCGATCAGACGCCAAGTCTAATTGTTTCTACTTCCACATTATATCTTGCATCTCTCTCTACTCACAAAGCTACCACCCTAGTTCAGGCTCTCATCACCTCTTGCCTAGACAACTCCCACAGCTTCTTAACTGGCCTCCCTGACTCAAGTGTCTCTCCTCTCCAATCCATTCTCCTCACGACTGTCCAAGTGATTTTCCTAAAGTAAAGGTCTGACCATTATTGTCCTTTAATCAATAACTTCCAATGGCTCCCAGTTTCCTCTAAGATGAAATAAAAGCTCCTTTATCTAGTTTGTAAAACCCTTTACAACCTGATCTACTTTTCCAACTTTGTCATCCACCACTGCCTTTCTCACAATTTATAGTCCAGTCAAACTGGCCTTCTTACGGTTCCTCACAACACTACATCTCCCATCTTTGTGACTTTGCACTAGCTGTCCCTTATGCCCAGGAGTGTGCTGGAGCCAGCTCCGGAAAGCCAATTGTTAAATTTTCAGAGCTATCTTTTACACAATTGACAAACCTTTGAATCAGGGCTTGATTTATTGTTTTGCTGACTGTCTATATACTAAGAAAGTGTTAATAATGTTAACAAGTTTAATAAGATTAAACTTAAAAGTATGTCATTAGTACTTTTTTTCCCTGGAGAGACAGTTGTTAAAGATTTACCGTATACCCTGCCTATGCCTAGAGTGCACTCCCACCTTACTTCCACCTCTTAAAATCCCCTGTTTCCTTCAAAATTATTTTCAAGTGCTACCTTCTAAATAAAGCCTTTCCTGACCATGACCCTTCCCCCTCTCCCCCAACTCCTAATTCCCTTCCCTCAAAAGCTTATCTGGTATTTATTTTGTAGATGTAAGCTACTGTCCTTTTAAGGTACTTCCCTTTCATATGAAAGCAGTTTGTTGCTGAGTTAAGTTGGCTCATTGTTCTAAGAGAAACAGTTTCTCTGACAGATTTCTGAGACAGCTGTGGCTTATTTTGAATGCGACAAGGCACGGTACACTGGAGAGATATAGACATGAAAGATCAGATGAAAAGGAGAAGAGAAAGGACATACTTCAGAACTTCATCACCCTTTGACCCAGCAATACCACGTCTGGGGCTGTATCCCAAAGAGATCATAAAAACGGGAAAAGGACCCACATGTACAAAAATATTTATAGCAGCTCTTTTTGTGGTGGCCAAGAATTGGAAATTGAAGGGATGCCCATCAATTGGGGAATGGCTGAACAAGTTGTGGTCTATAAATATAATGGGAATACTATTGTGCTATAAGAAATGGTGAGTAGGCGGATTTCAGAAAAACCTGGAAATGATGGGGTACAGGCCCCAAACGGAGACTTTTTTTCCTAACCCAAAAAGGCCCATTTGTCTATAGGCCCTGGAAGAAACCCCTACCTTGAATTCTCCTTGAATCTTCTCTGCTTAATCCGGCCTTGGCCTGAGGCTATAACCTTATGTTATCATTAGGCCCAAATCTCTACCTAAGCCTTGTCCTCTATATACACACACACACACACACACACACACACACATATATATATATATATATATATATATATATAGATACATACATATACATATGTATATATATGCATGCCTTCAGTTACTTCCCAACCTTGATATTATCAATATGCATGCCTTCAGCTACTTCTTCCCCCTTAATCCCATTCTCTTGGTTCCTCATCCTTGGACTCCCCCCTCAAGACCCTCCCTGAACCCCTCCTCTAGTCACCCCAGACCACCGCTCAGTCTCTCCCAGAATCTTTTCTGTATACAAACCTCATGTGGCTTCCAAAAAGGGCGCAGATTCCTTAAGAGTCTAGCCTATGGTGTGGCTTCTTGAGGATCTGGCCAACACAGCTAATCCCTAATAAACTTTGTCTTTTTCTTTGGCTGAGAAGGCTTGAGTCGAATTCTTTCGGCAGGACCTGGCGTGTCGGTATTTTGGGTTCAGGAGCACCTCTAGAAACGCGTGGTTCCCTACCATCATCATTTTGCTTAGACCTCTTCAGAAAGACTTATATTAATTGATGTTCAGTGAAATGAGCAGAGCCAGGAGAACACTGTACACAGTAACAGCCACATTGTACGATGACTAACCTTGATAGACCTAGCTCTTCTCAGCAACTCCAGAAGCCTCATGATGGAAAATGCTATCCACATTCACAGAAAGAACTTTGATAGAAGCATACTGTTTGTTCTGCTCTTCTTTTGTTTTGTTTTGTTTCTTTTTTCTCGTGGTTCCTCCCATTAGTTTTAATTCTTGTTTACATCACGACTACTGTGAAAATATATCTAATATGAATGTATATGGAGAGCCTATATCATATTGAACACTGTCTTGGGGAGGGGGGAAGAGAAGGAGGGGGAGAAAATTTAAAACTCAAAATTTTATGGAAGTGAATGTTGAAAACTAAAAATAAATAAATTATATATATTTTAAAAGAAAATAGGGAAAAAAAATAAAGGAAATGAGGATAGTTTGGCATGACCTGTCTGTTCCTCGTGAAATCTTAAAAAAAAAAATCAGCTAAGCTAGAAGCTGGAAGTGATAGACAGTAACTACAGTTGCAGTTGAAGAGTAAGTACAATTGATTAGAACAGCTTAGAAGAAGAGAATCAGAGGGATCACTCAAGGTACTCAGTGAGGTGTTACGTCAAGCATGATAAGAATCCACTCAGCCATACTTCTAATCTGTTCAAGCTATATTGATCAAGAAACTTTTATGGACAATTCTTGAGGCACACAGAGGATATCAAAGTTTACAGTTTAAAAGTTTTGAATTATCCCAAGCACATTGATTTTCCTCAGGGGCTTCCTTGGCAAATTTCTGTCTCTGCTCACCCTCCCTTCCCAAATATTAACTACATTGGAGAAAGTGTGACCCAAGTTTGTGTGTGGATTGTGACGTATTTATTATTCCTATATTTGCTTTAATATATAAGTAACTATGATATTATTATTATTTCTTTTGCCTTATTTTTAGCCAGCTATGTAATGCAGTGGATAGAGCACTGGACCTAGAGTGAGGAAGCCCTGAGTTCAAAACTATTCTCAGACTAGCTGTGTGATTCTGAGCAAGTCACTCAACCTCCCAAGGGTTGTTGAGGATCAAACCTAATAATTGTAATTATGTGCCGGTCCCTGGCACATAAATGGTTATGTTTGAGATCTAAAAGTCATTATTATGACATATAGGTTTTGTATAAGTGGAAGTACATTGGTGGAGGCTAAGAGAGTTAAAGTGTTAAGTGTAAGTGGCAAGTGGTAACAGTGTTACCCCTAGGACCTTGAGAAAATCTGAATATGATTGCATGGTGGTGGACCTTCTAAGAACCTATTAGGCGTGGGGAACCTTCAGCCTTGAGGCCACATGTGGCCTTCTAGGTCCTTGGGTGCGGCCTTTTGACTGAGTCCAAGTTTTACAGAACAAATCCTTTTATTAAGGAGATTTGTCCTGTGAAGTTTGGATTGGGTCAAAGGGCCGAACCAGAGGACCTAGAGGACCACATGTGAAGGTTCCCCACCCCTGGCCTTCCAGTATGAAGGCAGGTTGGAGTGAGGGAGACACCCTGACAGCCCAGAGTAACTAGGTGATACTGAATTACCTGCCATGATCTAGTAATGTGATCACTCCCAGCCCCCAAGGCATCTGCTCCTTAACCAGGTTGTCCTCCCAGGGGACAAGTTTCCTGTCCTTGCTTTTCCTCATCAAAGTTAGGGGTGAGTTGGTCTCTAAGGGGGAGGCCAAAGAGAATGGGGCCCTTTCTTAGGTAACCTGGTGCACACCCCACCCTCCCCACCCTTCCTGCTCTTTCGGAATTACTCGACACTCAATCAACTTAGTCCACTGAAGTGCAGAACTCCTGAACTCAAGAAAGCCACAAGCCTCAGCCTCCCTGGTAGCAGGGATTATAGGTATATGCTACCACATCTAGCCAGAGCCTCCTAAATGAAATCCAAAATCACTCATAAGACTTTGGTCTAACTATCTACACCAGAAAAACTAAATGAATGAATGCTTATTATCCAGATTGACATGAAACCAGCTAGATTATAGAATCTATCCATCCATCCATCCATCCATCCATCCACCCATCCATCCATTTATATCTATACCTATATTTATATCGATATCTTAAACAGGGTATCTGGACGATAGGTTTGGCCCAGAATTGGATAAAATTAGAAGAGACTTGAATGGACTACATTTGGGAAACCATGGAGCACTTTAAATGATCTCAAGTTTCTTCCTGAAAAAAGAATTCCATATTTTCAATATCAATACTATGTGGCTTTAAATCATGGAGTACTCCAATCTCAAGGAATCAAAATTGTAGATCACCCAAAGGACAACAGAGAGTTGCATGGGGAGGGGGTGAGGAGGAGTTGGTGAAATTATGAATCAATACAAAAGATATTATCAAGGAGATTAAGTAGTAATAATAAGAATAAAGGAAGGTACCAGTTCTCATTCTATTTTGCTATTATTTTCATTATATTAGCTTGACTAATCCTACCCTGCTGCTACAATGGAGCAGCTGGGTGGCCCTGTGGATTGAGCACTGGGCTGTGGAGTCTGGAAGACTTTAGTTCAAATTCAGCCTCAAACACTTGCTAGCTGTGTGATCCTGGGCAAGTCACTTCACATTGTTTGCCTTAGTTTCTTCATCTGTAAAATGATCTGGAGAAGGAAAATGGCAAACCACTCCAGTACCTTTGCCAAGAAAACCCCGAATGGGGTCATGGAGAGTCTGACATTACTGAAATGACTCAACACCAAAAACCCAACACTATGACTACTACGTGACAGAATCACCAAATCTCAGATTTGAAAGGGGCCCTAGAGTCCATGTAGTTAAACCAATGTGGAATCATTCATGCCAGGCGTGAGCCAACTGTGTATGACCAATGAGGAGAGGTGACATGAGACATTTTCATAGAAATGCATAGCCAGAAAAGAGGCAGGCTCGTCATAGATCCAGAAGAAGGAACAAATGATAGACAGCTTGGGTGCTTTTTTGGGTCCCCATGCAATAAAGAGATCTCGGGGGTGGAGCCTACATAGAGCATCTGTGATAGGAATTGGACAAGAGCTGCCTAGGATTAGAAGCTATGGAAAGTTTGTGATCGGCCCATTGTGATAGTGCCACCCACATGGATGAGATCAGGGAGCCATCTAAGTATGCAGATATCCAAGTGGTAAAGGAGGAGGAACAGCAACAGAAAGGAGCAGTAATTGTGATGCCAAAAGCAGAGCAGGAGTGGGAATTGTAGCAGGAATAGCAGTAGGAGGGGGTAGAATTAGGGGTGTACTGGAGCCAGTTCTATCCAGGAGAGCTAATTGTTAAATTTTCAGTGTGAGCATTTACACCTCAAAAATCATCAAACATTACAAATCAGGGCTCAATTTATTGTTTTATTGATTGTCTAGACTTTTAGAAAGAGATGGATAAAATGTTAATGATGTAGAGTAAGCTTAAAAGTATGTCCAGCATAATTTGGGTGGGGGGAGAGGAGAGCTGGTTGTTAAACATTTACCAGCCCTCCTCTCTTGCGTAGAATTCTAAATTTAGACATGAAAGGGGCAACTAAGATTTTCCACTACAACCTCTTCATTTATCAGTTGGGGAAACTGAAGTCCAGTGACTTGCCCAAGGTCATATACATAGTAAGTGGTACAGACAAGATTTGAATCCAGTTCCTCTGACTCCAAATCTTGCGCTCTTTAGGCTCTTTGTTGTTGAGTCATTTCTTGCCATGTCCGACTCTTTGTGACCCCTTTGGGGTTTTCCTGACTGAAGATATTGGGGTGGTTTGCCACTTCCTTCTCCAGCTTACTGTACAGATGAGGAAACTGAGTCAAACAGGGTGAAGTGACTTGCCCAGGGTCACACAGCTAGCAAGTGTGTGAGGGTGAATTTGAACTCAGGAAGATGAGTCTTCCTGACTCCAGGCCTTTCATTCTATCCACTGAGCCACCTAACTGCCCCTTTCTTCTCTACTAGAGTAATGCTAGCAGCAGCAGCAGCAGTGAGAGTAGCAGTAGTTGTGGTGGTTGTAGTGTGTGTGTCTGGAAGGCAAGGGACCTTGGCTCCCATTGGGGCCATCCCAATCTTACTCAAGAGAGGAAAAAAGGATGACAAAGGCTGGGCATTTGGTTCCTTTTAACTCACTTTAAATATTTATCCACAAATATGCTCACATCACTCACTCACACACACACACACACACACACACACACATATGCACGAGTCACTCTCATGAATTCCTCCTTGGAATAGTTTCACTTTCTAAACTGGGGCACCTTGGTGCTAGGGAAGGTCTGGGTGTGTCTCTTGGGGTGATCTATGAACCCTAGACTAGAAATAACCCTAACAATAACAACAACCGAAGCCATAAGCGCAACGTCCTGAGCCAAGGCCTTTCTACTGTCACGTACTTTCCTGGCCCTACCAACCTAAGCCTGGAGCTGAGGGATAGGAACAGAAAAAGAATGAACCAATGGAGGCTTGGTCTAGTTTGGGGTATTGGAATTAGCCAAGAATGGTCACTTGGACACTTAGCTACTCAATCCTGTGCAGATGACAGTCTCCTAAAGCCACATTTTCCTCATCTGTATAACGGGGATAATGATACTTGACTACCCACGGTGGAGGTAGTATGGGAAAGTGTGATGGGGAAACGTGATTGTAAACCTTAAGAAATTATCAAAATAGGAGTTATGGCCTTCTTGGGATCCTCTAAATTAGAGACTTCCCCAAACCCTGGTTTCTCCTCAGCTCTGAATCTTGCTTGCTTTCCTTTTCCCCTTCCCCACCAGTTTCCCAGCCCTAAAAACCAAGCCCTCTCTGAATCCTGCCGCTATAGTCAGGCACTGGGGAGGGTCTGAGTGTTAATTATTGCTGTCATCACCATCATCATTACTATTATTATGATGCACTTAATCATTAACAAACAGTGACATTTCGGTTTACGAAAATGATCAAAAAAGTATGTATGAGACCATGAACTTGTTACATACAATTTGTTCATATTAAAAGTGTATATTTAAAAATAGGCAGCTTTGGTGTAGTGGATAAAGAACTGGCCTCGGAGCCAGAAAGAACTGGGTTCTGGTCCCACTTCAGATGCATATTGTCAGTGTTACCCTGAGTACATTTAACCTCCCAGGGCTCCAGGCATCTCTCAGACCATAAGGTACAGAGAAGGCACCTGGCTGCATTAGTATCAGTGAAATTACAAGTCCAATCCCTACCCCTGTATCTTTCAGAAGTATATAGAATAGTAATAAAACTGGTCGCTTTGTGCCCCTTGTTGGATTGGTTTCCTTTTTCTGCATATTTGCAAATGTTTTTACTGATGTTCTCTTTTAAATTTTGGGGCCTCTCTATCACTAGCCATTAACATGCTCTCCACCCTCAACTCCCTCCCCCCCTCCAAAAAAGCCATCCTTTGTAACAGATAAATTCGGCCAAGTAAAAGCAACACAGCGACCATGTCTCCTAGATTCAATATTCTTCTCTGTCCCTGAATACGATCTTGGGTAGAAAGGCTTGAGGAGGAGAACCTTGTGAATGACTGATACCTTTCAGATACCTTACTTTCTCCTCCCCACCAACCATGCCTATCCTCTATTGAAGGCAGGGGCTAAGGCTAGTGTCCTAAGAGGCTTTCTCAGCAGCCCGGCTTCAAAGACTCTATCACCCCAAGGAGAAAAGTCCCTGGCCGTACAGGAGCCACAGTGCCGGGAGGCTGTTTCCTCAGGCAGCCAAGGTAAGAAGTGGGGGATTTCCAATATGGCTAATAGGAACTGATTTCAGTTATCGGGGAAGATGGCTCCTTTGCTTCCTCATGCAGAAAGACACCCTGGAGCAGAGGGGGAATCCTTCATGATGAGGAATGGCTATACCCAGTCCTCTCAGGCTATTACTGTGCTTTTTGGAAGGCAGAGGTTAGGGGAGCAAGTTGGGACCTCAAACTTCCAGCTTCCCTTCTCTGCCATGCCCCCAGAATGAACCCAGCACAATGGGGAGCACCTCAGGGAACGATGGAGACTTTTGAGTCTTCATCTGGGAATGACGGACGTCCTCAAAGAATCCCCTCAAAGGTCATGAATGATGTCCCCTACCCCAGGCCTAGGAGAGGGTCCATAGATGGAAATCCATCCTGATAGGGCTTGCCTACTGTTACAAAAAGAGAAAACCTCCCTCCCCCAAAAAACACCTACACACTTTATCCTCCTTTTGTGGCTTCCGGGTTACCCTGACTCTGACCTAGGACTGTTAGAATAGATTGGGAGGATCAGAGGTACAGGTACACGTCCAGAACCAATCTTACCAACAGGATGTAGCAGAAAAAGAGGATTCTGGGGTCTGCATCTAACTGGCTGTGTGACCTTGGAGAAATGATTTAACTGAGTCTCAGTTCTCTGATCTGCAAAATGGGGGTAACCACACCTGCTCTGTCTGGCTTACAGAGCTGTTGTGAGTGTTTTACAGAGGAAGCAGCACTACATAATTGCTAAGGTAGAACTGAGGTGGGAGCCGTGGGAAGGAAGGGAGACTAGGCCAGGGAGGTGGCCCTGATGAGGAGTGGCAATTACTTAGTGATCCGTATTCAGGTTCCTATTGGCTCTGAGAAGATATAAGGTATAATAGTCAGAGTCCTGGAAGCCACTCTACTCATCTGGGGTTTATCTGTGTGCTTTTAGCTTACATAGGCCTCTGCCTGGCCGGAGGTCTGCCTTCTTTCAGTCTTTGCCACCTAATCCAGGATAAGATAAGAATCTCTCTGACCTTTTGAGTTGGCCCTTCCCCCGTTCGATGGTTTTGCCCGGCTTCTGGGGATTGTGTGTGTGTGTGTGTGTGTGTGTGTTGGGGGAGAAATGTTAGGGTGGGGGTGGCAAGTGGTGGCAGTCTTCATTATCACCATTTCTCACAGACAGATAAACTGAGGCCAGAAGCCAAAGTCTCTCAACAAACGAGAGACAGGAAGCAGAGGATATTCTGATAGTTTGTAGTTCCAGATCCCAATCCTAGAATTCGTGGAATGTTAGAACCGCAAGGAACCTTAGAGAGCCTTTCATTTCACAGGTGGTAAAGTGAAGAGACAGGACTAGAACCCAAGTGTTCTGCCAGCCTCACCAATCACCAGCTACCTTGTAGCTTTTTTCTCGTCATTAGGACCCTAGTCTGGTGCCAGGATACCCCCGTCTACTCTCCTTCCCAGGCTTGAAGGTCGAAGAACAAAGCATGGTAAAAGTCCAGGAACCTGTAGCTGGGCGAAGGCACACATTTGCTGGCCAAAACCAGGAGAGTCCAGGGGGCACAAAGTTGAGGGGCCAGACCAGAACAGCTAGGGTTGATCTGGGGCAGATGTTTACAGTAAACAGAAAGCTCCCTCCAAGGGAGGGAGGGAGGAAGGAAGGAGAGGAGGGGCTGGGGTCGTCATGGAGACAGGGACCTAAGCACAGGGACCGCCCTCAGTCCTGTTCAGCCACACTGTTGCCTATTCTTGCCCCATCAAAGCAGAGTGGACAGAAAGAGGTCTGGGACAGGGAAGTATGGGATGGGCAAGAGAGGAACAAACTGATTTGATAAGGCAGGTAGAAGACAGGTCTTCTCTCTTCCCTACAAGGGGAGTGAACCATCTCACCATTGCCTTACCACTCTGAGGCAGGTGGCAGAACAAACCCTTTCTTGGGTGGCACCTTCAATAGGTTAACGTAGTCAACCCCGGCTTAACAGTAATGGAGAAATCGGGGAAACTGAGTCCTCCTGGTACTTAAGGGACTTGCCCAGGCCCCCAGGGTGAGTCAAAGGTCAGCCTGGGGACAGAACCTATGAATCCCAACTCTAACCACTAGACCACATGGCCTCTCCACAGCCCAAGTTGGGAAGGTCCACAGAGAAAATTCCCTTCTGAGACCCAGCCTGGGACCCGGGCCCTTCCCCAGTTAAAACAGCTGTTCTCTCCCGCTACATAGGGGGATAGGTGGGGGTGGGACTATAGGAGGCTGGGGATTTTCTAGGCAGGATATATGGCTGCCAGATATCAGAGTACTAGAAGGAGGCCACTGAGGGCAGAAATGGGGGATGCCAGAGGACAAATTTAGATTGATTACTGAAAAACCCAAGAAACCATTAAGAAACACAAGCAAAAATTCCATTTGTACACCAAAGGGAATTATTGGGTTGTGAAACCAAGTGCCAGAGTGTAAGATAATTGAGGATGAAATGTAAAATTAGGATTGCAAAATATGAATATGAAACAATACTAAAGCCGGAGGATGTGAAGAGGCCTGTTGTTCCTGGCACTGCCTAGGTTTGGGGAGGTTCCTTGATGTGGGCTTCAGGAAGCTAAGTCTGGAAGCCCTCTGGCTCCTGGGGCACACACTGAGAAACCAAAGATGCACCAAGATGAAGGCTGTTCTGAAAAAGCATTGTAGCATCATCCCTCAGAGGGCCAGGCCCTGGGGTACTCTTTCTAGCATGTGACTGTGAAGCCAGGGCCTACACTGAGTACTGCCTTAGGCAGGGTTCCAGCCTGTCTGAGCCTGAAGAAAAAATGAATGGAGAAGGCTTTGGGGTGGGAAACCTAGGAAGCCCCAGGCCCAGGGCTGAAAGGGAAGTAGTCAGGAACAAATAGAAAGTGAGAAGGAGGCTTCAGGGCTCAGATGGGGAGGCAGAGAGTACGCTTCACTTCCTGGAATACTGGCCTGGTGCCTGCTGGAGGGGTCAGGGATGGAGGGGAGACTGGGGGACTTCCTTTGACTCCCCAGAGAGTGCCAGCCTGGGTATTATGCAAGCTCTTGGTGGGTAGGGGCCAGCTGGCTGAGGAGCCATCCTTAACCAAGACTCGGGTTTCCAGAGTCCAGGGGATATCTTGATGTGGCCCCTATCCCAGTGAGCTGTATAACTGCTTACTTCCTCCCACTAGGAGAACAGGGATCCCTAATACTACTTTGTCAGGCTCCTATTTAATCTTGGAGATCACACATGTTCCATAATGCTCACAGTCCTGTCTCATTCTTGAGTCTGCTTTCAGGCTCCCTTAGCATTTCTGAGCATCACTGTGGGGTGCAGTGGGACTGCCACTAATTAGTTATGTGGCCTTATGTAAGTCACTTAACCTCTTTGTGGCTTGGTATCCTCATCTATAGTGAGCAGACTGATCCAGGTGATCTCTAAGGTTCCTTCCAACTCTAATATGCTATATTAAGAAAACTGTATGTATACTCCAGTGGGGTGAGGCTGACTCTTAACATTCTGCTCTCATTCATTTTGGATTCACATTCATAATGTGAATCATACCAGCCTCTGGTTCTTTCTAGAGAGCAAATCTCACCCAACTTCTTCATTGATTCTCCTTCAATCTGTGCTACTGTCAACTCCAGGTACCCCATAGTTGGAGAGGAGAAGGAAAGAGAGAGGGAAAGAGAGAGGGAGAGGCAGAGACATAAAGACAGAGAGATGGTCTGATGTCAATAGGATTCCATCCATAGGGAATTGAGGTTTCTGGGGTACTTCAGAAGAGAGTCTTTGATAGTCCTACCAGAGGCAGCTCCCAGGCTACTCGGCCTTGCTTCGCCTCTCTGATCTCCAACTCATCTTGCATGAAGGGAAAGAGCAAAAGGTATTATATGCCATGGTGGACAGAGCTTTGAACTGAGAATCTGGATGCCTGGGTTCTTAGGGCTAGGGTAAAGAGCCTTGGATTTAGAGGTAGAGGACCTTATCGATCTCAGGTAACTCTGCTTCAACTCTGTGGGCCTCAGTTTCTTCATCAAATGAGGGGTTTGGAGTCCAACAAGGAAACCGAGACCCACAGAAGTAAACAACTCATCCAGCTCTAACAGTTTGAGGTCTATGACCTGAGTGGTTCTAAGTCCAAGTCCCAAAGAAAGGCAGAGAGGAAAGATTAGGAGAGTAGGGTTAGCTCAACAGAATGTTTGAGTTTCTCGATGCCTAGATGGGGAAGGCTAGTAGAAGCCATGGAGGCACCTGGGCAAAACTGTGGGAGCTGTGTAGGAGGAAGAATCCATAGAGATATATGGCACCTGTCTCCATGCCTGAGAAACACAAACAAACCTTTGGTCACAGCAGCCTGGGAACCATAGGCAGCACCCACCTCTCCCCAGCTCAGAGTGGCACCCACCTCCCCATTCTGAGTGGTGCCAGCCTAGCCTTGTTCCCAGGAGACAAACTCTAGGGGCAGTCAAAACAACACAGCAGCTACTCCTGGCAGCCAGTCCTAACTGTACTGAGGACACCCTCAGCCCTGCCCAGTTCCCTTCCCCCATTCCTAACTCAGCTCTCACAGGATTCCATGACTTTCCCTCTCCCTGCCTTCCCCTCCCCCCAACTTCTTAGAGCTTTGGAAAGAGAGCCCAGAAGTTTGTTTTTTCTTGCTTTCTCAATAGGGAGGTAGGAGGGAGAGAAAGTAATTTGTATGACAAAAAAAATTTTTAATTAGAATTAAAAAAAAAAAAAAGAGACCAAAGAAGAAGAGACTTAGGGTAGCTTTTGAGCAGATCAGTGGGGATAAAAGGGAAACATGCCAGTTTTGGAGATTTATCAGGACCAAGTACTGATCTCTTCCTGAGGAGACAAACCTCATGTGCTAGGCTTTCTGGGTTCTATTCCCAGGTCAGTTAATGCTTATAGAATCATAAGATCATATTTTTATAGTTGCCGGGGTCGATCACCTTAATTTTCCCACCTGAAAACCAGGCAGAGAGACTATACCCCTCTCCTAAGGGCACTGAACTTCGCAGCTTTCTGACATCACCACTATCTTTAAAAAGTACCTAGGAAACACCTGATTGTTATTTGTGGCCATCATACCTATCAGTCACTGAGTAAACATATATCCCGTTGCCCATCTTTTCCATTGTGCCTGAATCTTATTTCATACAATCTCTCACGCTATACCCACTGCTGGGCTATGCCCACCATTCCCCTCCAATGGAAAGACAGCTGCCATCAGGGCCCTTTTGTGGGGCTGTTCCCATGTGGCACTGGCTAGGGGGCCCCACTATGGGGCACCAGATGGACCCATGATCTCCACAGAACAATAGTGGGGGAGGGGCCCTGGCATCACCAGACCCAAACAGGAAGCCCTGAATGAGCTTCAAAGGGCTGGCAAGGCCAAGGGGCTGAGGGGCCAGAGCCAGCTCTAAGTGATGCCCCAGGTCTGCAGAGGGAAGGCAGGGGAGGAGGTGGTCTCCAGGGCAGACAGTGAGCAGAATCCATATATACTTCCCTATGCTCCAGCACCAAGCTTCCAATCTCTCTTTGACCTTTTCCTGTTCCCCCAGGGGAAGAATGTACAGAACTTGGAGCCTAGACTTCTTAATTTTGTTCCCATTTCTGACCCCGCTTTTTTCTCATAAGAGGCTTGTTTCTCTCCTTGTCCACAGGGGAGGAGAAGAGGCCTCAGGCCCTAGAGTCACTGGGAGATTGACCCAGGTGGTTCTGCCCCACCACGCAGGGTCACTGCCCCTGTAGCCAGGGAGTGTGTGGGGTGGGGTTGGCATAGAGCCTGGAGGGCCGCCCACTCCCTCCCTCCTGCTCCCAGCTGCTGTGGTCAGAGCCTTTTCCTCTGCACTTCCTGTTCACACAGTGGGGGGGGCGGGAAGTGGAGGGAGGAAGTGGGGGGAGGCAACTAGGGGGGGACTCATTGAATAAAAGGAATTAACCATTTCCCTCCTCTGACCTCTGGGAATTTCCGCCTGTGAAAGTGTCTCGAAGAATCTCAAAAACTAGGGATGGGGAGGAGGGAATTACAAGGGGAGGCAGGAGGAGCAACTTCTCCACTGCCTCTTGGTACTGGCCAAATCTCTCACCTCCTCCGACCCTGTGGCACCAGGAGCTAATTCCCTTTGGGGCCCTAACTTTTTGTTCCCACAGCACCAAGGGGCAAGGCCAAGGGCAGCCCTAGAGACTGGCAGCGTCTGAACCAGCTCTCAGGCCTTTCAACAAAAATAATGCGGCTCAGGAATGACCTCACACTGACCTTGTCAGTCGTGGGTCTAGAAGCTCTACTTACCCACTGACCCCTTGGAGTGCTTTCTTTGGTGTATTCAGCGGCAAAATCTCCGGATCAATACCTTCCCCCCACCCTGAGTCCCCCTACCCCAAGAATGATTGCTGCCCTCTGCCTGCCCTTCAGAAGAGGGGGAATATTAATGGAAGAAAAAATGTTTTCACCTTCCCTGGAGGTGAAGCAAGCAAGGTCTTGTGTCCACAGGGTGGGCAGCTAGGGGCAGTATGGCTGCACAGAGACACCCTCTACTGGCAGTTCCAACTGAGCCAGCCTGGAAGGAGGGTGCTCTCATTATCTAGAGGTACCCCCAACAGAGGAGGCCTCATTCTCTAAGGGCCTAGTTCTAAAAGCCAGTGGAGAGCACCCCCTGGTGGCTACAATTCGGGCAGGGAAGCTCCAGGGTGGGTCAGTTCAGGAAGCACCTGCTCCCCCATGACAGGGCAGCCTCCTGCCCCCCCCTCCCCCAGGTGGCTTCCTTGTTTACAAGCCTCCCACCCCCATCCTGATCCCAGCACCAATGGCCACAGCCCCTCCTATTTCCAGTGACTGCTCCAGAAGCAGTTCATTGATCTTGGCCCTTTCGAGAGCAGCTGCTCCCCACACCCGCACAAATCCTCCCCTCCCCCCAACAGGCTCTTGGCCAGGGCCCTGAGGGCCTTCTCCCTTCCATTCCCAACCCTGCCTGGTTTCCAGGGATCTAAGAGCTGTGGTTTCCCGTCGCCCTGACTCACCGGAACACCATTCTATCATTGCCAAGGAAGGCCCGGGGCCTTTTTCCAGGAAGGGGGAAGCTGCCTAGAGCCAGATGGGCCAGCTTGGGAGACAGAAGACAGAAGGGCCAGGGAAGTCTGAGTTCTTAGCCAAGCCCTCTGGGCCCCTTTTGAGATGTGGAGATGGGCAAAAATAGGTAAAAATAATGTAAATATCCATTTGAGCTCCTTTGCTTATGTGAGAAAGACAACGCTGAGGCCAAACCAAGGCCAGGCTTCTAAACTTCTAAGGACAGGAAGCAAGTGAGAAGCCTCATGTACTTCGCAGGTGGTATTGGCTGCCCGGGGTGGATAACACCAATGGCTTCCCCACCTTAGCAGTTCTTGGAGGCCGAGTGTATTGGTTGGGGGCTATAGATGGGAGGGAACAACAGACAGCAACGCTGCCCCACCCCCAGGGTAAAGTTGGTATTACAAGTTCTACAGGTGATGTAAAGGTCCTAAGGCCCCCTATCTCTGGTAAGGATATGAGGTAGATACATGGCAAAGGGTGGACACACACCGAAGCCTAACTACCATGAACTAGTACATGTCATGCCACACTGCTTTAGAGAAGGGCTAAAAAGAGATCTGTCAGTGCCTAACGTGTCTTTGGAGCTGTGGCGTAACCCCTGGTCTAGAGCCTGGCAGGCCTCATGATTGTGTTGTTCCAGTAATGATCTAACTTGAAAGATCTATGAGAAAGGCCCATGGCCTCAGTCTCTGACTTCAGCAAAGTAGGGGCCATCCAGGGCAAGGAGCGCAGAACTGAGAGATAAGGGGGGACTGGAATGGAACCACACCCTGGGTGTGGCCACTAGGCACCTTTTCGGCCAAGTGAGGCAGGAGAATGGAATAGGACACCACAGTCACCCCGTCACCAGACTATGGCCCATCCTGTTTCACCGCAGCTGGAGGCGGGGGCAGAGGAAGAGAATCCCTTTCAGTTACTGCCTGGCTGACCCTGGCTTCAGGATACTTGCTCCTTACTTTCTGTTTTCCTCTGACCCACCTGACGGACCACACCAACAAGCTTGTGCCCAAGCTGCTCTCTCCGCTCGCAGCTGGACTTCACCTGTGGCCATCTCCCCAGGTGTTCACCTCCTAACAAAGGCAAGGAAGCACACTTTGAGTACTCCAGGGATGGATGGGCAGGGCCCAGCCAGGCACAAGAGAACAAAGAGTCACCCTGCTGCAGCAAAGGGGCCAGGGCCAGCCTAGCTGAGTCAGCGGGCAGGGGCAGACCCTCCGGGGTTAGGTGCCGAGAACTACGGCAGGATTGAGCAGCGAGTACTTAAAGGACCTCCTCTCCCCAGAAGAGTTAAGGGCAGATAGAGGGCGCTTAAGGATCACTCATGCATGGACAGTTAAGTCTAGCAGCAGCAAGTGGTTTGGGCACCTGGTGTTGGGGGAAGGGAAGCTGCAGCGCAGAGCCTGCCTGAGGAAACAGTGTTCCCTGGTGGCCAAAAGCAAGAAGAACACGAGACATCCTACCGGGTGCAGTTCCACCTGCTGGACAAAAGAAAGAATGAACGTCTCTTGTTCCCCAACCCAACAATGGATCCAGCTGAGAAGGTTCCAAAGATCTTCCCTCACCTTGGCCTCCTTCCCAATCCCTCCCACCCCCAGGGGAGGGAAGTAGGGGATGGGCACAAGATTACAGAAGGGATCTCCTGGGGGGGTCCACTGATGGCCAGAACTTTCCTGGCAGCAAGGCCCAAAGAGGATACCAATGCAAACACTGCAACAACCTAAACATGCCCCTCATAGACACACCTCAGAACCCAGGCCCCTTGAATTCCAGCCCAGATTCACTCAGCTTCACTGTGCAGCATTCTACTGTCACAAAGTAACCAATGCCAGGCACAGCATCACAGATAGTTTAATGTCTTCTAAACAGGAGGAGTGGTATTCCTCACAATCCTTCCCAAAGATAAGACCTTCTAATGGCTTCCTAGGCACAGGGACACAAAGCCCACCAGCTAATATCTCCCTCAGGCAGTCTTTTCCCCAGCTCAGGGGACCCACGAGGGTCCAGGAAAGTATGCAGTCTCCTTGATCCTCACAAGAAGGGTCCCCCTCTGCAGACTTAGTTGTGTATGCTGGAATCTGACAGGTTATCAAGTGAGGACTCTAGCAAGTGAATGGGAAGCCAGGGAAAGAAACAGAGGCATGTATATTGCAAAGGAGAAGGCAAAATTTCTAAAGAACAAATATTCTTGAGACAATAAGCCCTGGTTAGATCGGCTGGGGTGGGGGGCCAAGAACATGGCACCATCTCAAAGAGATGGCAGAAAAGCTGGCGGATCCAGCTCAAAGGGCTGAGGTGAGATAGGCCCCACAGGGGCACTTATACTCCTGCCTGTCCCTCGCCTCAGCGGAACTGAGAATCACTAGATGTCTACAGAAGGGACAGGGACTTAGCAGATGGTGTGTTTCCCCATCTTGCGGTGAGCGGCAGTGACCCCCTAAAGCCAGCTTTGGTGTTCTTCTTCGTATCGCAGGGGGTCGATGAAAGGCCGGTCAATGGAACGGATCATCAGCTCCCCACAGTAGACACATTCAGCTGCCACCAGTTCATCGAGGTCGGCTTTCAGCTGTTCCCGGCTGGGTGCCCCTGCGGTCCCTCCTTCTCCCTCTTTTGTGCGGGGTGGGCCTTTGGTGGGAGGTGGAGCAGACCCTAGCTTTCGCTGCAGCTCCTCCAGACGGGCTTGCTTATAGGCAGGGAGGCCAGGCCTAACAGCCTGCAGGAGGCAGTCAGCGTGGAACATGTGACCGCAGAGAAAGACATAGAAAGGACGATTGAGCAGGGGGAAGTCACAGGCCGAGCACTTGTCCTGAGGCTCCACGGTGCCATAGCGCCCACGCAGCTCCTGCAGGTCTCGCCGAATCCGCTGGGCACTAGCTGTAGCCTCCTCCATCTCCCGCTGGAGCTCATCAATGTGCCGGTTGTAGGCCTGCAGGGAGCTGCAGATGGCCTCCTTGAAGTGGTCAATGGTGACAAAGTCGGGAAAGAAAGGCAGCACATCCTCTATTTTGAGGAGAGGACAGCTAGCCAGACAGGCCATGGCAGTCTTCACGTCTTCTTCCTCTTGTACCACGTGCCGGGCGATCTTCAGCCACAGTTTCTTACGCAGTTCCTCATCCTCTTCTGGCAGATCTGCACACTGTTTAGCCAGATCCACATCCACCTGGAAGGAATAAAAAAGGTTACCGATGGCACACTCTACCTGGCTGGGAAAGGGAGTGGACACAGACTGTCAGACCATGGAGCCAAAGCAACCCAAGAGCTCATGCTCCTCACTTCTTCTAGGCAGCAGGAAGGATAAGAACTTCAGTGATGGGAATAAGAAACCCTATTCCTTATTTCTAACAAACACACTACAGTCCCAATAGGCAATTAGCTTTTATTGTCCCAGCTCACCAAATATTCTACTGACACCAAAAGTCTAAGCCCAGAGGCTTACTTAAAGCTCTGAAAGGAAGAGTGAGGACTCTTCTCACCCAGCACTAATCCTCTGTTCTGCCCACTCCATTCCCCTGGACTGATGCAGAAAGCACAAACTGATATGTTCTTCTCTGCTCTCGCAGTAGCCAACCCCAAATAACAAAGAATCTATCTTGGCCCATCCATCTACTACCCTCACACACCCAGACATCTTCTCTCAGACCCTTTCAGCACAGCACCAGGGCTCTGCACTCCTCACCTGGAGAGCCAAGTCAACGGCCTCTTCATAAAACTCTAACACCTTGTAGACGTGAACGCAGGCCCGGTGATGGCCGTGCTCCGCGCAGAGTCGCAGGGCATATTTGAGGTCGTAGTGCACACGGTGGGGACTGGTCCCTGCCTGCTCCAGGTAGGCCAGCAATGAGGCAGCCTGACCTCTTGCATACAATGAAAGCAGGTAGTTGTGAATGGCTTGCTCAGTCTCCCCTAGCACATTCACACAGAATTCCATGTAGCGGATGGCCTGGCTCACTTGCTGGGCTTCCCCACCTTGGCTATAGTTCACCAGGGCTGGGATGAGCTGCCGGGCATCTAGGCGGCTGCCCAGCTCAATCCAAGCATCCACCAGCTGTCGAGGAATATGACGAATGAGAATGGGTGAAAATTTATAAAAGAGCTGGGGATCATGGTGCCGGGAGAGCACAGCCAAAGCCTCCTCATAGGCTTCGTGCTGGCAGTGATATGCTACAACCCGCTCATAGTCCTGCATGATCACAGCAAAATACACCATGTGTTCTGTGTCCCCATGGCTGGCCAGCAACTCATGGATTGAGGCTCGGCTGGCAAAGAGCCATTCTTTGTTGCGTGGGCTACTGAGGAAGTCTCGGAATCTCTCTCGTGTTTCCCGATAAAGTGGCAAAGAATCCGCATCACCCTGCAGTGCTCCTAGCCGGCTCAAGTAGAGTTCTGTCAACCACGCAGTGAGCAGTGTGGCCTGGGTACGCTCAGTTGGCTTCAGCCCAGCTAATTTCCGCTGCAAGAATTCTGCCAAGGCCTCCTCCTGTCGAACTTCCAAGAACTTGAGGGCAATCTCTTCAAAGTAGCTTTGGGTCAGGGCATAGCATCGAGCACTCTCTACATAACGGCGCTGGCGGAAGCAGAAGTCAGCCTCACGGGCCAGAACTGTGTCTAGGCAGTCAGGCCGCTCACGGCAATATTCCTTGGCCAGGTCAAAACGGTTCATATCCAGATAGGTGCGCCAAACATCTCGGGCCTCACGCTGCACATGATAACGGAACACAGCCCGTTCAGTGTGAGCCCATAAGTGCCCTGTAGAGGAATCTTTCACCATATGTCGTAATGGCCCAAATTTTTCTAGAAAGTGATCTCGTAACACCACCTGCCCTGTTAACGTACACACTGCTTCTACTCGGTCTGCTAGGAGCAGCAAGAAGTGGAACTGGGTCAAGACGATAGCCAGGGGAGGGCTGGCTCCAGGGCCTACACCAGGTGGATAATCCCACACTCTTTCTTCACTCAGCAAAGAATCGGGACGCCCACAGTCCAATGCTCCATACAGCACACCATCCCCCATCATCCAGGCAAAAGCACGGGGTGCAGAGCGCAGCTTGGGGGTATAGAAAGCCAACTCACTGTAACCCAGATTGCTGGGGAATTCTCGAAAAGGTGGTGGGTGGTCAGTATAGGTGGCAAAGAGCCCCGAAAAGCCCTGGATCTCAGCCCCCTCTGCCACACGGCCCGTGAACTGGAAGAGGCGCTGGCGAGTAGTGGCAATGACAAAACAACGTCCATCAAGGCCACGTTCTGTCTCTATGGAGCACACGGGTGCTGGGCCTCCCTCCTCCATCAGTACATAAAGGGGGCGGAAGTAGAGGTCAGGTGCAGGACCAAAAAGGCCACCTTCACTGGCTGAGAGTTCTGCTTCAAAGATCTGGCCCTGGGCTGTACCCACTAGGATGGGTCCAGTGCTGCTCTCTGTGCCCAGGGCCTTGTTCCAGCCCACACTCTCCACCAGCTGCCCCTTCCATCGTGCCAGTGGCCGAACCTTCTGTCCATTGCGGTTTATGTAGAGGACTTCAGTACTGCTCAAGGCAATCAAGAGGTGTGAGCCTGGAGTAAAAGGGGACAGGAGATGCCAGGATGCAGTCTGGCTACTAAGAGCACTGCCCCTCCCACCCTCTACCCCATTCCTGAAAATACCACTCTCAAAATGTTTAACATTTCTGGTGGCAGCAACAAACTCTAGAATGATACTCCTAGCAGTTCTTCCAGATTCCCTATGACTAATTTTCTTTCCCCCTCCCCATCCTCGATCCCCTCAGTATTTCAGTACATTACCACCTCTTACCAGTGTGATCCAGAAACATCTTATGAACTTTGGCTTCATCTTTGCGTCCCAACTCCACATGATTGGGTTCATTTGCCTTTCCCAGATCAATGCTGTGGGGAAGGAGAGCCACAACTTCAGCCCAGAGAAATAATAACCTACGGGAAGTACCCTACCCTGAGATGTGACCACACTGAAATCTCTCTTGTAGTTGACAAACTAATATGTCAGGAATACCTCAGAATGAAGGTGGATTAAAAGTGTCTTCCAAAAAATTTTTTTAACTAAATTACTTCCTCTTTCTAGAATGGAGCAGTGGCTTTGGTATTTTGAAGTAACTCCAGAATTACCACCAACCTCTTCCCCACTCCCATAAGCTGCTTCCTCTGTCTGGCCATTTGGGCCCTGACTTACCGGAGTAGGGTGTCCTTGCCCAGGCTCATGCAGAGTTGATTACAGGAGACTACAAGGCTGGTGATACGGTCAGAGGGAGTAAAGTCAATCCGCTGCTTGGTAAAGATGGGTGCTTCCTTCTCCAGTGGGGCATTTACAAACCCTGTAACCAAGAAAAAAAAAGGCAAGTGAATTCTACAAAGTAAAAAAGTGAAGCATGGTATTCCCTACTTATGTAACAACAGCTTAGCTCCTCTCTATTTTCTTGCTCTACTTCACAGCCAAAACTTTGGTTAGGCTGGACTCTGAATAGGCACTTACTCAGCCTTTGGGGTCTTCTCATACATCTGAAAAAGGAATCCTTAACATTTTCAGTGAACCTCCAGACTGTTTCTGACCCTGTTACACCTGCTCCCATCCTGAAGGGTTGTGTTTACTCATCAATGTCTTTGCCATTAACCTTGGATTCCCTTAATTTTCAAAGGGTCAGCATGCCTGACTCAAAATTCAGTTACAGCGAGTCTATTTTCTTAGCTCCTAATCACCTGAGACAGCAAGTTTTGGAGTGAACTATCAGGGTAGTGATAAAATTTGCTGAATGGAGGAGTGTCCTGAAAGAATCGCTCTAATACTGGAATTAACTGTAACTGTTTCCTCTGGGGTGTGGGGTGGGGAAAAGAATCCCTTCTTCCCCAACAGTCATTCAAAATGTTTCAGTCCTTTTAAATCTTTCACTCCCTCCAATTTTCTGCATCAACTTTCACTAAACATCAGGGCACTTCCAAATTCCAACTCAAAGTCTTGAGCCCTCTTTTTCATTTACCTGATCTACACAATAACGGTAGCTGGGTGGCAAAAGTGGATAGAGAGAGTGCGGACCCTGGAGTCAGGAAGACCTGAGCTCAAATGCGACCTCAGACACTTATTAGCTGTGTGGCCCTGGACAAGTTACTTCACCTCTTTGCCTCAGTCTCCCTATCTGTAAAATGATCTGGAGAAGGAAAATGGCAAACCACTCCAGGATCTTTGGCAAGATGGGGTTACAAATTCAGACACCACCGAAACAACAAAAAATCCAGAACTACTCTCCAACTCCCTTCCTTTGAAATTCTTCATTCCCTACCCTGATCTTTACCCTGAACAAAGGCTTTCTCTTCCCCCCCACCCCCACCCACCCCACTACTTCTTCAGCCTCAGTGCATCTCAATGATGGCACTGGTACAATCCAGCCTCTTGGTGTAGTATCTAGGTGACAAGTGGCTACTCAGTGAATCTCGACGAGCCTTACTTTCCCAGTCTGTAAAACGGTGTTAACGATGCCTGCCCTCCTCCCTTCACAGGGTTGTTGGGGGAAAATGCTCTGCAAACTTCAAGAGCTATGGAAACGTGAGTTACTGGCACGCTCGATTCAGCTCATTCGTTCAAACATTTACGAAGCGGTTGCTATATTGAAGGTACCGCGCTGGGAGCTGAGAATACAAAGCCAGCGGAGAGCCCAGAGAAATGGGAAGTGACCCAGAGAACAAGGGACTCGCCCGAGTCACCTGACAGCTCTTGCTACAGCCGTCTTAGACTCCAATTAGGCACCAGGCCTCCTCCCAGGGAACGCGCGAGGGGTCTCCGGAGGCCGAGAAACGCACGGAGAGCAGATCCTGCCCCGGCCGCTCCTCAGCCCCGCCGCCACGGCTCTCGCTTACCCGAGTGGGGGATGCCCACACTCGGGCAGCTCGGTTGCAGGACGGCCGAGCGCGACAGCGAGTCTTCGTACTCGTCCAGGATGGACGCCATGGCAGCCGGCCTCTCGGCTTCCCCCGCCGAGGCCCCGCGACGGAAGCGGAGACCCTCCTTGCCTCCGGGGGGACCGAACCCTCGGCTCCCCAAAAACCGAGGGCCCTCCCCCAAAGGCGGGAAGCCCTCCCCAGCCTCTCGGCCTCACGCGGCCCAGCCACGGCTCGATCCCGTCCCAAGCGGCTCAGCTGATTCCGACCCCGTGACGTAACGTGACATGTCGCGGCGGGCGGGAGGGCGCACCTACCGTGACGCCACTTCCTCAGCCCAAGGAGTATGCACTACGCATGCGCCGGACAAAGTTCTTCCGAGCATGTGCATAGCTGCAAGAGGATGGGGGTGGGGCGAGGGATACTTCCCTTCTCCTTCCTCCTCCCCCTCTCCCTTACCTCCTACCTTGAGAAACTTCCTCCTTCCTTTCCTCTCCCCTTCCCCCTTCCCTTCCCTCCTCCCTTCCTCCCCTCCCTCTTTCTTCCTCTCCTCCTTCTCCCCAACTCCCCTCCCCTTTCTTTCCTTCCCTCCTCCCCACCTTCCTCCTTCCCTTTCTTCCCTTCTCCCTTCCCTCCTCCCTCTCCCCCTCACTCTTTTTCCCTCCCCCCTCTCTCCCCTCCCTTCTCCTCTTTTTCCTCCTCTCCTCTTCCCTCTCCCCTTTCTTCCCTCTTCCCCTCCTTCCTTCCCTCATGCCTCCTTTTACAGATGAAGCTGAAGCACAGAGAGGTCAAGCGATTTATCCAGGATCACACAGCTAGTGTCCTATTAGGATTAGTGTATCCTAACTCATTTCTAAAAGAAAAAAACAAACAAACAAAGCTTTATTTTTTTAGAGGACAGCTAAGATTCAGATTTTTAAGTGATACAACTGGTTCAAAACTAAACCCTTTATCTTTCCCCCCAAAGCGTCCCTTCTTCATAATTACTCTGTTAAGAATACCACCATCCTCCCAGTCACCCAGGCTCACAGCCTTGACTCCATAATCAATGTGTTTCCAAGTCTTTTCTATTCTACCTTTGGAACACCTCTGAAATAGGCCACCTTCTTTCTGACACTACCACCACTCCATGCAGACCCTCCTCAGCTGCAAAACCTTGGGCATTGGTCTTCCAGCCACAAATCTCTCCCCGCCAACTCCGCTTCTTCCTCCTCTCAGCCCTCACAGTGGTCGTTTATGTCGCCCTGGCTGCTGCAGGGGACACAGTGGTTGTCCTGGAATCGAGGATTTGTTGTTGAGTCGTTTCAGTCCTGTCTGACTCTCCATGACCCCATTTGGAATTTTCTTGGCAAAGTTACTGGTGTAGTTTGCCATTTTCTTATCCATCTCATTTTACAGACGAGGCAAACAGGGTCATTGCCCAGGATCACAAAGCTGTGAGTGTCTGAGGCCAGATTTGAACTTACGAAGAGGAGTCTTCCTGATTCCAAGCCTGGTGCTCTATCCACTTCACAACCTAGACAAGTTCACATCCAGCCTTGGATGCTTCATAGCTGTGTGACTTTGGGCAAGTTACTTAACTGCTATTAGCCTCAGTTTTCTCATCTGTAAGAGAGGCATAATAACAGCTTTTACCTCCCGGCGCTGTTGTTAGGATCAAAGAAATAATATGTGTAAAGTGCTTAGCACGTTGCCCGGTACGTTGTAGGTGCTTTATAAATGCTAGTTATTATTATTATCAGTATTAACTATGTAAAGTCCAGCGGCCCCCTTTCACCTTCAGGATCATATATAAAATCCCATTGGGCATTCAAAGCCCTTCAAAACCTCCCCTTCCCCTTTCAGTGTTCTTACATCTTATGTACACGCACACTCGAATACACACACACACACACACACACACACACACACACACACACGATTTTGAACCAGGGACACTGACCTCCCTTCTGTTCCTCAAATAAGACACTCCTGCTGACTATTTTCACTGGCTGGCCTCCATTCCTGCAATTCTCTCTCTCCTCCTCTCTGCCCCAGGGTTTTTTCCCTGGCTTCCTTCAAGGATCTGCTAAAGTTCTACCTTCTAAAGGAAGCCTTTCTCAATCCACCCTAATTCCAGTGGCTTCACTGTTGGTGATCTCCAGTTTGTCCTACTGTATAGAGCTCCTTGTTTGTGTTGAGGTGTCAGTTGGGAGAGCTGGTTCAGATGTGAAAGAATTCACTTAGACCTTCTCTGTAGCCATTGGGAGCTTTATTGACGCAAAAGCAGCGAGCCTGAGATTTAGCAAGAAGCTAAACAAAGGCTCTGATATAGAAAAAGAACCAGACTTACATAGACAGAAAGCTCTACAGTGCTTAGGATGATGACATAATTTTTAGGGTTTCTAATGGGTGTTGGAGATTTAGGGACAGGATGAGGAAGAAGGATGACACAAGATAAGGGAGACAAGGGAAATTTTATGACCCAGGGTGGGGGGAGACAAGGAATGTTATAGTCCAGATTAAGGGAGAAGTTTTATGGTATTTCAAGATAAGGGGAAGAGACTTTAGGGCACCTTCAGGTTGGAGAATAAACCAGGGGCTTCACAAAGTCAACAATTAATATTTTTAGCTCTTAGGGCACTGTTTGTATTCACGTAATTTGTACATAATTATTTGCATGTTATTTTCCTCATTAGATTGTGAGATCCCCCGGGGGGTGGGAGTCTTTTGCCTCACTTTGTAACACCAGCATTTTGCACAGTGCCTGGCACATAGCATAGGAGGAAGTACTTTATAAATCTTTATTGACTGACACAGGTAGGAAGTAGCAGAGAGTAAATTTGGGTTCCAGGTTTCCTACCTCTAAATCCCCCAATCCGTTGCTTGTATCACTATGCGATGTTGTCTTTCTCATCCCCAACTGCACACTATCTAACCACTTTCTTATAGGGCCTGAGTCCCCCCAAAACAATTTCTGTGTGTCTCTAGCACCAGCCCAGTTTTGAACTCTCGACCTCTGCAGCTCCCTCTACTCCCCCATCCCCTCCTAGATCCAGCTCTTACCTGTATCTTTCATCTGCTGGCTTCTTCCCTGGAACAGCCCTCTTCGTTTTTTTCTACTCCTCTGCCTCTCCCCTCCCCCTAAAAATTCCTGCCTCACCCTGCCCTTTTTTTCCTTGGCAAAACTTCCCACTTATCCTTTCTAATCCCAGTATCATAGGATTATAGCTTCAAACACTGCTGGTTTGTTTTCCCAAAACCGGACTGCAGTTGCCAGAGGTTTGGGGCTGACCCCTGGGCAGGGGATGGGCCTACTGTGCCTTTCCTTTGCCCAGTTAAAAAAGGAGTTTAGCAAGCAGTCCCTTCTCCCACACAAACTAGGGCCAAGGAAACCCAGAACAGGTTACCCAGGTCAGCTTCAGGTCATCTCGGTAACTATCAGCCTGTCTTGCCCTAGAGCTTGTCTCTCTGGAGTCAAGCAAGGGTGGGGATGGGAAAGTTTTGATTTCAGGGAGGTAATAATAGCTGATATTTATATAGTAGTTTAAGGTTTGCAGAGTGCTTTACGAATAATATTCCACGAGCTCCACAACAAACCTGTGAGGAGGCACAGACCCTGATTCAAGACCTAGCTGTGTATCCTTAAGCAAGTTACTTAATGTCTTAGAGACTCTGTTTCCTTATCTGTAAAAGGAGGGATAATGAGAGCACATCTCTTACAGGAACCTGAGGATTAAGTGAGATAGTAATATGTGAAGTGATTTACAAATCTCAAAGCGCCATTTATAGGCTAACTATTATTAATCGCATTTAAAACTGAGACTTAGACTCTAAATGTGCAGAAGCTGGGATTTGAACTTATTGATGACAAGTCCAATGTTCTGTCCATCTACTCCACCCCATTGTCTTCCAAATTCTTTTAGTAGAGTTAGTAGGAGCAAGAAATCAATCCAGTCCACAAGAGTCTACCAAGCCCCTACTATCTGTGTGTTGAGACCATGCCAGATGGTGAAAACACCAACGCAAAGAATGAAAACCAACCCTCCTTGGAAAGAATTTACGTTCTAAGCTGTAGAAGGAAGAGGGAGTTCCGTGAGAGACTTTGTTCAGTAGTTTCAGTTGTGTCTGACTCTTCATGACCTTATTTGGGATTTTCTTGGCAGAAATACTGGAGCGGTCTGCCATTTCCTTCTCCAGGTCATTTTACAGATGAGGAAACTGAGGCAGATTAGGTTAAGTGACTTGCCCAGGGTCACACAGCTGATAAGTGTCTGAGGCCAGATTTGAACTCAAGTCTTCTTGACGACCTAGATTATTACTGTTTTTATTGATCTTTGTATCCTGGCATCTCCCTAGCACCAAGCCTTACACACAGTAGCTGTCTACTGAATGAGTGTTGAAGTGAACTGCTGGGACTTCCATTCCCAACCTACCTAGTTAGATGGCCAAGCTAGATATCTTCTCTTCTAAGCACACACAGTCTGTTGTTGTGGTGGTGGTGGCCAACTCTACAGCTAAAGTGGATGGTTCTACCAACTACATGGAAAAGTATTGAGGCAGTAACTTCATCGTCTTTCTCCTTAAACCTGCCCTCCCCAGGCCTTCTCTGTTTCAGTCCTCCCAGTCATCCGGGCTTCTACCTGGGAGTCGACTTTGCCTCTTCTCTCTATCTCATCTCACACATCCAGTCAGTCCTGTCCCTTCTAACCCTACAGTACAATATTTCTATATCTAGTCTCCCCTCCACACTATCAACCCAACTACCCTGGTGATCATAAACTCTAACTAGTTTTTCTGCATCCAGCTATCCCATTTTCAAATCAACCTCCACACTGCTGCCCCAGTAATGTATGTACTACTGTGTTCCACCCCTTTATTCAAAAGCTTCCTATCGCCAATCTACTAGAGTATAAAATTCTGCCTCTGACTTTCAGGATTCTCCCAAATCTGGTCCCTACTTACCTATTCAACTTTATCTCATCCTACTCACCTCCATATTTCCTATGTTCTAAACAAATTGGGCAACTCATCGTTCCTGCTTCTGAATTTGCCCTCTCAAATCAGTGAACAATCACTTACTATGCTCTTACTTATTGCCAGGCACTGGCAATATAAAAGTGAACCAGTATCTGAACTCAAGAATTTTATATTTTATTGGCAGGATGAGAGATGTTCACAAATAATTAAATAGATACACACTCCTATATTACACACACACACACACACATACACGATACGAAGTGTTTGGGGAAGGCAACTCTAATAATTGAGGGACTTACAAAAGGCCTCTTGAAGGTGGTATTACTTGAGTCAATCTTTGAAGGGACCCCATGCCTTCAAGATCCTGGAGTGAAGAGGGAGTGCATTCTAGATATGGGGAACAGTAAAGGTGTCATGCAAGTTTAGGATAAAGTTCCAGTATATGGCAAGGAAAGGAGCCTGGAATAGGTGAGAATAGTTTATTAGTACGGTCAGGCAGGAATAGAGTTCTGGCAGGGATAGAGTCACTTATGGCCTCCCTTGCCCCCAACATGGGACAATATGCTATGTGGTAGCACTTAGGAGTAGTGGGATATTCTCTTGAAGGTTGAAAGTCCAGAGCTCTTGAGGGCAAGGGTTTACATAGAGTTTTCATTCTAAGGTTCTGCCTTGGCAGCTGATACTCACATCTATGGTGGGGCAGTGGTGTCAAGGAGCATGGACCAGTAGTAAAAGGTGGGGCCAGTAGGGAGGGTTCTAAAATTAACTAGGAAAGCCCTATAGGTTTTCCAATTAGAAAATTCCAACTGGCAAGGTAGAATTATAGCTATGCCACATCAGCAAGTCATATCTAGGTAGAACGGGATTTGTTTTAACCTTTAAAATACCAGAATGGAGCCAAGATGGCAGCTGGAAAGCAGGGACTAGCGTGAGCTCTCTGCCGAGTCCCTCCAAAAATCTATCAAAAATGGCTCTGAACCAATTCTAGAACTGCAGAACCCACAAAACAGCAGAGGGAAGCAGGGCTCCAGCCCAGGACAGCCTGGGTGGTCTCTGGGTGAGGTCTATCCCGCATGGAGCTGGGAGATGGGAGCGGAACAGAGTGGAGGAGAGCCCAGCGTGAACGGCATGGACCAACCAGACCAGGAGCCAGGCGGAGTGTGCCCTAGTGCCCTGAATCGGTGAGCTGCGGCAGTTACCAGACTTCTCAACCCACAAACACCAAAGACAGCGGAGAAGGTTAGTGGGAAAAGCTGAGGGAGTAGAAGGAGTTCGAGGTTCGGCCCCTCCGCCCCTGGGGCAGCGGAGGTGGGGCAGCTACAGAAGTACAGCTGCAGTTGCTTCCGGCCCCAGGCCCACCTGGTGGGAGGAATTAAGTGGTGAATCAGAGCAGGAGTGAAGAGCCTGCTGAAGATCTAAGTCCAGTCCGGGTTGGGGGTTGTTGGGGAAGGAGCAGTGCTGGTGTGGCAGAGCTGGTGCATCCCCCACAAACGTGGAACATAGAACTCTTTAGTCTACAAGCAGTCATACCCCACTGAAAAACTCAAGGGTCAAGTTAGTTGGCTGGGAATATGGCCAGGCAGCAAAAACGCACCCAGATTCAGTCTCAGACTTTGGATTCTTTCTTTGGTGACAAAGAAGACCAAAACATACAGACAGAAGAAGTTAACAAAGTCAAAGAGCCTACAACAAAAGCCTCCAAGAAAAACATGAACTGGTCCCAGGCCATGGAAGAGCTCAAAAAGGATTTGGAAAAGCAAGTTAGAGAAGTAGAGGAAAAATTGGGAAGAGAAATGAGAAGGATGCGAGAAAACCATGAAAAATAAGTCAATGACTTGCTAAAGGAGACCCCAAAAAATACTGAAAAATATACTGAAGAAAACAACACCTTAAAAAATAGACTAACTCAAATGGCAAAAGAGCTCCAAAAAGCCAATGAGGAGAAGAATGCCTTGAAAGGCAGAATTAGCCAAATGGAAAAGGAGGTCCAAAAGACCACTGAAGAAAATACTAACTTAAAAAGTAGATTGGAGCAGGTGGAAGCTAGTGACTTTATGAGAAATCAAGATATTATAAAACAGAACCAAAGGAATGAAAAAATGGAAGACAATGTAAAATATCTCATTGGAAAAACCACTGACCTGGAAAATAGATCCAGGAGAGATAATTTAAAAATTATTGGACTACCTGAAAGCCATGATCAAAAAAAGAGCCTAGATATCATCTTTCAAGAAATTATCAAGGAGAACTGCCCTGATATTCTAGAGCCACAGGGCAAAATAGAAATTGAAAGAATCCATCGATCGCCTCCTCAAATAGATCCCAAAAAGAAATCTAGGAATATTGTCGCCAAATTCCAGAGCTCCCAGATCAAGGAGAAAATATTGCAAGCAGCCAGAAAGAAACAATTTGAGTATTGTGGAAATCCAATCAGAATAACCCAAGATCTGGCAGCTTCTACATTAAGAGATCGAAGGGCTTGGAATGCGATATTCTGGAGGTCAATGGAGCTAGGATTAAAACCAAGAATCACCTACCCAGCAAAACTGAGTATCATGCTCCAAGGCAAAATACAGATTTTCAATAAAATAGAGGACTTTCAAGCTTTCTCAGTGAAAAGACCAGAGCTGAATAGAAATTTGACTTTCAAACACAAGAATCAAGAGAAGCATGAAAAGGTAATCAAGAAAAAGAAAAAGAAAAAGAAATTTCAAGGGACTTACTACAGTTGAACTGTTTTGTTTACATCCCTACATGGAAAGATGATGTGTGTGATTCATGAGACCTCAGTATTAGGGTAGCTGAAGGGAATATGCATATATATATATATATATACATGTTTATGTATATATATATAAGTGAATGCGTATGTATGTATATATGTATGTATATATATAGAGAGAGAGAGAGCGGGCACAGGGTGAGTTGAAGATGAAGGGAAGATATCTAAAAGAAATAAAATTAAATTAAGGGATGAGAGAGGAATATATTGAGAGAGGGAGACAGGGAGAGATAGAATGGGGTGGATTATCTTGCATAAAGGTGGCAAGAGGAAGCAGTTCTGTGGGAGGAGGGGAGAGGGCAGGTGAGGGGGGAATGAGTGAATCTTGCTCTCATCAGATTTGGCCTGAGGAGGGAATACCATACATACTCAACTGGGTATCTTACCCCACAGGAAAGAGGAGGGAAGAAGATAAAAAAAAGCAGGGGGATGATGGAGGGGAGGGCAGATGGGGGTGGAGGTAATCAAAGACAAGCACTTTCAAAAGGGGACAGGGTCAAGGGAGAAAATTCAATAAAGGAGGACGGGTTGGGAAGGAGCAAAATATAGTTAGTCTTTCACAACATGAGTATTGTGGAAGGGTTATACATAATGATACACATGTGGCCTATGTTGAATTGCTTGACTTCTTAGGGAGGGTGGGTGGGAAGGGAAGAGGGGAGAGAATTTGGAACTCAAAGTTTTAAAAACAGATGTTGAAAACCAAAAAAAAAGTTTTTGCATGCAACTAGAAAATAAGATACACAGGCAATGGGGCGTAGAAATTTATCTTGCCCTACAAGAAAGGAAGGGAAAAGGGGATGGGAGGGGAGTGGGGTGACAGAAGGGAGGACTGACTGGGGAACAGGGCATCCAGAATATACACCATCTTGGAGTTGGGGATAAGGGTAGAAATGGGGAGAAAATTCATAATTCAAACTCGTGAAAATCAATGCTGAAAACTAAATATTTTAAATAAATAAATAAAGAGGAAAAATAAAATAAAATAAAATACCAGAGCTGTGTAACCCTATATGGCCCTAAGAGAGTGGGACCACAGATTCCCCTTGTTATTCAAAGTGCAAAGTCAAAGAGGTGGAAGACAGAATGTCATGTATGGGGGGAAAACAAATAGGCCAGTTTGCCTCAAGTGTCTGAGTCATTTGTAATTGTCCCAGAAAGATATGCTGGAGTCATGTTTCACCATAAACAAGGTTGCTCTCTCGGCTTTCCCCAGTATGATCGGTTAGTCCTGGGGTCATTATTCGCTGTGTTAGATAGATGCTGGAAATACTGTCATGAAAAAAAAAAAAGATGTATTTCCTGCCTTCAAGGAGATTATAATATGGTAGAGGGAAGAGATCTGTCCATAAATAGATACAATATAGGGCAAAATATGATTAAATGCATAGGAGAGGTCAAAAGCATGAGATATTCAAGGAGAAATGGATCATTTCTGCTTGCAGAAATTAGAAAAAGGCAGAGATGTGGAGAGAATCTACTCCAGGCATTGGGATTTGGCTTGTACGAATATAAGGCACTGAGGAGGAGCAGCAGCAACCAATTAATAAGTATTTATTAAGCGTCTACTATGTGCCAGGGACTGGGGTAGGTTCTAGGGATACAACTTCAAAGAGGGAAACAACCCCTATTTGCAAAGAGCTTCCATTCTAGGGTGGGAGACGATGAGTACATACAAAAACATACACAGCATTAATATAAAGTGAATAAATACAAATATGCACAGAGTTCTTAGAGAAAGAGCATTAGCAACCTGAGCTACATTTGATTTGATTTGATTTGATTTAGTTTTAATGGTATTTTATTTTTTCCAATTACCTGTAAAGACAATTTCCCTCCCCTAAACACTTTGTATTGTATATGTGTGTGTGTAATATAAGCATGTGTCTCTAATTATTTGTATTTAATTGTCTGTGAACATCTCTCATCCTGCCGGTAAAATGTAAAATTCTTGAGGACAGATACTCGTTCACTTTTATATTGCCAGTACCTGTATATAATAAGAGCTTAGTAAATGATTGTTGTTCACTGATTTGAGAGGACAAATTGAGAAGGAGGAATGATGAGTAGCCCAATCTGTTTAGAACATAGGAAATACAAAGGTGAATAGTATGCGATAAGGTTGAATAGGTAGGTAGGGACCAGATTTGGGGAAATCCTGAAGGTCAGAGGCAGAATTTTATACTCTAGGAGACTGGCAATAGGAAGCTTTTGAATAACTGTGGAGGTTGAATTGAAAATGGGATAGCCGGTCTTTTGTCTCCGGTCCTTGTTAGTGGCGCCATGGGTCACCAGCAGCTCTACTGGAGTCACCCTCGCAAATTCGGCCAGGGGTCTCGGTCGTGCCGCGTCTGTTCGAACCGGCATGGCCTGATCCGCAAGTATGGCCTGAACATGTGCCGCCAGTGCTTCCGGCAGTACGCAAAAGACATCGGCTTCATCAAGTTGGACTAAGTTATATTAACGGATCTTGCTTACACTGACCATCAGTGACTATATACCATTTTACTGGATTCTGGACGACTATTTGATCTACCCTCCTAAAGATATGATTCTGTTGTACATTCTATGCTACCATTTGCATATATGATTAAAAAGGTCATCCTCAGTTATTAAAAAAAACAAAAAAAAAAACAAAAAAAAAAACAAAAAAAAGAAAATGGGATAGCCGGATGCAGAAAAACCAGTTAGTTTATATAAGATTTTGAGTTCCGAATTTTTCTCCCTCTCCCTTTTCTCTCCCTTCTCCCTAAGACAGTAAGCAATTTGATATTTACATATGTGCAATCATGTAAAACATATTTCCGTATTAGTCATGGTGTATAAGAAGAAAGAACAAAAGGAATGAACTATGAAAAAAATAAAGTGAAAACAGTATGCTTCGATTTGCATTCAGACTCCGTATTTCTTTTTCTGGATGTGCATAGCATTTTCCATCACGAGTCTTTTGGAATTGTCTTGGATCATTGCATTGCTGAGGAGAACTAAGTCAATCATATTTGATCCTCACACAATGTTACCGTTACTGTGTACACTCGGCATCAGTTTATGTAAGCCTTTCCAGGTTTTTCTGAAATCTACATGAGGAAAGAGGGAGCATGAAACTTAACATAAGTAGTTAAGTTCTACTGGCACAGGTATTCGGAAAGGAGTATGAACTAGTGCAGGAAAGATGGGTTGGCGCCAGGCTGTAGAGGGTCTTATACGCCAGGGCAAAAAGAATATATTTTATTCAGGAGATAATAGGGAGCCACTAGAGTTTTCTGAGTAAGAGAGTAACAGGATGAGACCTCTACATTAAGAAGATGATTTTGGTTTTGGTATAAAGGATGACCTGGAGAAGAGAGAGACAAGTTAGAAAGCTATTACAATGATCCAACCAGGAATTTAGGGACAATACCAAATTCTTCCTGCAGGTGCTGCTACTCAGCCAGACATTGCTAGGAGAAACCACTCATGAGAAAGAAGGAGGCATCTGCGTGTAAACATCCCTATCATAAAGTGGGAATTGCAGTAATTGAAAGAAAGAAAAGAAGCGCAGTAGACTTCTGGTGTCAGAGGCCTCCCTTTAGGCAAGGAGAGAATGCTGATCCCCACAGAGATCACATCTGAGACTAAGGAGTGAAGCCCCTCCCCCAAACTCTATTCCATTATTTGAAGCAGAGAATCCAGAGTGAGGCAGGTGACTGTCCATGTGCAGTCTGTCCTGAACTGATTGTGTCTACAATATTGTGTTAAGTTCTAAGTACCACATTAGAGGAAGCATATTGACAAGTTCCTGTCAAGGGAGATCAAACTATATCTGTATCATTTCAAAGAACTGGAGATATTCATGCTGGGGCTCCAAGTAGGTCCTGGCTCCACAGCTAGCCTTTCTGCTAGGAAGCTCTTTAAAAGAGGCTAGGTGGTGCAGTGTATAGAGCAGCAGCCCTGGAGTCAGGAGGACACAAGTTCAAATCCAGCCTCAGACACTTGACACACTTACTAGCTTTGTCACTCAACCCAAATTGCCTTCCCTTCTCCCCTCGAAAAAACCAACCAAACAAACAAAAAAGCAGCTATGTGGTGAAGTGGTTTTAGAGCACTGGGCCTGGAGTCAGGAAACCCTGAATTCAATACAGACTCAGACACTTATTAGCTGTGTGACCCTGGGCAAGTCACTTAACCTCTCTTTTCCTCAATTTCCTCAACTATAAAATGGGGATGATCACAGCGTTCTATCTTATAGGGTTGTTGTGAGGATCAAACGAAATCATATTTGTGAGGAACAGTACCTGGCACACAGTAGGCACTCTGTAAATGATTTATTTCCTTTTCTCATGTAAAGGTCGGAGTTGTCTCTGGGAGAAGCTATGATGCTATAAGATATATAACCCTTTCTAAACAAACTACTTCACCCTACTGGTGGCTTGCTTCAGAGGCCCTGAAGGGAGTTACTGGCTGAATTTATGTAGATCCAGACAAAGTAAGTTATTTAGCAACTCGGAATGAGTAATTTTCAGGTGACACAAACCAGATCGAGTTGGTCTAGATCTCCAAAGGGAATGTTCATTAGCATTTGTAAGAAACTTTTGAATAAAGCCCATAGAGAAGTTAAATCACTCCCTAATTACTTCCTTTGAAATGTGCATTTTAACTAGGTTATTAGCCCAAATCAAGTGACTTCGACTAACATCTCTAATACTGTGTATACAGGGAAAGATAAACAGTCCTTCTATCCCTTCTATCTAACTTTGGATAACCTTTCTACTGGCCTTTGAGTTCTCTTTAAGTCAAAGATGAGAATTTTCTATTCCTTAGAGTCTGGACCGGGGCCATGGGTCTCCCTGTCTCTGTACCCTGTCCCTTCCCTTCCTCCACCAGACCCCTCCCCTCCTTTATCCTCTTCCCCTTTCTGGGGGCCATCTCCAATTGTCCAGATCTATATCTGGCCCAGATGACTGCAGAGGAGAAAGTGAGGCTGGTGACTTTGCGCAGCCCTGCCTCACTTAAATCCAATTCACTTGCATGATATGGCATCACTTCCTTGATGTCATGGTCCTTGTTGAGAAGGAAGGGCAAATAACAAGTCAAAGACCTATGATTTACTTGGTCTGGGAACTCATAGCGTGAAAGCATAGGTTTAGAGTGGGAAGGAGACTGGTCTAATTCCTCCATGTTACAAATGAGGAAACTGAGGCTCAGAAGGGTTAAATGACTCACCTAATATAATAATATATAGTACACATGTATGATATGTTCTCTGGTTCTGTTCAATATGATAAAATATGACAATTCTACCTGTTAATTTATTCAGTGTCATACCAATCAAACTATCAAAGAATTATTTTATGGAGCTAGAAAAAAAACAACAAAATTCATCTGGGAGAACAAAAGGTTAGGAATATCAAGGAAATCAATCAAAAAATGTGAAGCAAGGTGGCCTTGCAGTACCAGATTTCAAACTGTGTTACAAAGTGGTTATCATGAAAATGATCTGGTACTGGCTAAAAATAGAGTAGTGGATCAGTGAAATGGATTAGATGCATAATTTACAGTAGTAAATGACCATAGTAATCTAGTTTGATAAAACCAAAGATCCAAGCTTTGGAGTCAAAAATTTACACCATTTGACAAAAATTGCTGGGAAACCTGGAAAGCAGTTTGGCAGAAACTAGGCATGGACATCTCACACTGCATGCCAAGATAAGGTCAAAATGGACAAATGATTTAGACATAAAGAGTGACATCATAAGCAAATTAACACGGCATAGGAAAATGTACCTGTCAGATCTATGGATAAAAGAAGAGTTTATGACCAAACAAGAGATAGAGAACACTACAGGAAATAAAATGGATAATTTTGATTACATGAAATTAAAAGGCTTTTGCACAAACAAAACTAATGCAGCCAAAATTAGAAAGAAAGCAGGAAATGTTGGGAGGGGGAATTTTTACATCCAGTTTCTCTGATAAAGGCTTTATTTCTAAAACATATAGGGAACTGAGCTGAATTTATCAAAATATAAACCATTCCCCAATTGATAGATAGTCAAAGGATATGAACAGGCAGCTTTCAGAAGAAGAAATCAAAGTTATCAATAGTCACATAAAAATGCCCCAAATCACTATTGATTAGAGAAATGCAAATTAAAACAACTCAGATACCATCTCAAACCTATCAGATTGGCTAACATGACAGAAAAGGAAAATGCCCAAAAGGCTATAAAATGTGCATACACTTTGACCCAGAGATATCACTATTAGGTCTATGTCCCAAGGACATCAAAGAAAAAGGGAAAGAGCCTATTTGTACAAAAAAATTTATAGCAGCTCTTTTTGTGGTGGCAAAAAATTGGAAACTGAGGGGATGCCCATCAATTGGGGAATGACTGAACAAGTTATGGTATATGATTGTGATGGAATGAAATGACAAGGGGAATGGTTTCAGAAAAACCTGGGAAGACTTATATGAACTAATGCAAAGTGAAGCAAACAGAACCAGGAGAACATTATACACAGTAACAGCAATATTGTAATGATGATCAACTGTGAAAAACTTAGTTACTTTGATAAAGACAATGATTTAAGATGATTCTGAAGGACATGTTAAAAAATGCTCTCTACTCCCAAAGGGAGAAATAATGAACTCTGAGTGCAGATTAAAGCATACGATTTTACTTGCTTTATTTTTCTTGCTTTCTTGTGTGTGTTTTCTTTTCTAACATGGTTAATATGGAAATATGTTTTGCATTACTTCAGATGTATAATTGATATCACGTTCCTTCTCTTCTCAAGGGGTGAGAAGGCATAAGAGGGGAGGAGAGAATTTGGAGCTCAAAATTTAAAAAAATGAATATTTAAATTTTTTAAATGTAATTGGGAAATATTTAATGAAAAAATAAAATATACATATTTTAAAAAATGTAAGATTTGAACCCAAATCTTCTCAAGTCCAACCTTATACTAGGTTTTTACTGAGGTCCTTTAATCTAACTCCCTCATTTTATAAACAAAGAAACTAAAGACAGATTAAGTGAATTGCTCCAAGGTTGCATATCAGATCACAAAGGAGATCAACAATTGACCTAGGCTCAGAGGATGAGTCTAACTAGCCCATAGTCAAACCTGACTTAGTCCACTACTCTAAACTACTTGTCTACTGGTCTTTACTGTTCATAAATCTCTCCTCCCTTCCAGTACTGGGCCCTTTCCAGAAGCTGGCTATAGTTGATAGAATCTTGGACTTGTAGTCCGGAAGACCTGAGTTCAAATCCTACATCTAATACTTAATTATCTATATGACTATGGGCAAGTCACTTAACCAGAGAACTAGTGTTCTCATCTGTAAAATAGAGATAACAATACCAGTTTTGTAGGGAAGCCCAAATGGGGTAATGTCGGTAAAGTGCCCTATTCATGTCAGCTGTTAATATTTTAGGTGCTTTTAAACAATCTGATTCTCCTTAAACATGCCTAGTGCTTGACAATTCCTCCCTACTTCTTACATATACCTACTGTAACATCTCTCTTTCCAGTTCACCTTAAATATTTCTGTTAATGTAGTATAGTATGTAAGCATCAGGGCTAGACTTGGAGCCAGGAAGATTTGGATTCAGATCCTACCTTTGACTCTGCGACTTGTGAGTCGTTTACACCATTTAAGTTTTAGTTTCCTTAGCTGCAAAATGGAGGAGTTGGAGTAAACTTCTTCCCACTCTAAGTATTGGGGACCTGAGAGGGCCCTGCAAAAGGCTCCTTGGGAAAATGTACTGAGTATCCCCTGCCGCCCTCCCTCCCCCACAAAAAATTCACTCCAGCTTTTTCCATAAATGGAAACTGATGTAGGTGATAGCCGGCTTCCTTTTCTGCTGGATGGGAGTGGGGGGAGAGGGAAGTATTTGGAGAAGCTGCAGGGATTAAGGAGAGGACAAGGCCCAATAGCCCTAAGAAAAAGTCAAGAATGGAAGCTGCAGAAAGGCCAGCAAAAGAGCTAGTACATGGGATAAAGGTATCCAGCAGGAGTCATTGGCCCTGCAAGGAGATCCAGTCAGAGGAGCGGTGCCAACAGCCCAAGAGTCAAAAGCAAGAATTCAGCCAGAAACTGAAGCACGGAAGAAGAAATGAAGTATTGGTGGGAGATCAGTAACCTGGAAATTTAACCTGATCCATCCCCCTTCTTTGCCCTATGAGTCACAGGGGGTGGAGTAGGGAGGAGACTTTGAGATAGGGAAAAGTTTTGGGGTTTGTTTTTTTTCATTTTACTCTTCGTGAGCTTATATTCAAATCCTTTCTGTGTTCTTTATTGTGAAAAACCTGTTCTAAGTTTGAAACCCTGGAAGCCGACTGTGTTTTTTTTTTTTTTAAAGGTAACTGGTGCTACCATTATAGAGAGTGACAGAAACTGAGATTGTGAATTTCTCTCTGGTAGAAGCTGTGAGTTAAATTAAGTGATCACCCAATAAATGACCCAATCTTTTTTTTTTTTTTGATCCGGAGAAAACTAGATGTTGAAGTGGATAGAGCACTGGGGCTGGAGTCAGGAAGACCAGAGTTCAAATCCAGTCTGACTTTTCAAACCAGCTGTGTGACCCTGGGCAAGTCACTTAACCCCTGCCTCAGTTTCCTCATCTGTAAAATGTGGATAATAATAACACCTACCTCCCAGGGTTCTTGTGAGGATCAAATGAGATAATATTTGTAAAGTACTGTGCAAACCTTAAAGTTCTATAGAAATGTTAGCCATTGTTACGTCGGGAGGGAGACTGGCACAAGGACATTGATCTTAATGATGTGGCTTTTCTTTCTAACAGTTCTCATCTTGTGCATTTACTATCTCTGTACTCCATAAGTCAAGGGTTCTTAACCTGGGGTCCATGAGCTTGTTTTTTTAAAAATATATTTTGATAACCCTATTTCAATATAATTGCTTTCCTTTGTAATCCCACATCTTTTATTTTACCCACTTACAAACATGATTTGGAGAAGGTGGTCCTTAGGCTTCTCCATATTGCCCAAGGGGTCCGTGACACACAAAAAGGCTAAGAATTCCTGAAATAGAAGATCTACTATTGTGCTGGAAAACCTTCCTCTTGGTCTTTTCATGGGTCTTAGTGTAGTGCTCCGGCTGTGTGCGTTCAATCTTTTTTCAGTTGTGTCCAACTCTTCGTGACCCATTTGGGGTTTTCTTGGCAAAGATACTGGAGTGGTTCCATTTCCTTTGCAGGCTGCCCATCTGTCATCCCTCGTTCTCATTACCTGGCCAGCCTCGCTACTTTTTCCAATCCCACATTTCCCGTATGATTTCTTTTATGCCACTTTTTAGACTGAAGTTATCATTGGCAATATGTCACAGCCTACCTCTGCTCACCATGTATCTCTTCCTTGCTCTCTGGTTCAGTCATTTGACATCTTGATTCTTTGGAGATTTTGACGTTCCATGATTCTTAGCTTAATAGCACCATAAGAATAGAGGTAGAGATTGGACCTGTTATTTCCCTGTATAGGTAACTCCCAGGTGAGAAAATTCCCTTTGCCAAAGCAGGTTCTCTGCCATTTGTTTGTCTTAGAGATCTTAGAACAGGGGCATTAAACTCAAATAAATATGGGCATCCACTAAGCAGTCCATAAGGATCTTAGCGAGCTGAAAATTGACTTAATCTCTGTTCTATTGCATTTTTTATTTATTTTGTTAAACATTTTCTAATACATCTAATCTGGCTGGGAAGGGTTGCTCCCAGTATGTATTCATATGCAGACATCACATTAGACATCTCTGACTTAGAGCTCTGAGAAGTGATGTAGTCAGCTATAAACCGGTTGAAACCAGGTGGAAAGATTGTTTGAAAGTCCTCCCCAAAGATGTAGACAAAGTGGTGGAGATGTGAACTGATCCAACCATTCTGGAGAGCAATTTGGAGCTATGTCCAAAGGGCTATGAAACTGGGCACATAACCTTTGACCCAGCAATACCACTTCTAGGGCTATATCCCAAAGAGATCATAAAAATGGTAAAAGGACCCACATGTATGAAAATATTTATAGCAGCTCTTTTTGTGGTGGTCAAGAATTAGAAACTGAGGAGATGCTGGGGAATGCTTGGGGAATGGCTGAATAAGTCGTGGTATATGAATATAATGGAATACTATTGTGCTATACAAAATGATGAGCAGGTGAACTTCAGAAAAACCTGGAAAGACTTATATGAACTGATGCTGAGTGAAGTGAGCAGAACCAGGAGAACATTGTATGCATCAGAAAAAAGGGGCAGCTAGGTGGCATAGTGGATAGAGCACTGGGCCTGGAGTCAGGAGCCAGTTCAAATCTGGCCTCAGACACTTACTTAGCTGTGTGACACTGGGCAAATTACTTAACCTCTGTCTGCCTAGGTTTCCTCAATTGAAAAAATGTATACAATAATAGCCCCTACTTCTCTGGGTTGTTGTTGCTTGGCAAAAATACTACATACACACACACACACACACACACACACACACCCATCCCTGTATACACACATGTAGACACATAGATACATATATACACACATGCGGATGTGTGTGTGTGTGTGTGTGTGTGTATGGCAGCTAGGTGGCACAGTAGATAGAATGTCAAGCTGGAATCAGGAAGACTCATCTTTCTGAGTTCAAATCTAGCCTCAGACACTTACTAGCTGTGTGACCCTGGACAAGCCACTTCACTCTGTTTGCCTCAGTTTCCTTATCTGTAAAATGAATTGGAGAAGGAAATGGCAAACCACTCCAGTATCTTTGCCAAGAAAATCCCAAATAGGGTCATGGAGAGTCAGACACAACTGAAAAATGATCGAACAACAAATGAAGAAGTGACAGTGGCTTGAGACCCCTGGAAACCTAAATTATCTGGTAATTTGAATTTGCTTAGTTTGCTATGTGGAAATCATTTAGCCACACTAGGATTCCCTCTTATCTAGTTTCTTGCCTTCCTCCAGTCTAAAAAGCCCCATATAGGTACAAAAACAGTTGGGGACGACAGGGAAGCATGAAGAAGCCCTTAAGAGTGGGGTGTGGGGAGGTGAGAAAAGGGCAAAATCCTGCTGGGAGCTATGGAGGGAGGGAGTAATTGCAAGCACAGAGCAGCACAGGCTATTGGAGAGCTACCAGGTAAAGTGTAGGGACTGTAGTATCGATGCCCTGGGGCAGATGATAAACAAACAAACAAACCTATTCATTCCATGCTAATTATAGTTCTGATCCTTCACATCCCTTACAAAACAGTAAAGTTTAAATCAAACCATCCACTATCAACATTTTTGTGTCTTAGCTTTCTCTTTAGGTTCTTTGGTGCTACCATATCCTTGGTTTTTATTTCTTTCCATTCCCAGGTCCCTTCTTCTCTCTACTCCCTAGTTCTATCATGGGTTCAGATCTCCTCTGTCTCTGAATGAATCATAGAAGTAACTCTCTAGCCCCAACCTGTCTTTCCTGTCCAGTCCTAGTGTACAGACCATTTTCAAGTGGAGGTCCAACTACTACTTGAAATTAAACTTGATAAACATACTATCTTCCCTTCTAATCATTTTGTTCTACCCAGCTCCTAGGGAATAGAATGATTCTATCTATTCATGCCACCACCTCCATTACAATTTCAACCTCACGAACAGACAAGGAGTTATATGGGCTAAAGCACTGGGGCATCCAAGACAGACCTGGTCGAGAATCTGCCCAGATTCAAGAATTTAAGTCCAATAAAACACTTGCTGGCTTAAAGGAAGCTAAGAGAACTGTTCTCCAATTATACCATGGAAAGTATCAACTCTGGCTTGTTAAATACATAGCAACGGTACTGAGTACTGGTTATCTGGGACTATAATATGCTGTCCTGGTGAAGGGAGGATTGCAATGAATGCTAAGAACCATACTTTTTTTAGATTGTCTGCAACCATTAATTTAACTATATTCTTAATGTTTGCTTTTTCTCCATCAACAAACATATTGACAAACCAAATGAAATGAACTATATCAGTGTTGACATTCTCACTGTAAGTGAAACTAAAAGCTATAAACAAGTTGAAGCCAAGTGGAAAGACTGTTCAAAAGTCCTCCCCAAAGATGTAGATAAAGTGGTGGAGTGGTGAACTGATCCAACCATTCTGGAGAACGATTTGGAACTGTGCCCAAAGGGCTATAAAACTGTGCATATCCTTTGACCCAGCAATACCACTTCTACGTCTATGTCCCAAAGAGATCATAAAAATGGGAAAAGGACCCACATGTACAAAAATATTTATAGCAGCTCTTTTTGTGGTGGCCAAGAATTGGAAATTAAGGGGATGTCCATCAATTGGGGAATGGCTGAACAAGTTGTGGTATATGAATGTAATGGAATACTATTATGCTATAAGAAACAATGAGCTGGTGGACCTCAGAAAAATCCTGGAAAGACTTACATGAACTGATGCCGAGTGAAGTGAGCAGAGCCAGGAGATCATTGTACGTAGTAACAGTAACATTGTGAGATGACTAACTTTGATAGACTTAGCTCTTCTCAGCAATGCAGGGATCTAAGAGAACTCCAAAAGACTCATGATATAAAATGCTCTCTACATCCAGAAAAAGAAATATGGAGTCTGAATGCAGATTGAAGCATACTATTTGCTCTCTTTTTTTGGTTTGCTTTGTTTTTTCTTTCTCATGGTTCCTCCCATTAGTTCTAATTCTTCTTTACAACATGACTAATGTGAAAATATGTTTAATATGAATGTATATGTAGAGCCTATATCAGATTGCATGCCATCTTAAGGAGGGAAAGGGAGAAAACTTAGAACTCAAAATCTTTTGGAAGTGAATGTTGAAAACTAAAAAAAGATGTAGATTTGGTAAAGTTGGTTTCATAACATACCCAAAGGAAATAAGGAACTTCATTTCATGAGATACTTACTTGGTTGCTTTGCAAAAAACATAAAGAAGAGTACCATGAAAGTAATTACATCTTATGTGCCAATATTCAATATGGAGGAGGAAGTTCAAGTATTCTAGGAAAAACTTGACAAGATTGTCCAAATTAAATCAACATATAATTTGATACTTGGCAATACAAGAGTAAGGGAAGGATGGTGAGAATTACGTTGAAAATGAAGATCATCCTATATCTGATTACATGCTGTCTTGGGAGGAGAGGGAGGGAAAGAAAATTTGGAACTCAAAAACTTGTGGAATTGAGTGTTGTAAACTAAAAATTTTTAAAAAAACTATAAAAAAAAGAAAATTAAGATCAGCATAAAAAAATGAAAGACTAATAGCTTCTGGACCACTCAGAATTCTCATGACTCAAAATATCATGAATATTTTTATATTTAAAAATGTTTTATTGACATCTTGCATTTTTATATTAAATTCATTTCTGAATATATCCCTCCTGCTTCTTTCACTCAAAGAACCTTCCCTTGAGCAAAGATTAAAGTCAAAACTGTCTAAAAGTATGACAAAAACACCATAAAAATTGACCATATCTTACAGAATATGCAGCATTCTGTCCCCGTAGTCTCCCACCTCTCCAACAAAAAGAGAGTACATTTTATCATCTCTTTGCCAAGGTGTAGATTGCTTATTATAATTAAAGAGCATTCAGTCTTGTCTTATTTTTCTTTTAGCTTGATCGATGTAGTCATTGTAAATATCACTTTCCTGGTTCTGCTCACTTCACTCTGTATCAGACTATAAAAGTCTCCCTGAGTCTCTGATAATATTCAATTTGATTGAATATTGATTGTGGTAATTAGCTTGATTGTAATAATATTCGACTTGATTCACATCACAATTCGTGATATTTATTATGTGCCCGGCACATAGTAGGCACTTTAATAATTGCACTCTCTCTTGCCCCTTCTCCTTTCCCTTCTTTGCAACCACAGAAAGAGCTGCTATGAATATTTTCTTTCTATCTTTGACCAGAGCTGGGACAACATATTTGGGTGCACTGAGCAAGGTTTGAACATTTTTTCCTCCTCTATGTAACCATCCATGAAAAGTTTTAAGACTTTACGGTAACAAACTTAACTTGATGTGCCACAAAATAAATACCTACATGTCATACAGAGCATTTCTGGCATTTAAAATATGCCTCTTTAGAAAAAACAATATTTAAAGGCCAGTGCTGTACACTGGATAGGTATTCAGGCTCAGAGTAAGAAAGGTATGGGCTCAAGTCCCATCTCTGACATTTTGTGTGACCCTAGGCAAGTTACCTTTGAATGCCTCTCCAGGCATCTCTCTAAGACTATAATTTATAGAACAGTTGCTGATCTACATTGGTAGAAGGAATTTCCTCATCATAGTTTCTTACGCTAATTACATCATAGATTCAGACCAAAAAAATTTTTTAAAGTGTCCTTGGTTTCATTTCCTCGTGTGCTGTAACCCAGGTAGCTGCCTACCCTTAGTCTGAGCATTACTTAGGGAGAGAGTATAGGTAGGAAAAGGAAAGAAGGGTGCCAGGACAGAGCTACTGAGGACACCTACATAAAAAAGAAAAACCAATGAATGAGACCAAGAAGCAGAGATCAGATATTTAGGAGGAAAGTCAGAAGAAGCCTAGGAATGAGGGTATGTTGATAAGGAGTATGGTCAACAGTGGCAAAAGTGGTAGCAATACCAAGGAGGATGACGATTAAGGGCATCATAAAATCTGTCAATTACAAGAACAACGGTGATCTTGAATAGTAGATTCAATAGTGATGGGAATGGAAGCCAAACAAGGAACTAAGGAATGAGTGAGTGAAAGATGAGGAAATAGACACGGAGTGCAGAATACTCTTCCAAGTTTGTCAGTGAATGGGAGAAAAAAGATAGGAAGATGGGTAGAAGAGGTAACAGGATCAAGTGAAGGTTTTTTTAGGCTAGGGGAAATGTGAGCACGTTTAAAGGAAGGAGGCAATTGAGAGGAAGATATGGAAGATGCATGAGAGAGTTGCTGATTAATAGTATCGGGTCCTGAAGAAAGCAGAGAGGGATGGGATCAAGAACACAGGTGGAAGGAAAAGCCTCAGAAAGGTGGGCCACCTCTTCTCCGAAGACAAGAAGAAGGGAGGAAAGAATGAAAGAAGACACAGAGAGATTTTAAGGTGTGGGTGCTGTTTGTCCTTTCTTTTTTTGAAAAAAACAATTAATTAATTAATTAATTTTTAGTTTTCAACATTTGCTTCCATAAGCTTTTGAGTTTTCAATTTTCTCGCTCCTCCCCACCCAAGATGGTGTGTAATCTAATATAGGTTCTATGTATACATCCACATTAAATATATTTTCACATTACTCATGGTATAAAGAAGTATTAGAATCAATGGGAGGAACCATGAGAAAGAAGAAACAAAACAAAACAATAACAAAAAAAACCAAGATCAAATAGTATGCTTTGATCTGCGTTGACGCTATCATTCTTTCCATCATGAGTCTTTTGGAGTTGTCTTAGATCCTTGCATTGCTGAGAAGTCTATCAAAGTCAGTCATTGCACAATGTGGCTGTTACTGAGTACAATGTTCTCCTGGTTCTGCTCACTTCACTCAGCATCAGTTTATATAAGTCTTTCCAGGTTTTTCTGAAGTCTGCCTGTTCATCATTTCTTATAGTATTCCATTACACTCATATACCAAAACTTGTTCAGTCATTCTGACTTTCATTCTTGAAAAGGACCGTGATATCAGGGAGGAGATACTATGATTTGCAAGTGAATTGGATTTAAGTGAAAGAGGGCTGTGCAAAGTCACCGGCCTCACTTCTCCTCTGGAGTCATCTGGGCCAGGTATAGATCAGGATAACTGTAGTTGTCCCCGGATGCAGTGGTGGGACCTTGGCCTTTTCAAGCTAAGGTCTTTAACAGGTCCCAGAACAAAGGTTTTCTTCATAAGGTGTGGTAGAATGGAGATGAGAGAGTTCACTTAGAAGACCTCGGTCATGTAGAAGGCAAGATCATCTACTTGGAGAGAGTGGGCCTTGAGGAAAGAGAAAGTTCAGGAGAGCATCTGGGAAAATTGCTAGGGAGTCAATAAAAGAGAAATAAAAACATTTTGTTCAATTAAAAATGAAGAAGTAGTCTGAATTTGGGAGAACGAAGGTGAGGGAAGAGGTGGGGCAGGAAATTATTGTTAGAAAGGGGAATTTCAAAGATCAGTCTCTTGGAGACTGGGCAGATGGTGAGATTTAAGGTATTACCACCCTAGGGGATAACTGATATAGAGTAGAGATAGAAGTCATAAGAGTTAAAGAGGTTGGGGTTAGGGAACTGAGAAGTTTGAGTGAGCTAGAGTTAGAATGGTTAGCAACATGACTATTGATACCAGGAGGAAGGGGAAGAGAAGAAGACGGCATGTCAGCTACCTATATAAAGGGTTGGGGGAGGAGCAGAGAGGGGGAGTTGGAGTAGGAAGTAGCAAATTCTTCCCAATGCCTTCCTTTATAAAGGGCAGAAACTGAACTTTTTGTCTCACTCCACTCTTCATCTGTTGGAGGTGTTCAGGGAGGACTAGCATCTCTAGTGTGAGGGCTATGGAGCCTTTTTCAGAGCTGCTCATCCACCTTGGTGTCCACCTGCCACCTAACTTTCACCTGTGGTTCCAAGAAGCCACACCCCAGTAAAACTGTCTGGGCAGATGGGCTAAATAAGTCCTCAAACTCATTGGTGAGTTAGGAGGTTGTCTACCCCAAGCACGTGAAGACTTTCCTGGCCCGAAGGGGCAGGGAAGAACAATTTGTTCCAATGTTCATGAAGGTGGCTGAAGCAGGAGCTGTGGACCACTTAGAGCTTGGTCAGATATCAAAGATGCTAAGGTCATCCACTGGATCCCAGTCCATTGCCAGTTGTCCTGACTTTAATCTTGCCATTGGTCTTCAGTGACTCTGGAAGAGAGAGTAAGGTTGAGGAGTGTGTGACTGTCTCACTTAAATCCAATTTGCTCGCAAATCAAGATATCACCCTTTAACACCATAGGTCCTCTTCAAAAATGAAGGATGAACAACAGCTGCTTTGCCTAGTTTCAACTCTATGAACAAGATGCCCACAATCTGGTAACCCCTCATCTCTCTCTGCTCTACCTTTTCCTCTTCCTTTTGTGTGTTATCTCTCCTCTTTAGATTATAAACTCCTTGAGGGCAGGGACTGTTTTTCTTTCTATTAATTGTATCCCCAGGATTTAGCTCAGAGCCTGGCACTTAGTAGGCACTTAATCTGATTGGATTGGAAAGTAGGAATGTCCTGGAAGTCTATAGTTGTCAATAACAAGAATCAGGACAGAGTTATAGAATCAGACAGATGCTACAGAAGTTCAAAGGGGGAAAAGTTTGTTGAATGTTATTGGCAGAGAAAGGTTTTGCATGTATCAGTTGGGAGTAAGACAAAGGTTGACTCTTGCTATTAGAGAAGTTGAATGGGATGGCGCTGAGTAAGAGAAGAAACAACGTCCTTTAGGGACAAGGGATCCTCAAGGAAAAGCTAGGTTTCAGTTATTCCTAGAAGGTGGGGAGGAGTCTAAGAAGGAGAGATTGAAGATGAAAAGACTAGACCTTAGTACCCATGGGGTCGAATGCCTGAATAGACTTGTAGGAATATGATCCTATTCTCCACCCATCCTTAGGAGGGCACTTTCCCAGCAGCTGGATTTGTAGTTCAGCTGATAAATAGGTGATTCATTCGCCTGGGTAGGTCTAGTGGTTTGGTGATTTGTTTCTCTCTCTTGCTTGTAGTGAGGACCTTCCCTATATCAGCAGGAAGAAAGGGATGGGAAGGTGAAAAACTTCTAGAGAATCGGTCTCCACAAGCTTTCTTCCACATACAAATGGAATGATATTTCACCGCATAGTTATGGCAGATTTTATGCCAAAATTTTTTTTTGCAAAAAAGCATGGTACGACCATTATGTGCAGTTTTTTTTAACTGTGCCAGTATTACTTAAAAAATCATTTATTACTAAACTGTATCACTGGCAGACAAACTGTATAGGTTAGCTTGTGTAGGAAGATGCAAGTCTTACCGTATCACGTGACTTACTCAGGGCAGCTTTGCCTTCCTGCCCACTCACCTTGCCCCTACAGCTCTTCACTGGGTTGAGTGATAATACAGTTAGTACTGTAGTGCTCTAAAGGAACCACACAAGTGTGCTTTCAGAAATATACTGACAATGGGCATGTGCTGAGAATTCTGGGCTCTGTCTCACAAAGTGCAAGAGAGAAATGCATATCCATATGCTTACTGGTGCTATCCTGTTTATCTTTTAAGCAGTGTGAGGAACAGAATGATACCATACAAAGATTATGCGACGAAAGGTTATAAACCAATTTTTGGACTGAAAAAAAAGGGTGTGATTATTATGCAGCGGTGAAAATTATGCGATGAAATATCTGTGTATGACCCAGACTTCTATGGACTACTATGTTCTCCATAGCCAATAGCTTCACATCCCTCCCTGCACAGTCAGACCTTCTCTGGTCACCTTTTCAGCTATGCACTCTTTTTTCCCCTCAAATCTCTGCCTCTTCTCCTTTCTGACCTCCTCCAGATAAGCCACTCCACTCCTGGATAATTTCCACCTTCGATCTTTATCCACCTTTCTTTTGGCAGTATGATTTAGTGAAATGAATGAGAGATCCCTCCCTCTCCTCCTCTTCCTCCTTCTTCTCTTCCTCATCTCTCTCTCTCTCCACCACTACTTCCCAAGGACTTTGGGCAAGTCTCTTAACTCCTCCAACCCTCAGTTTCCTCATCTGTAGAATGGAGCTAATAACACTTTCATAATCTACCCAACAGGGTTGTTGGGAAAAAATTTTTGTCAACTATAAAGTAACCTATTAGTACTATAACTATTACATCATGATGATGATGATGATGGTGATGATGGTGATGGTGATGATGATGATTATGATAATGGTGATGATGATGATGATGGTGATGGTGATGATGATGGTGATGGTGATGATGATGATGATGATGGTGATGATGATGATGATGGTGATGATGATGATGGTGATGATGGTGATGGTGATGATGATGATGATGGTGATGGTGATGATGGTGATGATGGTGATGATGATGATGGTGATGATGGTGATGATGGTGATGGTGATGATGATGGTGATGGTGATGATGATGATGATGGTGATGGTGATGATGATGGTGATGATGGTGATGATGATGATGATGGTGATGATGGTGATGGTGATGATGATGGTGATGGTGATGATGATGATGGTGGTGATGATCATGATGATGATGGTGATGGTGATGATGATGGTGATGGTGATGATGATGGTGATGGTGATGATGATGATGATGATGATGGTGATGATGATGATGGTGATGATGGTGGTGATGATGATGATGATGGTGATGGTGATGATGATGGTGATGATGATGATGATGGTGATGATGATGATGGTGATGGTGATGATGGTGATGATGATGATGATGATGATGGTGATGGTGATGATGATGCAGCATGGCCAGGTAGATACAGTGCTGGCCTTGGAGTCAGGAATACTTCTGTTCAAGCACGCCTCTGGTATATCTGGGCTGTGTGAACCTGGACAAGTCACCTAACTTCTCAGTGCCCTAGTCATTCTCTAAGACAATAAACTACAGAAGTATCAGATGTTCATTGGAGCTCCCTATACTAATAAAATCACAGCTCTCATAAAAATTATGATTATTTCTCAAAAGTACTGTTGGATGAATTGAGTGGATGAGGTCTTCTACAAATCTATGTACTAGAATTTCAACTAAACTCTTATTACTACAGCCCTCAAGTTTTGCTACCAAGCTGCTGGTGGGTCTGTTTTCTGTAGGACAAGTATACAGAACAGTTTTGGGGCCCAACCTCTTAATAATTTGACGAATTAAAAAAAAATACCTCACATGACCAACAACAAAAGTCAAACCTGAACGCTCTGAGATTACGATAAACAAGTCCCAAAGAGGAAATATGACAGCAGAGATAGTGTCTATGGATATGGAACACTGCAGGTAATATCAGACTTTTTTTAATGTTAAGTGGTTTTGCTAAACTATTTTCTTTCCTCTTTTTTCTTTGTTATAAAGGATGATTCTCTAGAAGGGACAGGGATGATAGATCCATTGGAAAAATGTGAGAGAGATAAAGATAAAAATATCAATAAAATTATATATATATTTTTAAAAAACACAGGTTGATCTCATAGTTTTCTGGTTCACAAAAAGCTCTAAAATATGAGCCTGAAGCAGGGGTTTTTAAACCTTTTTGTGTCAAAGATCCCTTTGACAGTCTTATGGATCTCTTCTCAGAAAGATTTAAATGCAGAAAATAAAGTACATAAGTACATAACATTGCAAAAAAATAAATTATATTTAAATACAATTGTCAAAATAGAAAAAAAAAATTACTGACCTCCCCTCCCCCCTTTGACGGACCCAGGTAAAGAACCTCTGCTCTCGAGATTCAGACAATGGGATTGATTGGGATATATGAATGAAGCTTGGAGGATCATTCAGTCTCTGTTACCTTCAGGACAATTGTTCTTAAATCAGCTGGTGAGTATTTTCTAGCTGTGATTTCTGTTACTTTAAGGATGCATCATTTCATCTTTCTAGGTTCTCTCTCCACTGCTGTAGTTCATGACCCTTACTTGCTTTAGTGGACTGTCTTCATGAGTTGTTGAGGCTGAGCCTCTCCAAGCATAGCTAAGGTGGTCCTTAGCTGATAAACATGCTGTATTTCAGTGATCAGTTCAACAACTCTGATCCCCCAAGTATCCTCCCAAAAAATTTACCTTGGAATTATTTTTGTATATGTCCTGTTTATGCTTTCTTATGCTTACTTATGTATATATTGCTTCTCCTAATGGAATATAAGCTTTTCCAAGGCAAGAATTGCTTTGTTGGTTTTTAAAAATCCTTTGGCATTGTTGCAGTAATTAAGGTGGGACTTTTTTACTGTTTTCTCTTTTGAAACGCTTGTTTAATCAAGTGCCCTTGATGAATCTGGCCTTTGTTTTTTTTTTTTAATTAAATCAGGAGTCTTTGATGACCTGCTTACCTCAAGAGAGAGCCTAGTTTACATGCGTGTGAGTCGCATGTTTGTGACGCCAGAAGCTTTTAGGTCATGTGGGTTTGAATCACACGTTGTGATGCCCTTTGACCTTGAACAGGGTATATAAATTCAGAGGTTGGCATTTTGCCTTTGGGGCTCACTGATAGAAGGAGTGTTGAGACTCTGGACAAGCCATTGTAACTGTGTGCCCCGCCCCCCCCAGCTTTGCTAACCCAGACCCATTGCTTCTTCTGTGGTAACTATTGTGATTTGGTCAGACAGATAAGATTTGTGTTTATTTGCTCTGTTTATAAAATGTATATTTGTAATTTGTTTGTATTTGCTCTGAAGTTCAGGGTACTGGCTTTTTCCCCTGAACTAAGTGAATTATATGTGTATGTTTGATTAAAATGAGATCATTAACCCCTTAAAGTTGCTTTCCTTAGAAAAGTGGATCAAAGAACCTGTGCGGGCAGCTTTTGTTGCTGGTCTTGTTGGGTCTTAACACCTCAACAGCTGCTGCTAGCCATTATTGTTGTTACAGGCATATAGTAGGTGCATAATAAATGCTTGCCGATTGATTGATTCGCTAAAACTTTTCTAGCTTTATAGAATCTCCTGACATATGCATATCTGGCATCACCTTTAAGAACCAAGTCCATTTTCCTAATGTGACAAGGTACCAGAGTAGAACTTTAATGGAGATTTGATAGTTTTCAGATTAACCGAAAAAGTTGTTCCCTGTAATAACTAGGGGGGAAAAAGTCAGATATAGGAGACTGTTCAAAATTCTGCTTTCCTCCATCAGTCCTTTCCTTTCCATTTTCCAACTCTGCTTCCTCTACCTCAAAAAACATGTGAAATTTTGGTGGTCTTCAATCTTCCATTGGAGTCACAGGCTAATAGATTATTAGGTTGTAAGGTCTTTGAGAAATGAACCTGTGCCTTTCCTTTAATATGTATATAAAATCTGGGCTGGATTTGAGAGTCACCAATGCAGACCTCAACTTAATAGATAAGTCTGAGGTTAAGAGAGGATAAGTAATTTGCCCAGTCTCACAGCTAGTGTCAGAAGCAGAATGGGAACTCAGGTCTTCCGTTCCAAGTACAGATCTCCATTCTCTCTGCCACACTGCTGGGATGCTCTCCATATGTTGTTTTGCCATTTTTGGACTAGACCTGCAATTCCATCTACTTGGGAGCTCCCAATGTGAGCCTATATGTGTCAGAGGTAGGATTTGAGCCCAGTTTTTCCTGAACCCCCTCCCCCTTCCCATGCTCTTTTCCTTAATGTGGACTCCTTAAATGCCAGCTACTCTGTCTAAAATGGCTCAGGAATGAATGATTATTTGTAAAAGAGGTTTCGCAGTATTGGTGAATGGAAAGTTTCCCAAGCCATTAGAGCCTGAACTACCAGTTTCTAGATACCTGCTGTCCCTGAGTGTCATCACACAAAGTTGATTGGATGAATGGACCTGTTTAGGAAGGAGAGGGTATGTTGTAGTGGAAAGAATATTGGATTTGGAGTCAGAGTTTGATTCTTGTCTCTGACCCTGAGAAAACCACATGAAAGCAAATTAAATACATCCTGCCCTGCCCTAGTTTACAGCCTAAAAAAACCTCTCACCCAGAGTACAAGGAAGGTCACCAAAAGTGAAGGAGCATTCATTATAATAACTAATGTTTATACATTGCTTTAAGGTTCACAAAGCCCCTTACATACATTTATCTCATTTTTTTTCTTCACAACAAACCTGTAATGCACTATTACAGATGGAAGAAACTTTGCCTCAGAAGTTTCGGACTTAGGGGCATGCAGGTAAGTGGGAGGGCTAAGATTTGAACCCTAGAGTCTTTGATACCAAGATGGTTCAGAATAATAGTTTACAATTTACATAATATTTTCCTGACAACAATCTTGCTGATGAGTGCAAATATTTAAAATAGTAAAAATATTATTGCCCTCGTTTTATAGATGAGAAAACTGAGACTCAGAGATTAAATGATTTCCCAAGATTGTATTGTCAGTTAGTGATAGAATTGAGGATCCCAGTCTCCTGTCTTTTGGTCCCAATGTACCATACTTCTCTGTACTCTGGGTAAAGTGTCTTAGATTATAAACTCCTCCCAGGACAAGGGCAATGTCTATTTAATTTGCTTTGTTTTATTCCCAGAATAGATTGCTTAGTGGCTTTGATAGACCCATGATCTCATCCTCGTCCCTTCACTAAGACAGATTGCAACTCCTCCCAGCCTTTCTATTCTGATGAAATTCTGGCCCCTATCTTTTTATAAAGAGCCATGAAGGATCCACTCAGCACACTGGAGACCTTCCTTTGGATCTTTCAATAGCACCCTACTTGGACTTCTTAATCAATCTACATGCATTTATTAAGTTCCTATTACACATGTGCCAGGAACTGTCCTGGGCACGGGGTGGAGGTAGGGGTAGGCGGATACAAGGAAAAAAATTAAACAACCCCTGCTTGTTAACTTCTTTTCTGGTGACCCATGGCCTCTCTAGGAAATTAGAAGAGAAAAGAGCTCGGTGGTGTCAAAAGCAGAAAAAAACTAGATTAAAGGGGAAGAACTTTCCATTCTAAATCCTGTGATCCCATGAATTGGCAGGGTTAGGACAGACAGTGGCTTTCCCTTCTCTGTGTTCAGCATTTCTGTAGGAAGGTGGCCGGCCCCTTTCTTTCCTTAGGTGAATGTCTGTTTCTTTTTCTTTTTCAATTTTTTTTTTTTTGCTCTTGGGGTGTCTCCCAGTTTCTTTGTTTATGCTTGTCTCTTTGTCTCCTTACTGGGTGTTTCTGTGCCTGGGTAACGTAAATTTCTGCCAGTCGATCTTTTTTCCGTGTATGTCTTTCCTGGATCCTTTCCAGTAGGGAAATCACTAAGGGGGTGGGAAGGAGGTGGACCGGTGGGCAGGGCCGGCGTTCGGCCAGGTAGAATATGCAAAGGAGGAGGGCGGACCTATGCTAATGAACCAAGGGTAGGGAGGGCCGGGCCAGCTCGGCTTTTCCAGAGGGAGATCTCAGAGCTGTGAGGCTACCCAGGAGCGGAGCCTGTCTGAAAGGAGAGGGCTTAAGGCTAGCGGACTGAGGCCCCCTATCCAGAGCCGGCGCCCCTGCCATACCGGGGAGCCGGCCATGCCTCCGCGGGAGCTGGCTGAGCCGGAGCCGCCTCCGGTCCGGGCCCCGACCCCTCCCCCGCGGCGGGGCAGCGCGCCCCCGGAGCTGGGCATCAAGTGCGTGCTGGTGGGCGACGGGGCGGTGGGCAAGAGCAGCCTCATCGTCAGCTACACCTGCAATGGGTACCCCGCCTGCTATCGGCCCACGGCGCTGGACACCTTCTCCGGTACTGTTAGGTCCGGGCGTGGGGGGTGGGGCTGGGACTGGACTGGACTGGATCAATTCAGAGGCCCAGGACCACTCACTGGCGATATAGGCTCCTCTCCTCCCCCTGGATGTGGGTGGCTGGGGGGGGGGGCGGTAAGGAGGCACCCACAGAGCCAAGGAAATAGATCTGCTGTGCGGCAAAGAGCCCTGGACACAAAATCCATGAGTATAGACTGGGCTCTCCCATTCTCACGTTTCCCTGGGCTTCAGTTTCTGAAGGATCTGGGCCTTAAGGTCCCTTCCATTTCAAACCTGTTTTGATTCTTGGGACCCTACAGTGGTGAGGGGGGTGGAGGTCTAGGACAGGAACACTTGGGGATGGAGAAGGGAGTATTGGTTTGAAGGAAAGGATTTCCTGATGGTTCTGAGACTTTCTCTCAATGCAGTACAAGTCTTGGTGGATGGAGCCCCAGTCCGGATTGAGCTCTGGGACACAGCTGGACAGGTAAGAAGAACGATAACCCCCTGGCTTGGCATCAGGACTCTAGAAGGGGTGGAGGGAGGAGAGTCTCCAGCCTCCTCATTCATCAGCTTTTTAAGATGTTCAAAAAAAGATCTTACTCTCACTTTCCATTAACTTCTCTCCCCATCCCCCAGTCAGTCCACAAGTATTTATTAAGTCCTTGCTAAGTACTAGGCACTTCTGTAAGTGCTGGGAATACACATTGAAGCAATATAGGCCCTTCCATTCTAATGGGGGAAAACAACTCATAAAAACAACCTGGAATGGGGGAGGGTGAAGAAGGGGAAAATATCACCATAGAACAAAGAAATGTCTAAGCGAAACACCCATCCGCTGATCATGTCTGCAAATGTATGCTTCATTCTGTACCTGTACACCACCACCTCTCTGCCCAGGTGAGGAAGGTGTGCATCCCTATCAACTCTTCATTAATCTTTTATTACCTAAATTTTTTTGGTGAGAGATGGGCTAGAAAGGGGCAACATTGAGCATAAGGCACAAAGGAGGCAATGTTAGCTCCCTCCAGTCTCAATTGAGGGTGTTAATATTTCCTAACCATCCCTTCGACTTATCGCCACCATTCTTTTGCTGATTTTAATTTATTTCCTGCTCTAGGAGGACTTCGACCGCCTTAGATCCCTCTGTTACCCAGACACAGATGTCTTCCTGGCCTGCTTCAGTGTCGTGCAGCCTGGCTCCTTCCAAAACATCACAGAGAAGTGGCTGCCTGAGATTCGAACCCACAACCCCCAGGCTCCTGTTTTGCTAGTGGGCACTCAGGCTGATTTGCGGGATGATGTTAATGTACTGATCCAGTTGGACCAAGGGGGTCGGGAAACACCTGTGCCTCATCCGCAGGCTCAGGGCTTGGCTGAAAAGATCCGAGCCCGGGGGTACCTGGAATGCTCTGCTCTGACTCAAAAGAACTTGAAGGAGGTGTTCGATGCAGCTATTCTCAGTGCCATCGAGCACAAGGCCAGACTGGAGAAGAAGCTCAATGCCAAGGGCGTCCGGACGCTCTCCCGGTGCAGATGGAAGAAATTCTTCTGCTTTGTTTGAGCCCCTGTAGTGGGGAGGGGAGCAGGAGGCTAGAAATGCCTGGAACCGTGGGGCTGTGGGAGACCTTGGAGCTGCTGGCAGGAGCAGAGCCTAGGTCACCTTCAGGTGTTGTGGACCTTTCCTGGTAATTGTAGGAACAGAGAGCCGTTAACTGCTCACTTTATCGTACCTATTTGGGACTAAGACCTGTAGGAGGGAAGGTGCCTGGAGTCTGCTTCTGAGGACCAGTTCACCCTTTAGAAAGCAGCCTATTCCTTCAGGTGACTAACATAGCCAATAGCCCTAATTCAATGGGGTTTTCCAGCATGGGCCTGCAAGCCAATACAATTCTGAACAAGGAAGAGTCCTTGCTTGGGTTCCCTCCAGGAAAATGTCAGAGTCCCTTGTGGCCCACAGATTCTGGCACAAGGAAGGAAGAACATCTTAGCACCCTGAACTCATCCAAGAGGGCAGCTAGCTGAAAATAAGAAGTGTTTACCATAGGAGAAGGCTCTGAGGAACCTTGGGCAAGGTTTTGTAGCGGAGGAGAGAGCTTTAGAAAAGAGACTGGAAGGAAGGTACTAGAATGATGGGACAAGGCAGGCATGGTAGGAGTAAGGAGAAAGAGATCTGAGAAGAACAGGCTGGTAGAGAATGAGAAGATGGGAAATTGGGAGAGATCCTACAATGGAACAGAGATCTTTGGGAACAAGACCTTCTGGGATGAGAGATAAGGAAGCTAGGAGCAGAGAGGTGGGGGACGGGGGGAGGGGGAGAAGGAAAAGACTGTTGCTGAGGGGAGATAGGAGGGACCTGTCAAGGGCTCCTCCCTGGGCCTGCCCTCAGCCCCATCTCTGCCTAAGGCCAGGGAGGGAGGGGCTGCCTGGGGCCCTGATGGGAAGAGCTCTCTCAATCCTTATACTCAGTACTGCCCAAACTGGCCGGACAAGAGAGAGTCGAGGAGTGAGGGCTGATTCTCAGAGAAGGGGGTTCCTGGAGGGGAGGGGCCACAGCAGCAATAGGGAGAAGCAGAGAAGAGGGCTTTGAAGACTGCACCCCAATCTTCTTCACTGAGGGTTCAGTCCCTAATAGGGCAATGCTGAAGGGATTCTGTGGAGCAGTGTCTACCAATAAAAGTCTCAAGTGTCTGAAATTGATGTTTTGGTCTGTCATTTCCCAGTTCTGGCTTGGGCTGGGGCTGCATATAAGACTCCTTGACCTTTACCAGCTCTATTCCATACTCAGGGTCCTATAGCTTGGGTGCGAATATGATGGGCACCCATGGGGTTATCTAGGGTCAGAGCCTGTAGACTCCTAGAAGTAGAAAGGTAGGGCCTGGAGTTTGCTGAAATAACGTCATGGGAACTTATGGGAGGCATAGAGTTAGACTTAAGGTCATTAAATCCCATTCTTTCATTTTATAGATGAGGAAACAGAGGCCCAGAGAAATTAAATGACTTCACATGCCAGTTAAATGTCTGAGGTAGGATTCAAACCCAACTCCTTTCTGAAGTCAAGTCCAGAGCTCTATCCACTTCACTAAACTGGGAGAGCATTAAAACCCTGAGCCAAGGTTCAGTGCCCCCAAGTCACAGCCAATCCTCCCATCCTCTCTTGGCTCTCTGGCCCCTCCTCCAGCCCTCTCAACATCCCTTCCTGTTTCAGCTGGGAGCAGTGGCTGCTACTGGGGTGTGGGGCTCCTGGGATGGGCTTAGTTGGTTCCCAAGGAGCAAGCGTGGGAAGCTGGCCTGAGAACGGGTTTCCCCAGGTGTCAGCACCAGTGCTGCTTTCCCATGACCTCACCTGTTGGGCGGGGCCCCTTCTTTCCCTTCCTGCCCGCCCCCCCCCCCCAACTCCAAGCATAGCAGCAGCTCAAAACTGGGACTCTGGGGTAACCTGGAGCCTTTTCACCTTATTGCTCAGACTCAAGGTGAAAGCTGGTTCCCTTACTGAGATCCCAGGTAGCTTAGGAAGCGAGTGAGCTCTTAGAGTTTGGGTATAGGGTACAGGATGAAACCCCACAGAGCCTGGTCCTCTCCTCTCTAGAGAAAGGGGTGGTAGCATCAGGAGAGACCTAGGCATCACTCAGAATTTAGGACAATGAGTGGACCGGCCACTGTGATTTCATTAGTGTTTACTTGAACATCCTAAGTGAAGCCTTTCCTAACCTTTCCAGCCACTAATGCTTCCTCTCCCCATTATTTTCTATATAACTATCTTTGAAGTTTCAACTTTAAGTCATTTGGACTTCAGTTAGTTCCAGGCTGGGGTAATCCTAGGAAACCCATATAGATCATCCCTGAAAAATATCTCAGGCAGATGACCTGGGCTTGCCCTAGAAGATTGGCTCACTGTTAGAATCTGGGTTATAGGATCACAGATTTATTTAGAGCAAGTAAGGATCTTGGATCATCTTGTCCAACCCCCTCATTTTATAGATGACGAAACTGAAACCTAGAGAGGGGTATAGAGTTTGGTCAGGTGCCCTGAGGTCACATCTGGACCTGCTGAACAGGACCATAACTTGGGTGGAATTGGAGAAGGGTGACTAAGGAAGGGTGTAGAATGAACCTGGCCCGGGAGGATTTGGTGAGCTGAGTATACTGTTTGATTCTTTGTCCTAGAGATTTGGAGATAAAGGGCACTCTCAAGGATTCTGGGGTCCATAGACTATTTGGAGCTAAAGAGACCTAAGAGATCTTCTGATCCCTCATTATAAAGGTTCAAATCAACAAAGAGATGCTGAATTTTAAGAATTGAGATCCGGAGAGATTGTATGATTTGTCCAAGATATTACAATAATAAAAATAGGTAGCATTTATATAGGTTTGCAAAGCCCTTTACATTTTGCTATTACCTTCATTTTGCTCATGAGAAAACTCAAACTCAGAGAAATTAAATGACTTGCCCAAGGTCATTGACCTAATAATTATCTGAGGTAGGATTTGAACACAGGTCTTTCTGACTCCAGGTCCAATACTCTACCCACTATCCAAGTGGGTTAATGATAATGGCATCAGTGTCTCCCTATGAAGGCATAACTTGTAGCTAACAGAAAATTGGAGGTCCCTAATAGGAATTTAATCAATACTTATTGGTTGACTGACAATACATCAATTCTCAAGATCCTGGTTTGAAGTCAGAGGATTGGATGCAAATCCTAGCTCTGCCAATCCTATTTTCTATCTGTGTGACCTTGGGTAATTTGCTTAGCCTTCCTGGGCCATGGTTTACTCCTCTGTAAAATAAGGGGGTTCAGTAGATCTCTATGATCCCTTTTAGTCTCATGATCCCCTATCTGGGCCAATCCTTCTGTTTATGAGGGTTGTGCTGGTATGTGCTAGAGAATGACTGAAGGATTAAGAAACAGTAAACAAATGAAAGAAAGACAGGAAAGATCCTTCCCTGTTGGTGTGGTACTCTTTGGCTTTCAAAGTTATTTCAACATAAATATTATTATCTCAATTTCATTCTCGGGGCAATGTTTTAAAGTTGAAAAATTGACATTGCTTCTCTTTTCTCAGATGAGAAAATTGAGGCTTAGACTTTAGGCTTAGCATTATCAGACATATAGCTACATAAGTACCAGACAAGGCAAGGAGACCAACCGGAGGGTCATTGCAATAGATCCAACCAATACAGTCCAACATTGCAGTACAGTCCAACCAAGCTGGTCTTGACGTTCTTCACATATGACATTCCTAGTGTCCTCTCTGTGCCTTGGCACCTGGGCCTTCTGGTTGGTCTCCCTGACACAAGTCTCTCCTTACTCCAAATGGATCCTCCACTCTGCTGCCAAAGTGACTTTCCTTTTAAAGCACAGGTCTGACAGAGTCTCGCACCACTCTGCCACCTCAGTAAACTCCAGTGGCTCCAATTGCACAGGGTCCCCTATGTCTCCTTCTTCCCCTCCACCTCTCTTAAACCCTGCTTTGCTTTAAAGTTCAACATCCTCTCCTAAGTGAAGCCTTTCCTAATTTCTCCAGCCACTAATGCTCCCCCTCCCCATTACTTTCTATGTGACTATCTTTGTAGGTGCTCTCTTCCTCCAGTCCCCCTCACTATAATGTAAGCTCCCTAAGAGCAGGCACGGATTCTTTTCTAAAAAAATCTTTGTATCTCCAGAACCCAAGCATAGCACAGGGGCTCAATAAATGCTTAATGATTGATTGATTGGCTTGGCTATTGCAGCATTCATTAGTCTCTTTAAAATCATCTTTCCCACAAAACCAGTTCCTCCCTCTGAGGTTTTTAGGAGACATCCTCTATTGTCTCTTCTGGAAATAGATGCATTAAAAACAAAAACAATTAAAAAGAAACCTAGAGAGGGTAAAGCTACACCAGAGAAGTGAATGGCTCATGGGATTTGATTCTGGCGGGTGAGATAATGAGAGAATTTTTATATTTTATGATCCTCATCCATGAAATAAGGGAGAACCCTTGATCAGCTCATCTGGTAAATGTTGTCGTGAGAATCTAGTTGAGAGAGTTGTGAGAATCTAATTTTTGTGAGGACACCTAGAGAAATGTAACCAGTTGACTAATTCCTCACTCTTTCCCCATATCTGAAAAGTAATCCAGTTCAGTCTTGTTCAGTCATGTCCAACTCTTCATGACCCCATTTGGGATTTTCTTGGCAAAGATACTGGAGTGGTTTGCCATATCTTGTGGCTTGTCCAGCTCATTTTACAGATGAGGAAACTAAGGCAGAGTTAAGTGACTTGCCCAGGGTCACACAGCTAGTAAGTGTCTAAGGCCAGATCTGAACTCAGAAAAATGAGTCTTCTTGACCTGTACTGTCTACTTGACAGTACTATCTCCACTTCACCCCCTAGCTGCTAGTTCAGTCTTTGTTGTTGGTCAGTTTGATCTCAAATCTCTTGAATTTGAAAGGTAGGTGTGGTGCAGAGTCCGGGATTTAGATTTGAAGTTAGACACCAGAGTTAGAATGCTGACCTCTGACTCTTATCAGTTGTGTGACCTTGGGCAAGTCTTACTTTTCTGGGCTCCTTCAGCTTAAAATGAGGAGTCTGGAGCGGGTGATCTCCTGACCTTCCATTAGTTGGGTGATCTCGAGAATATCACTTTACTGGTCTCTTTTGTTTTGTTGGAGTGGTTGATCTTTAAGATTCCTTCCAGTTTTAAATCTCTTCTGACCTTTTCCGTTCCTCTCCCTATCTTTCTATGTTCAGGTCCTTGTCACCTGCATTTCTACCATACCCACTTAACTACAGTCCCTTTCTCTACTCTTTCCATTGTCCAGTCTTGCCTCTGCCCGGTTGCTGCCTTCAGATTTATCTTCTTAAATGTTAAGATGCTATATAAAATGTGAGTTATTTCTAATACTATGAATGATAATATTAATTAATCATAATGAAACACCGCTTAGTTCTCCCATTCAAAAACTTTCAGTGTTTTTTTTTTTTCATTTGCAGGATAAAATCCAGGTTTTTAAACCAGGCTTTCAAGATTTCCTATGCATGAGAACATCCTCAATTTATTTTGTATGTACATTGCTGTTTACATGTTGTATGTCCATCACTGTTTACATGTTGTATGTCCATTAGATTGTGAGCTCCTTGAGAGGAGCTGTTTTTTGCACTTAGCACAGTGCCTGGCACACAGTAAGCCCTTACATGGTTATTGAGAGACTCAATAGAGTGCAGGGAGGAGGAGACTATAGTAAAGAAGTCATTAAAAATAGTCTGGGCCAGAATATGAAAGACTTTAAATGACTAGCTGGAAAATTTGTATTTTATCCTAAAGAAATAGGGAGACACTGAAGACTGTATAGGAGAGTAAGGTGGTCGGATGTGCTTTAGGTGAATTATTTTGGAAGCCGTCTATATCTATATAGAGGATTGATTGGAGAAGTGAGAAACTGGAAGCTGCTAACGCAAATAGAAGGTTATTATAATGGTCTGGGGGAGAAAGAGGAATTAGAGTAGTGGTCATAGAGCAAGAGATGCTAAGTTAGAACCCACAAGACTTGGTAAGTGACCAGCTATGGGGTAGAGGGGAGAGAAGGAGCCTTAGTTTTCTCATCTGTAAGATGAGGATGATGATGATAGTACCTGACTCACTAGATTGTTGAGAAGTAATGTATGAAGAGTACCTATAAACCTCAAAATTCTATTTAAACGTCAACTTGTTTGTTTTTTTTTACTTTAAAAAGACCTTTTACAATCTGGCACAGCAGAAACAATGATGGATTTAGAATTAGAAGAAGGAAGGAAACACCTATGTATTAAGTATGCCTTATGTCCTATGTGTATGTTATGTACTGTATATTATGTATATATTACGCAGCCAGGCACCGTGCTAAGTGCTTTATGATTGTTAGCTCATTTTATCCTCATAGGAACTCTGCGAGACAGGAGCTATCACTGTCACCACTTTATAGTTGGGGAAACTGAGGCAAATAGTTAAATGACTTGCCCAGGCTCACACAGGTAGTAAATGTCTCTGAGACCAGATTGGAATTCAGGACTTCCTAACAATAGGCCCAATGCTCTCTCCACTGCTTAGTTGCCTCAATCAGAGAACCTGGGCTCTGCAACATGAGTTAGTTTGATGTCTTCTACAGTCTCTTCCGACTAGAGATTTATGATCCAAAGATTCTCCCAGAAAGAGATTCTGCAATGGCTCTCAGGAATTTATCTGTCCAGCTTTGTTTCCCACTACTATCCTAATTGTCCCCAGTGGTACAGTGAAATGGGGCTACTTATTGTCCCTCTGACTTTCTTGGGATTTTCTACCTTAGAGGTTTTGCCCATCCTTTCCTTCCCTTCCCTTCTCTTCATGCCCTGCCATGAATTCTCTCCCTGTAGTAGCTGTAAGGGGCATCTTCTGCACCAACTGAAATACCCAAGAGCCCTGAACTCTCAAACTCATGCGGTTGTCACCAAACTTGGGAAGGTGCGTTTCAGGATCATTGTTCTGTCACCTATGATCAGGGCAAAAATTGCATCAGAAAAGGCAACCAGAGGCCCAAGGACTAGGCTCAAGCTTTGCCTAGCGGGATCCTTGCTGTCAGATAGAAGCTGTCACATTTCTGCAAGGATGGGGAAGGGCACCCCTCTTCCACCCCCATGGGAAGTATGAGAGAGGAAGGGAGACAGAATGCCATAGGGTAGAATTCCCAACTTCTTTGATACAGCCTTTCTCCCTGGATGTTGTCAAGGAGACCAAAAGAATTTCTGCATCATCCCTAAGTTCCAGATCTTTCAGCACCATGCTAGCACCAGAAAGGGCTGGCAGGGCAAATATGTCACTGGAAAGGATCAGGTCCAAGGCATGATTCATGGTGAGAGCCAGTAAGTTGTAGGGGAATCCTTTGATTATGTCCATCACATATATGAAAGGTAAGATCCCAGGGAAATTATTCCCCCTTCCTGGAAAGGACACTAGAAACTGGGGAGCTCAGGATTAGGGAGGAGATAGATGGGGGACGGCGGAAGAAAAGAGAATGGCCACAGAGGCAAGGACACCCTCTGGGCCAAGTCTCTTCCTGCCAGAACCATCTTCCCCCACACCCTCTCCTGATGCTCAGCTTCTGGGAATCAATATGACAGCGCCCATAGGAGACTGAAGTCTCCCACTTGCTAAATTAGACTTTGATGCAGTTGCATTCCTATAGTTCTGTGAAACTTCATCCCTTCTGGGCTGGAAAAACAGCTGTGGTGGAATCCTGAAGACTCACAGGCCTAGTGGCAAGAAGGAATGATGACCCAGACATCCAGAAAGAGTACCTTTAATGATCATCAGATGGCCCAGTGGTTTGCCCCTCTAGCTTGAGTACCAAAAGGATGGCAATAAGGTGGGATGAGGACAGGCTGGACCTAGTGGGAATTTTTATTTCCAAAAGTTAGGGGGATATTTGGGAAACAGGTGGGGAAAGTCTTTGCTGTTTCATTGTATTTTCCTGATTATCTACCCTGAAGTTTTAAATAATTTTAATGAATTTATTAAATAAAATAAATACATTTAAATAAATTGTTCTCTTATTACTGCAAAATGAGGGAGTTGGATTTGAGGGCTTCAGCCATCCTTTCTAGTTTCTAGGTCCTTTCAGGTTTCTAGGTCCTCAAGTGCAACCCTTTGACCGAATCCAAACTTCACAGAATAAATCCGAAACAGGTTCCCCACCCCTGGCCTCAAAGAGCTCACATTTTAATGGGGGAAATGGTGGTTGTTGTTTGTCCTTCATTCTCAAGGAGGACCGTGATATCTGGGAGGTGGTGTGGTGACTTGCAAGTGAATTGAATTTCAGTGAGGGAGGGCTGTGCAAAATCACCAGCCTCACTTTCTCCTTTAGAGCTGTCTGGGTCCAGTGGCCAGGTATTGATCAGGATGATGCAGTGGGAGACCTTGGCCTTTTAGCAAGTGTTAGTTTGCCTGAGGCAATGCCCAATCTATGTTTAAGGCTAGGTAAGAAAAGAGACAGAGAATGGCCACTAAAAAGCTTGGAGGAGAAGACCCTCAGGGTTTCTGGCCAAAACAGAAACAACTGAGCCAATCAGGGCCCAAACAATGACCAAGTCAGGGTTGGCCTGGGACCTATGGTTGGCCAATCAATGACAGCCAGAGTGATTTGGGTTTAAGGCATGGACCTTAAGAAAGAAACCCCAAGATATCTTGGGAGGTTTTAGCAATCAAGGTTTATATTGCTTTGGGTAGAGCACCCAGAGGTAAGGGTATGGTACCCTATGTGGACAGAGGAAAGGGAAGGACAGGGGGAAACCATACACATAGAGGAATGGCAGCCAGAGAGGAGCAGTTTGGTTCTGGAAATTTACAGGGACTGTGAGTAGGGCCAAAGGGGAGTATATTGACACACCCCATTCAGGAACAATGGCAGAGTTGATTTGATCTTGGGTTTTGGTTCCAGAAGTGGGGTGGGTGGAGAAGGAAAGGGTATGTGTCTGCATGGCTGGGGCTTTCCTGAAACAGTGTTCCCAGGGTGCGCGCCCAGGGTAGAAGTTCCTGCAGGCTATGGTTTCAGGCATGAATGTCAAGAAGGTCCAAAAAGAGCGAATATAGTGAAGGTTGGGGTTTTCCTGAAGTAATGATCTGGGAGAGGCAATCACAAATCTAGGATCCTATTGCAATATATACATTCTGGTCTATGAGGAATTCAGAGAGGGGCTCAGAGCAGCAGTTGAATAGATGGTGATCCCGGAACCAAGTTTTGGGGAATAATGTGACAATTGGGTTACATGCCCATTTCATAGATAAACTAACACTCCAAGAGATAAAGTATCTTGCCCACTGTCACACATAACTGGTATCAAAGCTAGCATTTGAATTATTATTATTATTATTTGGTAGGGGGGGAGGCAGGGCAATTGGGGTTAAGTGACTTGCCTGAGGTCACAGAGCTAGTAAGTGTGTCAAGTGTCCCAGGCCAAATTTGAATTCAGGGCCTCCTGACTCCAGGACTGCTCCACCTGCACTGGCCCCCAAAGGCCAGCATTTGAAATCAGACTTCCTGATTCAATGCCTACAGATTTATCCACTCTATCAAAGGGCAACAATCAGAGATTTCTGAGAGCCCACAACCCAAGTGAACCTAAGGCTAGTCTTTCACTAAGCCTCTCTGCCTTTTTCTTTCTCTTCTTTCTTTCCTTCTCTTTAATTCTCTGTTTTGCTCTCCCTCTGACACTCTCTGTGTCATCTTTATCTCCCCATTTCTGGGACTGTTCTTTTTTTTCCTGTTTTTTCCTTCCCTGCTATTTTTCTCCTCCTATCAGTAATAACACAGAATTAAAGATTGATTTAAGAGATCTGTTATACCAATCCATCAAAGTTAATGTTCTCTACTCAAGTTAAAAATAAGATAATACTCACTTTTGATAAATCTCTTTAAAAAACTAAGTTAAGTTGCTTTGTACGGGACTCTCAATTTTTGTTTTTTGAGGCCATTGGGGTTAAGTGACTTGCCCAGAGTCACACAGCTAGTACGTATAGGAGGTCAAATTTAAACTCAGGTCCTCCTGACTCCAGGACCAATGCTCCATCCACTGCACCACCTAACTGCCTGCCCAGATTTTTTTTTTCAATAGGTCAGCAGCCCTCAGTAGAACTTCATTCTTGGTCTGGATACTCAGCACCAGAATTAATAATAATAATAATAATAATTAATAATGCCGATCATACGTAAGTAGGATTACACTTCTATAATACCAATGGTTGTATCTAGGTTTGGTGTGCCTGTGTGGATAAGTGTGTACAGAGTCTTAGTTCGCAGTGGACTTGGAGTAGGAGGACCTGAGTTCAAATTCCATCTTGTGACTCTGGGCAAGTCACTCATCCCCTCTCAGCCTCGGTCCCCTCATCTGGAAAATGGGAATAATGGTAGCACGTATTTCATGGATCGTGAGCATCCCGTAAGATAACATATGTGCCGTGCTTCACAAGCCTTAAAGTGCCATAGAAGCGCCAACTGTTTTATTTTTATTATTATTATTATTAATTAGTGGGAGTTCAATAAAGAGTACATCAGACAGATCTGCTTTTCCCCTCTTAACATTCTTTGTCACAAGGAATGGCTTTCAGGGTGGGGGCGGGGAGGATGTTTCTGGAAAGGAAAGGAATGCAAAAAACCAAGAGAATCAGCAATTTTTTAAAAACGTAGTTCAGAACATTGTTCGATGACCAACTTTGATAGACTTGGCTCCTCCCAGCAATATGGTGATCTAAGACAATTCCAAAAGTCTCATGGTGGAAAATACCGTCCACACCGGGAAAAAAGAACTATGGAGTCTGAATGCGGATCGAACGTACTGTTTTCTCCTTTTTTTTCTTTTTCGTGGCTTTTTCCTTTGGTTCTGATTTGGTTCTGAAACATGACTAATGTAGAAACATGTTTAATATGATTGTCCGTGTATAGCCTGTATCGGATTGCTGACCCTCTTGGGGAGGGGGGGTGGGGAGGGGAGGGAGAGAGGAGGGAAAGAGGGCAAAAAATATGGAACTCAAAATCTTATAAAAGTGAATGTTGAAAACTATAGTTTTCATTTTCACTTTCATTTTCACCATTCACTTTTATAAGATTTTGAGTAAATCGTAATTGGAAATTGTAAAAATTTCCATGTAATTGGAAAAAATAAAATAATTATGAATAATAAAAAAAAGAAGAAAAGTAGTTCAGAGAAAACAAGAGAATGAATCGAAAGCACTTGGTAAACATTCAAGGGTGATATAAATATGAAATGCAATCGATTCATATTTAATTGTTGAGATGACAACGTGTCCACGTTTCTTAGCATGCATGTTTCTTTTAATCTGTGTTGCTGTATGCATTCCTCTGTGTATATATATTTACGTGTGTGTGTCTCTCTGTATGTCTAGATTGGTGTGTTATGTCTATTGAATGTCTCTGTTTATATGTCTTTGAGTGTATGCAGCTAGGTGTGTGACTGCACCCATGTATGTAAATGTTTGTAAATCTAGGTTTTGTCTATGTAAGTTTAGATCTGTGTCCGTGGGAGTCTTCCCCTGTGTTCTGTTTCTCTGTGCCTGCGTGTATATCCGTAAATGAAGGTGTGTACCCCTTAAAGAGGTTGTGTCCCCGCTTTCTCCCTGAGAGCCAAGAGCTGCCCAGGGCAGGAGTGACGCATACTCTTCTGAGTTCACCTTTCTCTTGGGAACCTGCTCCCGAGAGCGGCCAGACTAGACCGAGAGGAGGCTGTGTCAGGATCCTGGCTGGGCCCTTTCGAAACAGGCCCTAGGCAATAGTTCAAGCTGCTCACAGGTCAGACCTGCCCGTCATTGCCAGGAAAGCAGCACTCTCTGGGGAGTGGCTGCATTGTCAGCCTTCTCCGCTGGTACCAGGCCAGGCCCCCTTCACTGGCCAGTGCCAGCTGATTCTCCAACTGACTGCTGGGAACTTCCTAATTCTGGGAAGCACTGAACGGCCCCTGGCTGCATGAGGAATCTGTTGCTTTCAGCTTGCCATGAGAAAGAGGCATGCAATGAGAAAAGAATAAGGGAGGGAGCACGGGCAAGTGATGCTGGATTGGAGGTAGAGGACTCGGCTATAAACCTAGGCTTTACCGCTGCCTGTGTGACCTTGGAAGATCAGAATTCAAATCTGGCCTCAGACACTTACTAGCTGTGTGACCTTAGGCAAGTCATTTAACTCTGTCTCAGTTTCCTTATCTGTGAGATGGGGATCATAGTAGCACCTACCTCCCATTATTAACGAGATAATCGTTGTAAAGCTCTTAGCAAAGGATAGCACATAGTAGGCACCTCACAAATATTAGCTACGGTGACTATGTCATTTTTCTGAGCCTCACTTTCCTAACCTGATAGATGATCTCTAATATCCCTTCCAGTTCTAAACAGAAGATCCCGAGACACAAGAATAACAAATAGAAAATTTCACATTTACATTAGATTCAATTTAATGCTTAAATTTTCCCCACTATTGAAAAGGCACGAGGAGGAGAGACGGTATGGCAGAGTAGAGAGCTGGCATAGTAGAGGGGGTATTCAAGTTAGGAGAGTCCTGCCTATGAAACATGCTGGCTGCGTGCCCCTGGGCCAATCATTTAACTTCTCCTTGTCCCAAGCAGCTCTCTCATACTGCCTTTTGTATGGGAGCAGCGGCAGATCTCCCCAGAAGAGGGTAGATGCCAATGAAATCCCAGATCAGGTCCCAAAAAATGACATCCCTGGCTGTACAGAGATAAAAAAAATGACACAGGCTCTGCTCTCGAGGAGCTTACACACCTATAGTACTTTCCTGCCCCTTGTGTCATTTAATCTTCACATTAGCCCAGCAAGGCAGTCGCTGCTCCCATTTTACAGTGAAAGAAACTGAGGCATAGAGAGATTAAAATGGTTTACCACACATCACACGTTTACTTAGTGGTAGAGCTAGGCCTACATAGAGCAGGTGTCTCCTGAAGTCCAGCCTGATTTTCTTTCCACTTTACCGTAATGACCAGGGCTGCTAGATGGTGAAGTGGCAGCGGATAGAGCCCCAGGCCAGGCATCAGGATGACTCATCTTCCTGAGTTCAAATCTCACCTCAGACGTTTGCTAGCTGTGTGATCCTGACCAAGTCACTTCGCCTTGTTTGACTCAGTTTCCTCATCTGTAAAGTGAGTTGGAGAAGGAAATGGCAAACTAGTAACTTTGCCAAGAAAACCCCGAAAGGGTTCACGAAGAATGAGACATGACTTGACAACAAATAATGGCTAGGATCTGCCTCTAGCAATTACCTTTAGGAGCATGGCACGGGGACTCCCAGCTCCAAGGACTTGGTGATTCCTTTTCTGGGCTAGTCAGGGTTGTGGTCTTCACGCTTTTCTTTCCCCTGGCTGAGGAAGAGGGTCTATCATAGTGAAATGATGTTGGAATGGGAGGGGAGCCCAGAAGTCATTTCATTCTCCACTTACTCTCTATCAATGGGCGAGGAAATGGAAACCCAAATAGAGAAGGTCAGACTTTGGAGGGACGGGTGCTCACCACACTCACTGGCCCCATCCTCTTCCTTGCAGCTCAGTAGCCAGAAATCTCTCTCTCTCTCTCCCTTTTCAGGTGTCTAGCTGACACAGGCCAGTATGGCAGCTGGACAAGTCTCTGAGCCCAGATGTGCTCATGGGGGATATTGCCTCCAATTCCCATAGTCAAAACGATGCCAAGAAAGAGAGGCTGAACCGAGGATTTCCTGCTCCTTGTGGGCTGTTTTCTCCCACAGCAGGCCTGTCCCTTATGCCTGTGACCCACAGCGCTTCTTTCTTTCTCTTCTCCTCCCCTATTCATTGTCCTGCCTGAGGCTATGGAGCAGGCTCTCAGCCAGGGAACTAGGGAGTTGGGTTCATGAGAAACCTGCTGTGATGTGAGTCATGCTTCTGTCTTAGTCTCCTTAGTCTCAAGGGACCTCTCGAGCACCCCCTGTTGTCCCATAGGCCTAGATTCAGCCTAGGTCCCAGAAGGCCAGACAGATGGGAGGAGACAGTGGGAAGCCTTATGGATTATCTTTGTATTTCTAGACAAGGCCCAGGTAGGTAACATGATGTGGGGCTCAGGAATCTCGGGTTCTATCCTATCTTTGATCCTGACTTGCTGGGTGACTCTGGGCAAGTTATACCCCTCTACTTGCTATATCTGAAGTATCTCCCCATCTATAAAAAGAGGGTAATGATCCTGCTCCTCCCTAGCTTACTCAGATTCTCTGAGGATAAGGAAAATAATAGATGGGAACAGGCTTTGGAGGAAGCTGGGGAGACTTTAGTTATTAGCATATACATTTCCATAGAATGAGATAATATTTGTTAAGCACAATGTCTGGCACACAGTAGGCTCTTAATAAATGCTTGTTCCCTTCTTTGGGTCTCCTTCCCTTGTCCTCCCACCCCTGGGTATGTGTGTATGGCTTTTGATCATTGGGAGTGAATATTCATTTTGTCATCTAGGTAGTGCAGTAGACAGAGTGGCGAACTTGGTGTTAGAAAACTCATGTTCCCGAGTTCAAATCCAGCCTCAGACATGTATTAGTTGTGTGACCCTGGGCAAGTCACTTAACCCTGTTTGCCTTAGTTTCCTTATCTGTAAAATGAGCTGGAGAAGGAAACTCCAAAGACTTTGCCAAGAAAATGCCAAATGGGGTCATAGAGTGTCTGCCACAACTGAACAATAGGACTCCCAGAGTAGATGAGCCCTTTGCTGTCTCATTCTAAAGAATCCTCCCTTCTCAGATGACAACTAAACTGATCAGTAGTGAACTGCTCTGGAATGTCAGGTTACCTCTCTGGCAATCCCAAGTTCATTTCCCTTCCAAGAGGAGTCCAAACCATAGGGTGACAATTCTGAAGGACTGTATAGAGCTCTTGCAGGGGGAGGGAAGAGTGAGATTCACTGGATAACATATTTAGAGCTAGAAAGGACATCTAGTCCAACCTCCTTTTACAAATAAGGAAACTGAGTCTCATAGAGGCTAAGTGACTTGCCCAAAGTCATACAGGTGCTAAGTGACAGAGCTAGGATTAAATACAGATTCTTTGACTCTAAATCCAGCCCTCTTTCCACTCTACCTGAGCTGGAGGAGAACTATGGGAATTAAAAAAAAATAGCTAATTAATTTATTTTTAGTTTTTAACACTCACTTCCATAAGATTTTGAGTTTAGAATTTTCTCCTCCACCACCTCCTCCCCCTTCCCCAAGATGGCATGCAATCTGATATAGGCTCTACATATACATTCATATTAAACACAGTTTCACATTAGTCATGATGTAAAGAAGAATCAGAACCAATGGGAGGAACCATGAGAAAGAAGAAACAAAACAAAACAACAACGAAAGAAAAGGAGAGCAAATAGTCTGCTTCCATCTGCATTCAGACTCCATAGTTCTTTCTCTGGATGTGGATAGCATTTTCCATCATGAGTCTTCTGGAGTCGTCTGAGATCGTGGCATTGCTCAGAAGAGCTAAGTCTACCAAAGTCAGTCATTGCACTACATGGCTGTTACTGTGTACAGTGTTCTCCTGGTTCTGCTTATTTCACTCAGCATCAGTTCATGTAAGTCTTTCCAGGTTTTTCTGTAGTCTGCCTGCTCATCATTTCTTACAGCACAATAGCATTCCATTACATTCCTATACCACAACTTGCTCAGTCATTCCCCAATCGATTTCCAGTTCTTTGCCACCACAAAAAGAGCTGCTATAAATATAGGAATTTTTTTTAGGGACTATTGTGAGTCCCTTATTTTCTATGGGGTGAACTAAGGTGTTTACATGGGATCTGGGGACTCTTTTCCCTACATGTTTGGAAACCAGATATAATAGGGTATAGTCTTAGAGAGAACTCTGGGTGGAGGCAAAGTGAGAAGGAAGCAAAGTTGGTACCTATCAATTGGAGAATGGCTGAACGAATTGCAGTATGTGAATCCATAGATGAATATTTGTTATTGTTCAGTCATGTCTGACTTTTTTTTTTTGTCTGACTCTTCATGACCCCCTTTGGGGTGTTTGTGGCCAAGATACTGGAGCATTTGCTATTTCCTTCTCCAGCCCACTTAACAGATGAAGAACTGAGGCAAACAAGGTTAAGTGACTTGACCAGGGTCACACAGCTAGTAAGCATCTGAGGCCAGATTTGAACTCAGTAAGATTTGTCTTCCCGATTCCCAGCTCAGAACTCCATCCACCGCACCACCTAGCCGTCCTAAAGGAGTACTACTGCACCATAACAAGTGACGAATGGGAGAACCAGGAAGACTCACACGGCTGGTAAAGAGTAAAGAAAGGAGGACCAGGAGAACAATATACGCAATGACAAAGATCATAAAGTTAAAAATAACACAAAATGGAAGCAGACTCCAATTAAGTGCAATCGGCAATATTGATTCTGAGCAGATGATCAAACACTCTTTCCTCCTCTTGGAGGTTGGGGTTGAGAGTGGGCTGTGGACGCCAAATAGGGCAAAGATAAACAAGGTGCTGTGTTGGTTGGCTTGATTTGATTTTTTTTTGGAGGGGGGGAGGCAAGGCAATCAGGGTTAAGTGACTTGCCCAAGGTCACACAGCTAGTAAGTGTCAAGTGTCTGAAGCTGGATTTGAACTCAGGTGCGCGCTATCCACTGCACCACCTAGCTGCTCCTGATTTCTTTTCTTTATTATGAGAGTTCGGGGTTGGGGTTTAGGAGGATACATCGGGGAATGAGACATAGACTGTTGGACATGTTTAAGGCAGGGGTGGGGAACCTGCAGACTCAACTTGGACTCAGTCAAAAGGCTGTACCCAACAACCTAGAAAGCCACAGGTGGCCCCAAGTCTGCAGGTTCCCCACCCTTGGTTTAGGGTGTCAGTTTGTTTACTTTAATGTCTCGTTACAAGGGAAGGGCCTATGGTGATAGTACATACGGGAAGTGAGAGAAATGTGGTTTTTTTTTTGAGCACCAATAAAACCCTTTAAAAATAACTCGGAGTTAGGTTAGGGTTCAAAGGCCACCTCAAGCATTACCAGCCGTGCGGCCACAGGCAAATCACATAAGTCAAGAGCCTCGGTTTTCTCATCTGTATCAAAGGTTATAGTATACCAATGTAGGTACTCTATGTGGTGAATGAAGAAAAGGTTAGCATGAGACGTTATGCAGTTGCTAGCTACTGACCATAAGGGGAGCACATTAGATAAATCTGTGCAAACCCATCCTCCTGCTGGAAAAATTACTCAAAGTACGTATGGTAAACAGAGGTGGAGGGACTCAGGATGGAGGTCTTTTCTAATTGCACAAGGCTCGAGAGATAAAGGGTGGCACAGGAAGCATGGTGCAGTGGACATCCCTCCACCACCCCAGCTACGGATCTCCTTGACTTCCTTTAAATCTCAACCAAAATGCCACCTCCTACAGGAAGCCTTCCCTGACCTCTCTTAATTCCAGCGCTTTCCCGTTGTTAATTATTTCCCATTTATCTCGCCTTGTATATTTGTCTGCATGTTGTCTCCCCCATTAGATTGTAAGCGACTGGAGGGCAGGGACCGTCTTTTGCCTCTTTTTGGTATCCCCGGGGTGGGCACGGTGCCCTGCGCATTGTCATTGTTCAGTCATTTAGGGGTGTCTGACATTTGGTGGCCACACAGATCGTAGTTCATGAGGTTTTCTTGGCAAAGATACTGGAGTGGTTTGCCATTCCCTTCTTCAGCTCACTTTACAGATGAGGAAACTGAGTCAAACAGGGTGAAGTGACTTGCCCAGGGTCACACAGCTAGTGTGTGAAGCCAGCTTTAAATCGGGTCTTCCTAACTCCAAGCCCAGTGTTCTCTCTATCCACTGAGCCACCTCGCCTTTAGCCAGGCACATAGTAGGCACTTACTAGATATTGACTGAAGTATTGAAAAGCTGCTGGATTAACAATCAGAAATCCTTGTTCAAACTTCACCCCTTCCACTTAATATGAGTAGCATCAGGCAAGTCACTCAACCTCCCTGGCCTCAGTTTCCCCATCTGTAAAATGGGTGGGTCGGACTAATGACACCCCCGGCCCCCAAGCCCTTTCCAGCTCTAAATCTACGATGCTCCTCGCTGAAGGTCTTCAGTTAGGGGCTCTTGCCACTTCAGTTTAGACTGAGCCATGGGGTGGGTGAACTGGCCAGAGTACTGGAATTAGAGCATGGAAATTCAGACCCCAGTTCTGCCGCTTTCTACCTGTGTGACCGGGGCACGTGCCTTTACATCTCTAGATTTCATTTTCCTCACCTGTAAAATGACAGGGCTGGACTAGAAGGCTTCTGGGGGCTTTTCTTTTTTTAGACTTTGGATCCATCGCTCTATGATCCACCCTACTTGTAACTGCCCTTTGCCATTTTGATGCTCCATGACCCTGAGGACTCTTGTTTGAAGGATGGTAATAATGCCCCCTCCTGGCCCAAAGTTAAATTACAGCTCCTATACCTTACTCAAATCAGCTCATTGACCATCTACCAAGGAGAAATTTTTCTAGGCTGACTGAGTGCTTTCCTCAGATTCTCATTTCAAGTTCACAACCTGTGGGACAGGTACTCTATTTTCCAATCTCTCACCACCAGGTAGCTGTCACATTGGATAGGGGTGCTTAGATTCAGGAAGATCAGAATTCAAATCCTGCCCAACACACACCGACTGTGTGACCTTGGGCAAGTCACTTAAGCTGTTTGCTTGTTTCCTCATCTCTAAAATGAGCTGAAGAGGCAAACCCAAGAAAACCCCAAATACGGTCAGATATGACTGAACCAAAATGGGGGAAATGGTTGGACCTAGTGATCTCTAAGGTCCTTTCCAACATTAAAATCTATGATCCCCAACAAGGGGACACAAACCAAGTGGGGGGGAGGGGCGTGTGGTTTCCCCTTTTCCCAAGGAGCATCTGAAGCAAGTCCTAGGGACAATGGTAAAACATGTTATCTTCTGACAGAGAGGTGGAGTCTGGGTGCAAAGTAAGATACAAATTTTTGGATGTGGCCAACATAGGAAATTCTTTACTACACAGATTTGTTATGAGGTCTTTTTTTAAAATGGTTTTTGGGGAAGTGGTAGGAGGGACAGAAAATAACTCCTGTTAATTGAAAAAACATTTTAAAATAGATGATAGACCACAAAAAATAAGTAAATAAAGACCCCAAGACAATAAAAGCTACTAGACTCCCACTGGGTGGAGGTACCCTCCTCATGTTAGCTTGTGTCAGACTAAGACCTCTTGGTATCTATGTCTTGGCCACAAAAAGAGTAAACCAAAGAACCCGCTTTCTGCTGACGCCAACAATCCCCCCTTTCCCTTCCTACACCTTCCCATCCCCCACCCCTTCCCCTGGGGTGGTCAAACTTGGCACTTCTCTCCTCCCACGTGGGCTGGGGCAGTTTCGGGAGAGGCAGGGGAACCTGCTGAACAGGGTAGCCTGAGTCTAAACCGGTCAGACAGGAGAGGTCCCCATTGAGGCATCGGCTCTCATCCCTCCCTCAACCCCTTTCCCACTCCAGCCCAGATCCCAGACAACCAGTAGAAAGAGGCACCTCGGACCCAAAGATTTTTATTACAAGGAGGAAGAGGTGGCAAAGACCGGGCAGTGGGGGATGATGACTCCCCTGGGGGAGTCATCCCTTCATGGAGGAAGAGACTAATGGAAGGTGGAGGCAACTTTTAACATCCTCACCCCCTCAGCCCTTCTACGTCGTCACGCTCAAGTCCAGCCCTTCAGGTACAAAAGTTACCACCCCTGTTCAGGCCCAGAAGAGAAGAAGCAGGGCTACAGAGAGGGACATAGAGACATAGTCTCCAGTCTCTACTCGTTAAATAAACAAAAACAAACTTTATAGCACAAATGTACAGGCCCCAGAAGGGTGGTGCCCAGTCTCTTTGACTGGGAGGGGGTGGGGGAAGGGAACTTAAGCATAATGAGGTAATGAGGAAGGAAGGGACAGACCCAGGGGTGGGGGCAGCTCTTGCCCCACCTTGATGTCACAGTGCCACTTCCCCTCCTCTACCCTTCGGTGAGCCGAAAGCTCTGGGGAAGTACGGAGAAAGGGTAGAATCACAGACCGTTTTGAAAAGGAAAGAGAATTCAACTTTCTCTAGTCCCAAGCAGTTGATAGGACCTTCTGAACAGGGGCATGCTGTCTCCTCTTGCCTACTCAAGTCTCTTGCAGCGCCAGCTGTGTTTCTAGACCCAGGGCCAAGGCAACTCTGCCAAGGCAGGGCAGGAGATTTGCGCTCCAAGGCAGAATGGAGATAGGGAACAGAGGGGGAAGGACCCTAAGCCCAATCTTTCTCTGCCCCGCCCTCCATTCTGATTGGGAATAGAAACTAAGGATGGGGGCTAGGTCATGTTAGAGCTGGCCAGAACTCGTGGTCCACAATACCCAGTGAAGCCTCTGGCTCAGAGGGGTCTCGTAGTGTGGTTGTAGACCAAGTACTCCATGTCCTCAGTGGTGGAGATTGTGGAGTTGTCTGGCTCTCCATTCTTAATGGGGACAGAAACTAAGTAGGGGGGATAAGGTTGTTAGAGCTGGCCAGAACTCGTGGCCCACAGTACCCAGGGAAGCCCCTGGCTCAGAGGGGTCTGGTGGTGTGGTTGTAGACCAAGTGCTCCGTGTCCTCAGTGGTGGAGATTGTGGAGCTGCCTGGTGTAGGGGGAGGATGGTGGTGATGGAGGGGGTGATGGCGTCGGAGGCTTCTGTTCAAATGGTTTTTGAAGAAGCAATAGCCTAGGATGGCCACTACAATCACGATACAGGTCCCCAGGAGCACGGCCACAGCCACCTCCACAGAACCTAGCAGAGAGACATAATACGGAGGAGGGCAGAGGTGTAGGTTATTCATGTTGCATGCCTTCTGTCCCCAAAGAAGATAGAGAATGGAACAGTAAGCCTGGAGACACAGACCTAGACCAGAGACAGATGATCTCAAAACCCTGGGCAAATGAGGAAGATTTTATCTCCAAGGCTTCAGGGCACCAGGCTAGGAGGGAGTCTAAGGGAATTACCCCATATAAGAGTAAGGCTCACCTGTGTGTGGATTCGGGGATTCTCGCCGCAAGCCAAACACATCTTTCTCTGCAAAGATGGGGGGGAAGGAATTGTGATTTTATTTTTTTTTAATTTTATTTTTCCCCAAATTACATGTAAAACAATTTTTAACATTTATTTTAAAGTTTTGAGTTCCAAATTCTATCCCCTCCCCTCCCTGAGACGGTAAGCAACCTGATATAGGTTATAGGAAATTGTGATCTTAAGGGACCAACAGCAAAACGTGCTTCCTAACTCTAGGGGTGGTCTATAAGCATAGAATGAAGCATTCATTTCCAGACAGGGCCAATACATTAAGGTGTTAGCAGCAGCTAAGTTACTACTTTTAACTACTTGTTACAAGGGAGGATGTATCACTGGAAAGTAAAAATGACTTTTTAAAAAAATATATCAGTCAGGGTAGCGCAGGCCTGTAATCTGGGGGAGGCTAAGGCCGGTGGATCAACTGAGTGCAGGAGTTCCAACCTGGAGTAAGATTAAAGCCTGTTGTGTGTCCACACCCTATCCACCGCTAATAAGGTAAGCGCCCACAATGGTCACAAGAATTCGGAAAGAGGGGTAAACAGGTATGAGTAGGAAAAATTGAGCAGATGAAAACTTGTGTAATCAGTATTGGTATCTGGCCCGTGATCCCAACAAACAAAAAGAATATTAATTTTTAAAAACTGTAATAGGGGAAGAGACATGTCTAATGGACTGTTTTTGAAATATAATCTGCTGCTCTCCCCTATTTCCTTTCTCAAACCCAAGTCATCCCTTTAAGGGAACAGTGAGGCTTTGAGTGGGGGTGGGGACAGAATAGTGAGGCCTGACAGTCTCTTAAGATGATAGACTTAGAGCTGGAAGAGACCTTAGATCATTAAATTCAAACTGCCTCATTTTATAGTCGAGGAAACTGAGGCCTAAAGAGACCAAAGTTAGTTAACCGCAGGGCCAGGATTTAAAAGCAGGCCTTCTGACTCCCGTATCAACTCACTCCTCCCTTCCATCCTCCCTTTCTTCCTTCTCTCTTTCCTCCCTCCCTTCCTCAACTTTTCCCACTCTGAACTAGATAACTAATCCAAAAATAAACATGAAAAATTTTAAAAGATGAATAAAGTTTTAGAAAAGTTAGATATGATAGACCTCTGGAAAAAGCGAATGGGAATAGAAGGGCTATACCTTTATCTCACTGGTACATGGCACCTACACAAAAACTGACCTTGCATTTCTTCCCTCCCTCCCTTCCCTCCCTCCCCTCTTCCTTCCTCCTTGCATCATAGTCCCGGCCTAAGTCCCTTTTCCCAACTGATCCCTCAGCCTGTTCCACCTCCCCCAACCTCCTGCTCACTGGAGATGCCTTCACAGGACTTGAGGCACGTTTCCTGATCCAGGAAGTTATTTTTGTTGCCTTCACAACCTCCATAAGTGAAGAGATCACAGCGCTCACTGAAGGGGTTATAGTACCATCGAGGTATACTTTCTGTGCACAGCCCTGTGTCTGGCAAATCTACACAGTGTTCTGCAGAAGGAAGAGAAGAGAGGGTCAGCCAAGTCCCTAGGGCCTTCCTAGAGTCCATCCTGAGTATCCCTTATCAGAATAAGGGACTGGATCTGTGATTTCTTTGCTATAGGGAACTCCCAGAAATTCACCTGGCTAGTGTAGATGTTAGAGGGTTGCCCAGAGCACTGAGGGGTTCTTGCTTGCTCAGGGTCACACAGTCAATAGGTGTCAGAGGTGGGATCTGAAACCAGATCTTCCTGGTTCCAAGGCTTGCTCTCTATCTGCTACCCCAGGACGCCCTCTCACAGCTCAGAATGTGAAACTGGTACAAAGACCTGGGGCACTTGTCCCATCTTCCACCTCATCCTGGGACTGGGTCACAACCTGAGTGCACAGGAAGGGGCAGAAGGGCTGATGTGGTTCTGGGAATTTATATGAGGACATCTGGCTCTGGGAGGGTCCTCCCAGGAATAGGACATGTTCTTGAAAAGGAAGGGACCCAGTTCTTTCCTGCCTATGACTGATCATAGGTGGTAAGTCTGGCTGATAGGTTTGGGGTCTTTTGGAGAAGGGCTGGGAAAAGTTAACCCTGGGGTAGCTAGGAGGCATAGTGGATAGAGCACCAACCCTGGAGTCCAGAGGACCTGAGTTCAAATTTAACCTCAGATATTTAGCAGTGTGACCCTGGGCAAGTCACTTAACCCGATTGCCTCTGAGAAAAAAAAAAAGGATAACCCAAAGCCCCCCAAATCTTGTAACTTACCTTTGTTACTGGGAAAGTGGGTGTTTTGGAGCTCATCAAAGCCTGCAGTATCTGTATAAGGAGAAAGGCTCATAAACCCAGACCCAGTTACAAAGCTTAGCCAAGGGAGACAAAGAAACACAGGCCAGCACAATCCCATCTGTTTCTGAACTTGTCATACCTACTCTCCACCCCTTCCTTCCTTTTAGTCCCCAACTCAGTTCTTTCAGGGACCCCGACCCATGAGATTTACTCAGTTTAGAGGATCATAGCTCTCATGGTGCCCACCCTGAGGATACATGGTCTTCTGGGGGGCACCACCAAGAAGATACCAGAGACCTCCCTTCCCAGAACCTCACACTTGTCACAAGCAGCCTCATCTGAAGCATCCAGGCAGTCAGGCAGGTCATCACACTCCATGAAGCCATCAATGCAACAACCATCATGACAGCGGAACTGGAAAGGCTGGCAGTGCCCGGGGCACACTTATTGGGAGGAGAGAAGGAGCATGGGTCAGGTGGGCTCCACAAGTACCTGGTGAGCAGCTGACATTGGAATAGGAGGGAAATGGCGTTGGGGGACCCCACCCAAAGAGTTGGCGTCAGACACGGGGCCTCAGAAACTAGGAACTAATCTGACCTTGTTACTAAGGAATCTAGAGAAGGGGAAGGATGGGGGATTGGAGGAAACCACACGGTACGGAGAAAGGAACCTACCTGGCTGATGCCTTTGGATCGAAGGACCTGAAAGAGAACCAAAAGAACATGATGGAGGCCTGGAATCTGGAGGAAATCTACCACCTTCTTCTTTTCTTAGTCTGGTCTACCAGTAGCTCTTTCAGAATATCCTATATTTCATATTTGATGAAATACAATGGAGATAAACGTGAGGCCTTATACCTGGGATTCAAAAAAGGGAAGACCTGGTGACTACCCCAGGTGACTTGTATTTCCAATTAGAATGTAATGTAATGTAAACTCCTGGAAAATGAGTTTCTCGGTGCTTGTCAAATTGAGACGTTATCTTAAACAACGTTTTGTTTGTATTGATAAATTTTGTTTTTAAAACATCTCATAGTTCAAATGCTCAAACCACAAAGTATACTCTTTCCCACCCCAAACCTGATGGGACTTTTGGATGCTTTGGGATTTGTACTACCCCTCCCCTGCCCCCTCCTTGCTTAGCAAGGTGCTTTGAACATGCATATTCATTCATTCATTCATTCATTCATCAGCAACGGGATGTGGCAGCCAAAAAAATTAATTCAAACTTTGCCTGCATTAACAGAGATATAATTTCTAGGAATAAGGGGCAGTTAGGTGGCACGGTGGATAAGACCACTGGGCCTGGGAGTCGGGAAGACTAGAGTTTGAATCCCGTCTCAAACACTTACTAGCTGTGTGGCCCTGGACAACTCACTTAACTTCTGTTTGTCTCAGTTTCCTTATCTGTAAAATGAGGAAAATAAAAAAAAAATCTACCTTCCAGTACTATTGAGAGGACCAAATAAGATACTAATTGTCAAGAGCTTAGAGCAGTGCTTGGCACATAGTAGGCATTATATTACACTGACAATACTCTGCCCTCATCATGCCAGATGTGAATTATCATTTGGTTCTGGGTGCCACCATCCAAGGACATTTAAAAGCCAAACAGCATCTAAAGGAGGTTAAACAGAATGGTCAAGTAGATGTCGAAAAAGGATCAATCAAAGGACATTCAGCAAAGGAAAGGTTCAGGGTGTGGGGGATAAGATGGCCCCCTTCAAGTATGTGAAGGGCTGTAATGTGATGAAGAGATTGGGCTTGTTTTACCTGGTCCCAGAGTCTAAGAGCAAAGGGTAGAGGCAGTGCGATCCAGGGGAAGGAAGGCTAGATTTGGACTCAGAGGACCTGAGTTCAAATCTTGGCTCTGTCACTTACTATGTGGCTCTAGGCAAGCCACTCAACATACCCCGGCCTATAATTCCTGGGTTTTTTGTTTGTTTTGGGAGGCAATTAGGGTCAAGTGACTTGCTCAGGGTCACACAGCTAGTAAGTGTCTGAGGCCAGATTTGAACTCAGGTTCTCCTGACTCCAGGGCCAGCACTCTATGCACTGTGTCACCTAGCTGCCTTGGCCTATAGTTTCTGTAAAAATGAGAGGGTTGGATTGGATGATCTCTAAGGTCTAAATCTGTGATTCTGTGACAGAGTAAAAAAGAGGAAGACTAAGGTTTGACATCAGAAAAAAACCCCAGCAACTTCCCTAACAATTAAAGCTGACTGAAAAGGGGAATGGGGTGCCTCCAGATGCGCCATTTGACAAGCACAGAATGATCGGGGATTCCTCATGGGCATGGATCGAACCAGACGGTTACTGAGGCACCCCTCGAAATGGTGGGATTCTACATTGTAGGTGTTGAAGGAAGCCCATTTTAACTCTCTAGTTCTAATCAACTACTCTCTTTTGTTGTTCAGTTGTTTCAGTTGTGTCTGACTCTCTGTAACCCCATTTTGGGGTTTTCTTGGCAAAGATACTGGGGTGGTTTGCCATTTCCTACTCCAGCTCATTTTACAGATGAGGAAACTGAGGCAAACAGGGTAAAGTGACTTGCCCAGGGTCACACAGATAGTGTCTGAGGCCACTCTACCACTGTACCACTTAGCTCTCTTTCCTTTACTTATTTATTCATTCATTCATTCATTTATTTGTTTATTTTTGGTGCAAAGGATTTGTTTTTGTGTTCCCACTCTTTCATAGGTCAGCTCCCTTAGCCTTGATGTTTTAGGGGAGGAGATAAGACAAGAGGCAGGTTGTGCTGGGCAGGCTGCCCAGCAGGACTGAGCAGAACACTTACCCAGACACCCTCCCCCCGCCCCCACACACCTGCCCAGGTCACCTGTCAACCAGCCCAGACGGGTTTGTGGATCAAGAACACTGCATACCCTGCACTCCATAGAGCAAAAGGCAGTTTGTGAGCTTTGTCAGAAGCCCTGCAGGTCACAGGGCACACCA